>NC_142871.1:88949242-89252272 GCF_051225735.1 Oryctolagus cuniculus | reverse complement strand
CACATATTCTGTGAACTTTCTGAAGGCCTCCCACATTACAAACTATAAACAAATGGAAAGATATATTCAATGTAATAAAAACATCAAGTGTCCCAAAATTCATGTTTTAATGAAATTTCAATCCCAAGGGGTTTGTTTTTATCAAAATTGGATACATAATAATATATACAAGAATAAATGCTAGAAAATGGCGATGAAACAATAGAAAGTTCACAGGCAGACTGGCTTTTCATATATTAAAATATATAATAAAACTCGTACAATCAAACCAATATGTGTTGACACAGAACTGATAAACAGACCCATGGAACAAAATAGAAAATCCAAAAATGACACTTAAATTTGCAAAACATATTACTACAGTATTTACTCATTATATATTAAATCCCAATTTGAAGGGGGAGGCATGGATCATTTATTAACACTATGAGTTCAAGTAACTGGATGAAAATAAATTCAAAAGCCTACATTATTCCATATCCAAAAATAACATCAAGATGTACTGAAGGCATCAGTGTAAAAATAAATCAGTAAAAAAACTTACCTAAAAACACTATTACAGATCAATAAGCTATAAGGGTTTTATAATCTCTTAATTTATTTGGAAGGCAGAGTTACAGAGAGAGGAGAGGCAGAGAAAGAGAGAGAGGTCTTCCATCTGCAGGCTCACTCCCCAGATGGCCACAACAGCCGGAGCTAGGCTGATCCAAAGCCAGAAGCCAGGAGCCAGGAGCTTCTTCCAGGTCTCCCACGTGGGTACAGAGACCCAAGGACTTGGGCCACCTTCCACTGCTTTCCCAGGCCATAGCACAGAGCTGGATTGGAAGTGGAGCAGCCGGGACTCGATCTGGTGACCATACAGGATGCAGCACTGCAGGCGGCAGCTTTACCACTACGCCATAGCTCTGGCCCCAGGTTTTATAATTTTTAAAAATTATATTTAACGGCCGGCGCCGCGGCTCACTAGGCTAATCCTCCGCCTAGCGGCACCGGCACACTGGGTTCTAGTCCCGGTCGGGGCGCCGGATTCTGTCCCGGTTGCCCCTCTTCCAGGCCAGCCCTCTGCTGTGGCCAGGGAGTGCAGTGGAGGATGGCCCAGGTGCTTGGGCCCTGCACCCCATGGGAGACCAGGAAAAGCACCTGGCTCCTGGCTCCTGCCATCAGATCAGCGCGGTGCGCCGGCCGCAGCGCGCCGGCCGCGGCGGCCATTGGAGGGTGAACCAACGGCAAAGGAAGACCTTTCTCTCTGTCTCTCTCTCTCACTGTCCACTCTGCCTGTCAAAAAAAAAAAAAAAAAAAAAAAAAAAAAAAAAAAAAAAATTATATTTAACAAACATTCTTAAATTACAAGCAGAGGACACAAACCCTTATGTTGAAGAAATCCTTTAAATTCACGTTTTTTTAAAAAGAGGGGAAAGACAAAAGGCTTTCGAAAGGTAGTGATTTCTTAACCATTTGAAGGTCATAGGTCTCTATAGCAATTTGATTAAAACTATGGACTCTCTCCACAAGAATGTTCATCTCTACAGAGAAAATTCTGCATCTAACGTTAGAGGTTTCTCAAATCACCTCACTTTTTTTTTTTTTTTTTTTTTTTTTTTTGGTAAGGCAGAGTGGACCGTGAGAGAGAGAGAGAGAGGGAGAGAGAGAGAGACAGAGAGAAAGGTCTTCCTTTACCCTCCAATGGCCACTGCAGCCAGCGCACCGCGCTGATCCGAAGCCAGGAAGCAAGTGCTTCTCCTGGTCTCCCATGTGGGTGCAGGGCCCTTGGACTTGGGCCATCCTCCACTGCACTCCCAGGACACAGCAGAGAGCTGGACTGGAAGAGGAGCAACCAGGACAGAATCCGACGCCCCGACCAGAACTAGAACCTGGTGTGCCGGTGCCACAGGCAGAGGATTAGCCTAGTGAGCCGCGGCACCAGCTACCTCACTTCCAAATCCCCTCCCGCCCCCCTTCCACATGAATGAAAGTGAACTCTGTGGCCTTTTTTGTCTCTCATTTAGTTGATGTTTTTAAGATCCATGTACCCTTGAGTAAAAATCATTGTTTGCAGGCTACAATTCTATTTTTAAATTATCATTTTTGATAAACCAGTAAAAACAGTCCCATTTTGAACTTATTTCTAACAATACACATATATAATATACATATAAGATCTGTTAGCATATTAATAACTATAACCATCTAGGAAAAGTTTTCAAAGAGGTCTCCTGCCTCATATTTTCACCGCAATGCCTTACCAAAGGAAATCAGTTGGAAAGGAGGCTGGGAAATGTGCTTCCAATCCTTCAATCACTCTCTTGAGTAAGTGGAAGCCTAAGTATGAGTTGGGACATAATAAATTAGGTCCAGTCTAAGAGCAGTCTCATAAATCAGCTTCACACTTGGCATCACTAGGTTCCCTCTCCCATCAGGGCCGACTCAGCTGACACTTTCATTAATCGGAATTACCCACTCTGTCCCACAGCTTAAGAGCTTTGCCAATGTGGATATTAAGTGTTTAGGATGCAAAAGACTCAATTCAAAAGTTTAAGATGTTTTCTTTCATCTTTTTTTTTCATAGCTCTGGATTTTTTTTATTTTTTGCATGAAAAATTTTTAAATATATCAGCAAATGTGTTGGCATTACGGATAGTGATATTATCCGTATGGATAAAGTAGCTTTACTTATTGATAAATGTTTTATTTTTACAGTTGTTGTGTTTGGAGGTGTTTGAGATGTTTTCTCTGATTTCTTCAACCCGGTATAACAAATAGGTTTTCTTCTTCTTCTAATTAAAACTGGCTGGTAATAACAACCCTAAAATTGAGAGTGAAAACTGTGTTGGTCTTAGTAGAAAAGAGGGATATGAACTATCAGAGTTCTCTCAGCCATGGCTTCAGAAGGGAGTGTGCAACATTCGCACCCCCTCTCCTCTGCCCTCACAGAATCCCGTCGTCATCCGCGCGATCCTTGTCTGCTCTGTACACCTCTTCTGAAGCCCATCTTCAGATTCCCTTCTCTTGGCGATCTGTATACCTTGCCTTCTCAAGAGGGCCGCTGGCAAGGGAGTAATTCAATTCAGATGCATTAGGCCTGGACAGCATTGGTATCTAAGCCTTTGGTGACTGAATTGTGTAACCCTACATCACAAGTGGCTTTCTCTGACCCATCAGAAGACAAATCCTAACGACCTGGAACATTGTCGTTCCATGAGGACAGACAAGAACCCAAGTGCCTGTGTCACGCTCCCAGTGCAAAAGTCCTTGACTTTAGAAGACATCCACATGTTTAAAACATCACATCTTTAGTGACTTCACATGTCAATGTAACTCAGGCAGAGTTGGTCTTAGTTTGCTGTTAAAAATAATCACACAGAAGCATGAGCTATGTGTTGAAAGTGCCCTGGTTTTAACCCACACGCTTGAGACAGTACATATCCTACATATTTAAATGAACACAAAAATACAGTTTGGCATACTTTCTTATACTGTTTACATTGCAGACTGCTTTAACTTCAAAGAGTTATACATAAGTAAAATGATGTATTTTAGTAGGACATTTCTATTTTTGACATCTGAAGTCATATGACCAAAAATTAGGCATTTTAAAATAAATATTTTAATCATAGTATTTGTGTTCTTAAATAAATCAAATCATTAGCAGTTATCTTTTAAAGTACATCTGTTTAACAGTTTTGTTTTAAAATATATGCTACAGAATTTCTTAAAAAGCTATATAAGTGAGAATATACTAGATGCTTTGAAATCTATTGTTTCTGCAACAAATTATCTTGACTAAAAAGTTTGCTTATGAACCCTCGTTATGGGATTATAAATGAAAGAAATAAATTAAATTATACTTTTTTAAAAAAGGTTGGCTGCAATCATTTCAGCAAGGGTAAGAGAATCTATTTCCAAGTTAACTGGTATAGAGAAAAATACATCTCTACAAGCTTGGATTCTACTTTCCTGATAATCTCCTAAATTAATTATCTATCATTTACCCATTATCTGACCTCTAAAGACATCTAATTATAGAAACTGGCAAATATGCTACAATGTTTTATTCACAGATCTTGTGGAGTCAAAAGCATCCTGTAGAAGAGCATCTTGAATCAAAGAGGGAAACATTTGATTAAATTCTTCCAAGGTTGCATCAAATCTTAAGTAGAAGCTTTTGGAACCTAAGAAGAATATCATTAAAACCTCCCAAGACCACTAAAATATTTTTGGTTTAGTTTTTGATAAAAAACATTCAAAATATAAACTTGCTCCAATTGGGAAAATAAACATGTTTTCCAGTGAAACCAGAAAAATTGCATTTTGATATTTGAGTTCATCTCTTATTAAGAATCCAAGTATCTCCTTCAATTCTGTTTCCCAACTACTTACAACATTGAGTTTCAGAAGTTAGCAAAACTAAGTCATTGCTTTAGAATACTAAAACCCTAAAAATAAAGACCTAAAATGATGATTGTTGATATCTGAATTGATCTGGAAACAGTCAACAAATTTTGATAAGCTTTTAAAAAGCAAAATAGAGAACAGCACATCCAGCCAAAATTAATTTATGTAGACTTAAATTTTCTAAAGAAATCTTTTTTTTTGTCTGTTCTACTTAATATGACTGGTTTAACTCTGTAATTAATACACAGTTATTCTTAAGTGTTGAAATTTAACTGAAATGTGATCCCTGTTAAACATAAGAGTAGGAATAAGAGAGGGAAGAGATATATAATTTGGGACATGCTCAAGCTGACTTGCCCCAAATGGTAGAGTTAGAAACATACCAGGGGACTCCAATTTAATCCCATCAAGGTGGCATGTACCAATGCCATCTCACTATTCCAAGTGATCAATTTCAGTTCATAATTGATCATAATGAAAGGACTAAGAGTCAAAGGGAGCACATAAACAAGTCTAGTACCTGCTAACACTAACCGATAGAATAAATAAAGGGGAGAGTCATCCAACATGGGAAGTGAGATACTCAGCAGACTCATAGAATGGCAGATGTCCTAAATAGCACTCTGGCCTCAGAATCAGCCCTAAAGGCATTCGGATCTGGCTGAAAAGCCCATGAGAGTATTTCAGGCATGGAAAGCCAAGACACTCTGGCAAAAGATCTCTGTGAGTGAGATCTCAGTGGAAAGAACAGGTCTTCAAAGAAGAAGGTACCTTTCTCTGAAGGGAGGAGAGAACCTCCACTTTGACTATGACCTTGTCTAAACAAGATAAGAATCGGAGAACTCAGAGGGCTTCCATAGCCTTGGAAACTCATGACTGGAGCATAGGGAGATTACTGATGCCATAGACAGGAGTGTCAATTGGTAAAGTCAACAACAGGAGTCACTGTGCACTTACTCCTCATGTAGGATCTCTGTCCTTAATGTGCTGTGCATTGAGATTTAATGCTATAACGAGTACTCAAACAATATATTTCACTTTGTGTTTCTATGGGGGTGCAAACTGTTGAAATCTTTACTTAATGCATACTAAACTGATCCTCTGTAAAAAAAAAAAAAAAAAAAAAAAAAAGAAATTATCAACTCCCAACTTGACTCTCACTGGGATTAAACATGACAATAGGTCTGATCTGATTTCATCATCATTTAAAAAAATCATCTATTATTTTTCACTTTATGTTTCTGTGTGGGAGCAAACTGTTGAAATCCTTACTTAATGTATACTAAGCCGATCTTCTGTATATTAAGATAATCGAAAATGAATCTTGATGTGAATGGAAGGGGAGAGGGAGTGGGAAGGGGGAGGGTTGTGGGTGGGAGGGACGGTATGGGGGGGAAGCCATTGTAATCCATAAATGGTACTTTGGAAATTTATATTCATTAAATAAAAGTTAAAAAAAAAAAAAAGAAATCTTTCTGGCAATGTACATAAAGAGGTGGATGAAAGGGTGAGTGCCAAAATGATAACAGTAGTTGTCTGTGGGAACTGGAATTGTAAAGTCTCTGCTTGTTCTTGTTTATTATTTTATTGTACTATTTCCAGTACTTCCAATATGTACTACTATAGTGATCATGCAAAAAGCAAAACTTCCATTTTGAAAACATATGAAATGAAATCTAATATTTGCTTGAAACTATGCAATATATCAAGTAAAATACTTTTTATATAAGAAGTTAATCAAATCATTTTTTTTATTTATTTGAAAGGCAGAGATACAGAGAGACAAATAGAGATCTTCTCATTGTTGGTTCTCCCCACATGCCCACAAAAGCAGGGATTGGCTAGGCTGAAGTCAGGAGCCAGGTACTCCATCCAGGTCTCCCACTGGGTAGCAGGGGTCCAGATACTGCAGTCATCCTCTGCTGCCTCCAAGGGTGCTCCATTGGAAGTGGAGGCAGGATGCAATCCCAGGCACTCCAATTTGGGATGTAGGCTTTCCAAGGGGAGGCTTAACCCACTGTGCCATAATACCCATCTCAATCAAATCCTCAATAAGTAACTAAAATTTTTAAATTGAGATAATTACCTGAAACAAACTAACAAGTATTTTTTCCATAACAAGATTCTTAAAGTGCTAAAATTGTAATTCCAGATTTTTATTATTTTCAGCATCACTCAAGTTGTTTTGAACATTAAAAATATGTTACAGGGGCTAGCATTGTGGCCCAGCTGCTTAAGCCACCACTCCTAAGGCCACATCCCATATCAGAGTACTGGTTCAAGTCCCTACTGCTCTGCTTCCAACATAGCTCCCTGCTAATGCACCTAGGAAAGCAACAGAGGATGGCCCAAGTACATGGGCCCCTGCTAGCACATCAGACACCTGGATAGAGTTCCTGGCTCTTGACTTCAGTGTGGCCCAGCCCAGGCCATTGTGGCCATTTGGGAAATAAACCAGTGGATGGAAGATTTCTTTCCCCTCTCTCTGTAACTTGGCATTTCAAATAAATAAAATAAATTTGCAAAAAATAATGTATTATGGACAAATCTGGGGGTTACTATTAAAAGGACTCTTAGATAACAACTACTAAATAAATAATGCAAATGACTGATGACTTGAGGTGACTTAAGTGGAAATATTATCTGTTATTAGTGAAAGATAAAGAAATACCAAAGGAACTAGAGATACTTTTTTTTCAAGTGCTAGGAAAAAAAACTCACATTCAAGGAACATAGTGCAAAATTAGTCCATTAACTAGCAACAAGGTAAAAAGTTCATATTAGTTGCCTTAACACTTTGTCAAAATAAAAAGCTGATATCCATTTGTATTTTTATTATGTCCAATAAAATCATAACAACAGCCAGTCTGTCTGGTGCTATGACACCATTAAGTCTTGTGACCTAATCAGAGCCAGCTTAAGTCTAATCAAGAGAAAACAGCTGCTTTAACAGTTGGGGTTCTCCAAAATTAAATATTCTCTTCCTAATGGTACCTAGCCACTCAACTGTTAAAACAGCTGCTCAAGTTGAAGAGTTAAAAGACAAGCAACTGCGTCGGGATTCTTTCAGAACAGAAGTTCTCAAACTTAAGTTCATTTTCACATTTTCCAACCTGTTTCAATTTTTATACTTGTACTCCCCCTACCTCTGATCTTTAGCCAAAATTTCTGCCATCACCGTCTCTTGGTATTCACCCTTTGTCTTCTTCATACTCTAAACCATAATTGCCAGCTGGTGGTTTTGTATATTCGTTCTTATAAATATCATCTAAGTATTTTGCACTCTTACTCCTCTCTTTCTATTGTCTCAGAAGCACTTTCACTCCCTTTCAAACAGAGGTGGTAACTCAAATGTCCCCAGACTCCACTAAGTGAAACATTATCTCCTATGACTTGCATTAGTACTATGTGAGGTTAACTGTTGTGGTAAGATCCTTAAAGACAAATGCCCCATGGCTCATAGTTTGCATTTTTGGTCACTTAAATCCTTCAAAATCCTACATTTCTCTTTCAGATGTCTGTTCAATATTCTATACTACTTGCTCTGCAGCTTATAAACCTTTTTACTAACAAGCACATGAGGGTACTTCAAAAAGTATAAGAAAAAATGTAGTAAAAAGCTGAGTTTAGGGGCAGGCATTTAGCCTAGCAGTTAAGACTCCCATGTGGGAGTACCTGGGTCTGGCTCCTGACTCCCGTTTCCTATTAATGTGGATCCTCATGAGGTAGTGGTGATGACGCAAGTAACTGAGTACCTGCCACCCACTTCTTGGAAGACCTAGATTGAGTTTCCAGCTTACAGCAATGCCTAGAAAAGTCTTAGCCTTTGAGGGCATTTGGGACATGAACCAGCAGATGGAAGTACATGCTCGCTCGCTCGCTTGCTCCCTCTCTCTCTCAAAAAAAGTGTATTTTGATGTAAAAAAATTAAAATTAAAATTCATGTAGTATTTTTCAATAATACGTACTCCAATGACTTTTTTGATGATTTTCCTATAATCAATAATGATCTAACTTTATCCATCTATCCATCTCTCTACCCTTCCCTTCTATTGGCACATTCATCCATCTACCCACCTTCTCAAAGTCTTTGCCAGCTGGACTGGGCACGGCCAAGCTAAACTGACTCTGATGAACTCTTAGAGTCTGCAGAAGATCCTGACCTTGTCTTTGTAACATCTGTTTTCTCTCCTCGTATGTCCTCACCCCCACAAGTGTATTGCATTACAGAGAATTTAAAGTCGTAGCTCGCAGGGCCTAAGAACAGATTTATTGCTGGACCCATACTCATCAAACCTGAACATACCTACAAAGAAGCTGAACATGTTTCAAGATTACAAAATTTTTCCTGCAGCAGCTCTAGCTCTTCTGCTGGCTCATGTACAGAATGGTTCTGGCACATTAATCTCAGAAACAACCTCTCTCCCATGTCCCCCTTCTCAGCGTAGATACCATAAATGAGAAGGTGCTCACAGACCTTGTACCAGGCAACACAGACCTGGGGCAAGCTGACTCGAATGGAGACATTGGAGTGCTCTATGAAATAGGGCTTGATTCCAGGGCTGAAAGTCATTTTAATAAATCATGTCAAACCCTAAATTATAAGTATAGTAGAGCTAAACTTTCTTAATTAAAGGGGACTTTGAAATACTGGCTCCACTGTCACTACCCTATTCTCATAATGTCAGTGCTGAAGACACTAGCCCCAAAGTCCTCTAACTTTATTTTTGAGTCACACTGCAGCACAGTATTCATTCTTGCAGCTTACAATATTGTTAGGATCAGCTTTGCTTTACAGGGCTAAACATAGAAAAGTTTTCATTTTTAATAAGAGCTTAGATAAATAACCCTAAATCCCAAAGGGCCTCGTTAAAGCAGCCTCATAAAAGTTTTACACTTGCATATGAGTTTGAAAAAAAAAATGTCTACCTAGCAGTTTGAGCTCCTGCTGACTTCTCTAGCCTTGGGGAAGTTATTGTTAAAATTCATATGTCTCGCTATTTCAAATGATTTAAAGCAGTCTATTATGATAAATCACCATGAAGTACACCAAATGAAAGACACTGTTCAAACAAAAATCTCAATTTTAAATACACAAAATACACACAACGCACCCATCCGTATGTTTAAACAGCATTAAGGTTCTCTGATACATTACTCATCTAACCACATATTTTGTCCTCCGAGTCTAGGATGTAAAAACATATTTTGTACTACGTGATCTATTTTCACTTCCTTTTTTAGGAGGTCATTTCAACATACTTTGACTCTTCCCCGGAGAATTAAGTCTATGCAGTAAAGTTCCAATCAAATAGGTAACTAAATCAGTTGGAATAACATGAACATAAGTAGTGGGCAATGTTAACATTTTATTGCTTCTAAGACCTGAAAAGCTCTGGATTGACACAGTATACCGAAAAGGTTAGAGGAGGTTCTGTATAGCAGAATCTTACATTCCAACAATGGAACTCTAGGGATGGCTTTTTTAAAAATGCCTCAGTGCCTAGCCTATCATCCTACAGTATATTAAGTACTTAGAAAATGTTTGCTAAGTGAATTTTAAAAACAAGTTTATAGATCATTTTTATCCCATTACTGGATCATCCTCATTAATACTTCTCAGACCTTTAAACCAATAACCAGGAATCTTCTCAACTCTGAAAATGTGTTAGATGTCAATGACAGAACCTCAGGGTAGAAAGTGACCTGAGAAGAATTTAACCATTCTGCAATATTCCTAATATGTGGCTATCTGATCTTTGCTTAAATACAGAGATTCAGGACAAGTTCTTTGAATTGAGTGAAAACTGTTCTTCCGAATCTGAGCCTCTCAGCGAATATCTGAGGAAATCTAACCCTTTCTCCTGATTTTTGTCTACACTAACCACTCCCTATTTCCTCCGATAATGACTCATGTCTTATGGATGAGTATCTATACCATCCCAGTATTTTTTTCAGCTTAGTGACCATTTATTAAAATAACCCTAAAATTATTTTCATGATGAAAATTTGCATAGCACCTTATATATTTTTGAAATCTTTCACATAGACTAGTGCATTTTAATATCCAAAATAACACTGTTAAATGGGATTTCATTTTATCCATTTTGCAGACAATTATACTGCAGTTCAAGAGATTAAATGTTACACTCATGTTCTCCCAGAAAAACCAGGATTCAAGTTTAGTCCTCTGAAGCCAAAATGTTTTCCACTACATATCTGAGTTCCAGATTTCAGCTGGAAAGTAGGGGGTAATATTTGTCCTTTAAGCTTTAAAGATTTCTTGTGAATCAAGTAAGATAATATATGAACAAAGCATGAAAGGAAGGTTTGATTACTGGAATCGTTCATATGCAAATGATCTCTGCTCTTACAAATATTTAATTTATGAATGGGTGCAGTTCAAGTCACAGGTGACATGAGTGTTACTGTTCTATTCTTCCAGAATGCAAAGCACATGGCAAGTGCATGAGCTAAGGGTATAATGAGACCAATTTCCATACAGACATAGGAAAGTTAGTCATCTTTTGGGGTCCTGAATTCAATTAAGAAATCATTTTCTTAGAAAAACAATTTTACATAAGCATGAATTGAAGCTTTGTTCAATTTTTCTGTCAGCTCCAGAGAATATACTGCATTGTGTTACAGATTAATAGATTTCTGTGGCCAGTCTGGGAACCTATTTGACATTTATAACACAGTATCTATTAGAAAACATCCTTTCAGTTCTAAGGAATTGTCTTACAAAGAAACACTTAGAATATACCATTTAGAAGCTGAGAAGAGTGCTTAAAAAATCTTTTCTTGGCTGGCACAGTGGCTCAATAAGCTAACGCTCCGCCTGCGGCACCAGCACACCGGGTTCTAGTCCTCTTCGGGGTGCTGGATTCTGTCCCAGTTGCTCCTCTTCCAGGCCAACTCTCCGCTGTGGCCCAAGTCCTTGGGCCCTGCACCCGCATGGGAGACCAGGAGAAGCACCTGGCTTCTGCCTTCGGATCAGCGCAGTGTGTCGGCCGCAGCGGCCATTACAGGGTGAACCAACGGCAAAGGAAGACCTTTCTCTCTCTCTCTCACTGTTCACTCTGCCTGTCCAAAAAAAGAAAAAAATCTTTTCTTAAGGCCCACTGATGTTAAGATATGAAGTAATACTTAAAAATAATTATTTATAGTCATTTTTCAAATGTAATGAAGTATTGGTATATATTCCAGATTTAGCTGAAGAATGATTTTCTTTCTTTCTTTCTTTCTTTTTTTTTTTTTTTTTTTTTACAGGCAGAGTGGACAGTCAGAGAGAGAGACAGAGAGAAAGGTCTTCCTTTACTGTTGGTTCACCCTCCAATGGCCGCCATGGCTGGCACGCTGCGGCCAGTGCACTGCGCTGATCCGAAGGCAGGAGCCAGGTGCTTATCCTGGTCTCCCATGCAGGTGCAGGGCCCAAGCACTTGGGCTATCCTCCACTGCACTCCTGGGCCATAGCAGAGAGCTGACCTGGAAAAGGGGCAACCAGGACAGAATCCGGCGCCCCAACCGGGACTAGAACCCGGTGTGCAGGCGCCGCTAGTTGGAGGATTAGCCTAGTGAACTGCGGCGCCGGCCGCATTGATTTTCAATGCAAGTACATCTTACAAAATACTTTGCAGGAACATCATGTTAAGACTACTTTCATTTGATGATTGTTTTATAAAAGACAAACTGATACAGAGGCAAAAACCTATAATAATCTACCTGTTTCTCCATTAAAATCACTTAACCTAAATTTTGAGAAATATTTTCTCAAAAATTTCAAATATATACAAAAGTATACAGCATATACCTACATTCCCTCCTCCAGCCTTTGTAATGATCAATTCACAGCTAACCTTGTGTCAGTAATATTCCCTACCCAACAACTTTTCCTTCTGGAATTTTTTGAAGCAAATCTCACAAATGCTATCATATTGCCTATAAATACCGTAATTTGTACTTTAAAATAGAGACTCATTTAAACATCATACCCTTAATTTATTTGCTTCTCTTTTAATATCCTTCTATATATTTAAAAGTTCTTTGCATTTCTATTCCTGTGAAAAATCTGTGAAGATTTCTATTCATTTTCTTTTCATAGGGCTGTTAACATTTTTCTTCTCTAATTGTAAATGTCTACATATTAAGGATATTAGCCTTGGTATATAGTTTTTTTTTTTTTTTTTTAAGATTTTATTTGACAGGTAGAGTTCAAGAAAGTAATGGGGAGAGACAGGGAGAGAGGTCTTCTATCCGCTGGTGTACTCCCCAAAAGGCCGCAAGGAACCAGGGGCTTCTTCCAGGTCTCCCATGCAAGTAAAGGGGCCCAAGCACTTGGGCCATCTTCTGCTTTCCCAGGCCACAGCAGAGAGCTGGATTGGAAGAGGAGCAGCAGGGACTAGAACCGGCGCCCATACGGGATGCCGGCACCACAGGTGGAGGATTAACCTACTATACCACAGCTCCGTCCCAGTATATAGTTTTAAGTTACAAAGAGTTTCCCATAGTTATTGATCTTTTGCTTAGTTTATAACGCATTTCCATATACAAAGGTTTTTTTCATTTCTATGTATATTGGTAAGCTTTTTCATCATTAAAATGCTATTTATGAAGGGAGGAAACTTACTTTGTCTCACTATTTTGAGCTTCACAGTCCAAGATCAGGTAGCCCTGTTGGCTTGGCAGAATGGTGAGGATGGAGAATGGCAATGACAAAGTATCTATCAGGAAGCAGAGAAAGCTGGAATCCTACAAAGGTTCTTACAACCAACCATTCTGTGACAATCACCCTTTGGGGGCATGTCCCCAATGACCATAACCCCTCCCACTGTGTACCTCATCAATACCATATTGGACTAAGTTTCTGCCCTTCTAGCATTACCACCAACCTACAACTCTGGAAATCAGGTATCTGTAAGAGTTCAGGAGCAAAATCATTTTCAAACCAAAATATTATGTCATCAATGGATCATTTTCTCCTCTTATTATTTCCAGGATTTTTTTTTTTTTTTTTTTTTTTTGTCGTTATTAGAAATGCTGGGGCTGGCACCATGGCTCACTTGGTTAATTCTCTGCCTGCGGTGCCGACATCCCATAGGGGCACTGGGTTCTAGTCCCGGTTGCTCCTCTTCTAGTCCAGCTCTCTGCTGTGGCCCAGGAAAGCAGTGGAGGATGGGCCAGGTCCTTGGGCCCCTGCACCCGCATGGGAGACCAGGAGGAAGCACCTGGCTCCTGGCCTGGGATGGGCGTAGCTTCAGCCGTGGCGGCCATTTGGGGGGTGAACCAGCGGAAGAAGACCTTTCTCTCTGTCTCTCTCTCTCTCTCTCACTGTCTAACTCTATCTGTCAAATAAAAAAAAAAAAAAAAAAAAAAAAAAAAAAAAAAAAGAAATGTCTTCCCCACTCCATGGTAACAGAAGAATTCACCTATATTTCTTTTAGAATTTACTTGGTTGTCTTTTACATCTTTGATACATTAGGAGCCAGTCCTAGTATATGGAGTAAAGATTAAATTTTCTTTTTGTTTGTATCTAACACAATATCCCAACATTAATTATATAAACCCTACAGTTCCTCATTGATTTATATCTTTGCTATATATTTACATATTAAATCAGCTCTATTTCCACTATTTTTTGTTATTATAAATGACGTCTTCTTTTCCACAATATGTTTTAAGTAATTTTTGGCTATGTGTGTGTGTTTCTATAAGATGGTCTGGAAATAGTTTGCTAATTTAATAAATTATCATGTCTATGGTAGTTTTCTCAGAGGTATTTTCAGGTTCTCCTAATATGTAATCATATTATCCTGAAATAAAGATAATTTTACTTCTCCTTGTCCAATTTTTATATCTCTTATTGCCTCCTCTTGCCTAATTGCATTGGCTGATAATGCCAACATACTGTTAAAGAATAAAAATGTTAAAAAATTTTAAAATAAAGACAATGCTTAGTCACAGTTGTAAGTAGGAAAATACCATCTATAACAGCAAAGTGCCAAATTAGCAAAATTAAAAAGTGCTGACTATAATGGGAAGTAATAGAAATTTTTAAATTGGGCCGGTGCCACAGCTCAATAGGCTAATCCTCCAGCCTGCGGCGCCGGCACACCAGGTTCTAGTCCCGGTTGCCCTTCTTCCAGGCCAGCTCTCTGCTGCGGCCCGGGAGTGCAGTGGAGGATGGCCCAAGTCCTTGGGCCCTGCACCCCATGGGAGACCAGGAGGAAGCACCTGGCTCCTGGCTCTGGATCAGTGCGGTGCATCGGCTGCAGCGCACCGGCCATGGCGGCCATTGGAGGATGAACCAATGGCAAAGGAAGACATTTCTCTCTCTGTCTTTCTCTCTCACTGTCCACTCTGCCTGTCCAAAAAAAAAAAAAAAAAATTCTTAAATTGCTGAGATGAATTTACAAATTTGTATAACTACTTTGAACAACCATTTGATTGATTAAATTGGAGATGTATACTATGACTCGATCATAGTCTTAGTGTAAAGAAAAGACATTCACACAAATTCAAGACATGAATAAGAATGCTCTCTGCTGCATTATTTGTAATGCAAAAATTGAAACAACTTAAATATCCACTAAAGGATAAGCAAATGGTGATATATTCTGACAGAGATATTTTATAGCAATTAAAATGAATGAACTACATGTATCAACTAGGAAAAAACCTTACAAACACAATGTTAAGTGAAAAAAACAAACTACAAATATATAGGTGATACAACTTACTCATAAATAGCAGTCTAAAAACATGTCAGTGATATACTATTTTAATATTTGTATCTAGCAAAAGTATGAAAGTACACTTATGTAATAAAAGTATGCATGGCAATTGATGGTAACTAACTGCCTTATTTATAAAGTATGCATGGCAATGATAAACACCAGATTTCAGATACCAAATTTCCTTTGGGCCAAGATAAACAGAAATAAATTCAGAGGAAACTTCAATTCTGTCCATGTTGTATTTTTATAAATCTTCTATCTTACTGTGTGTAGAACAAATACGGAAATATGGTAAGGTTTTTGAAAAACCAAGTAAAAAAGTAGGTGTTCTTCACTATCTTTTCTGTAAATTCAAAACCTTCCTAACAAAAGTAATCAAATTATAAATTTGGGCTAGAATTCTTAGGAAACTAGCTATTCTAAGACAAGATTGTTCCCCTCAGTGAAGTAGAAAATGTGAGAAAACAAATATTGTCTCACAGACATAACCAGCAATAAAGGCAGAACTCTTACACTGTGCGGTCTGAATGCAGATGTAAGAACTTGGTCTTTGCTCTCCCCCGCCGAGGACCACAGCCAGTGTTCACATGAGATACAGATGGGACATCGGGTTTGAAGTAAAACACCTGGACCCTCACTGGCAGGCAACAGCAATACCGTGAAAGACTATAAAACACTGACATGTTCACTATGTGCCATTTCCTTACCAGGCTTTTTCTAAACTGGGCATTGAAGTCTGAGAAAACTTTCAGTTATAAAAGGATAAATGTTTAGCATATTAGAATCCAAAGTACAAAGTACAAACAGCTGTTACCAGGAGATTAACTACAAAAAAAAAAACAAAACAAAACAAAAAAAAAAAAAAAAACACCCCAAAACAGAATCAGATCTGAATTCCCTGAACACATGACTAAAACCAAAGTGCCTATCACTTTTATCCGGAAAAATTAATCTGTAACTTTTAGTGACTAGCAAGCTCTTTAGAAAAGAAATAGACTAGAATCCAGCCCTCAAACATCTTATTTCAAAATAATATATGTATCATTTATAGATCAGACTTATAAGATTCTTCAGGCAGAAAATAAAAATGTCAAGCAGAGACAAATACAGAGGAAGCAGGAGCTCTTTTAGAGGAACAAGTACCAGCAGGCTTGTCCTACATACGCCTCATGGCTGAAGAGAGCTGTTACCAGTTTGAGGCCCCTAGGGAGTTCACCTCCGATCCAGCATCATTTAACCCCTGCCCTCTGCTCTACAGATCTCATTTCTCCAAAAGGCTGTCCAGATAGCCACTTCCTTAGACCAAGACAGCAATTACTCCTATGGGGTTTAGGGAGTAAATGTTAATGCATTAGCTACCTGTAAGACAGTCTGCTACATGCACACAGTGCATTTAACCGTCAGTTAGACTCATTTTAGCCGCTACTTTCACACCATGAGAATGTCTACCTCATCTCAATATTGAGAAGCAAAGGTCAGCAAACTTTATCATAAAAGGTCAGACGGCAAATATTTTACTGTTTATGGGACATCTCTCACAACTACTCAGCTCTTCTGGTGCAGGGCAAATGCAACCAGACAATATGTATATAAATCGGCATGCCTATTTTTCAGTAAAATGACAAAAGCAAGGGTCGGGATGGGGGTGGAGCTCCTGGATTTGTACTACTCATCTAGCATGCCCAGCTCTAAAGCAATCAAGTGTATGCTGAAAGAGAAGTGTCTCATATACCTATGTAAGTTCTTTTCATTTTCTTAAAGCCCAATCCCAGTCTTTGTGAACAAATACAGATCAATTACTTACACACAAGCTGGTTTCCTCAATGAAACCTCCCTATCTAATTTCTCTGGGTTTTCCTGCTCTGTTTCCTCTGATTAAAATTCATAGTAAGAAATCTGAGAGTCTGTTCAGAGATTAAGGTGAAAGCTATGAATACTTACCAAGAAAAATGCACGTCTGTCTGTGTCTGTGTGTACGTATATACACTTTTCTAAACAATTTTACTGAGTTCATTGATAACCCTGAACTTTGCTGGAGTTGAGGCCAAAATGCACAAGGATGCCAGGTTTCTGTCAAATCTGTTGAATTACTTATTTATTGCTGTGTAACAACTATGCCAAAGTTTTATGATTTAATGACTATCTGATGGCTTCCATGGGATAGGAATTTGGAAAGAAAAACTTGGCTGGGTGGCTCTGGTTCAGAATCTCTCATGGGGTTGCAGTCAAGATGTCAATGGCATCCAAAGGCTAGGGCATCTGCTTTCAAGATGGCACACCCACAAGGCTTTTGGCAGGAGGCCTTGGTTCTCCACCACATGGGCTCTCCAAAGGCCTCAGTGTCCTCATTGCCACAGAAGGAGGGATCCAACACACAGAACAAGGGAATCCACTATGCTTTTGAGGACCTACTCTCAGAATTCCTGCTCTACCACGTGAATTTGCTTTGAGCTATTGTTAAGAAGTGAGTCAGTAAGTCTTGCCCACACTGAAAACAGAGATGGGAATAGGTACACCTTTTAAAGGGAGAAATATCAAAGAATTTGTGGTCGTATTTTAAAACCATCACACACCTCTAAATAACCAATGATACCAAGAAGGCAGGATTATGTTTGATTCCCCTGGAATCCCTCACTGTTGCTAGCAAATGCTTATTAAATGAATACTTGGCACTGACTCATTAATACACTGAGTGAGGTGGGGATCAGGCAGTTTCTCATAATAATCCTGTGAACCTGCAAACGATTTTTTGACTTATCTAAATAGAATCTTTAGTTATTTAACTTTCACAAATGAATTAAACCGTAACATGAAGAATGGATAACAATTCCTGAGCTATACTCCCATAGCTTAAGAGTAAATCCTCCTTGCCAGAATTTTGGCTAAAGAAGATCTTATACAAGAAAGTAAAAAAGGATAAATTTTGTTGCTAAAAGAGATTTATCATTCTGAAAACTAAAAAAAGAATAAAATAACCACTGTAAAACCTAACCAGTTAAGACTGGACTTCCAAACTGGCTGATGAAAACAAACAAACAAAAAATTATCTTCCCCTGAGTATTTCCTGAATCCACAACTTTAGGAATTTTCTCTTGAGGTTTTTTGCCCAGTATCTGCATATCTATAAACCTGCCAAGCACACAGCCTCAGGAGGTAGAGCTGCCAGGCATAGTCAATATGGTTGCAGAGAGTTAGATGTAGCAGTCACATTAGCATTCATTAGTGACACCTGCAAAGTACCTAGTCCATCAATACGAAATTAAGATCTTCATGTTAAAAATCAACTGTAAGTTAACATTTTTTACTATACTTTCTTTGGTTTCAGTATCTTTTAGTGCAAATATGTTCAGAAAATATTTGTAAGCATTCCAAGATGTCAAATAAGTTCCTTAACATTTACAGGTCATATCTTGAAGGTAAAGAAGTGGGATTTACAGTTAGTCTGTACCTGGAAAGACATCTGCATTTTCAGGGTAGGGAGGACAATGTAGGAAAAACTGTTTATTCCATTGGTACTATAAACTGGAAGCAAATGAAAGAACTGTGGAATAGATAATTACGTCTCCACCATTTTTTTCCTCCTCTACAGAACATGGGTACTACACTGAGGAACACTTAGTTGTATGTGTATATTTGTATAACAGATCCAGCAGTTATAATTCATATAGGTCAGTTTATTTCCATCTACAATCCTTGAACCAAGACACTGGATGGGTTCAGCATGAGAGGCTGGTGTGCACAAGGATGGCATTTGGCACACTTAGTTTTATTCCAGAGCTTAGCTCTACCTGAATTCTTTACTAAAAAAACAACTTTGCCACTTGGCTACTTCAGGCAGCCACCAGGTAAGTGGAGATGGTCTGGGTAACATATAACACTAGATACAGGTTAGTCCTTTAATTAGACTGTATGTTCTACAAGAGCAATAACCTTGTCACTTTTATTCACAAATATGAACTTACCAAAGAATGTCAATAGTTAAATGCATGAGTAAAAAATAAACACATCTGTGTGAGCAACAGGCTAGGGATTTTGTCAGAAGAGAGACAGAGTGAGCAAAACACAATTCATTACCTCAGTAATTTAAAACGTAGTCATGTAAAATGTGTAAATAAATTCTCTCATGAATTCTCTTCCTTCTAAGTATGGACTTTCTTAGAAATTACCACCACGTGACTGCAGTCGTCCACTTCATTCCCTTTGCAGGGCTGTGACCAGGTTACACTTGGCACACAGTGACACCTACGATCTGCAAATAAACAATCTCCTCCTTCATTAAACTCTTATTTTCCAACTTTGGGTCAATTAATATCAGAGAAATTTCTCTTGGTACATTCACCCCGTTACACTAATACATAACATTATCACAATGTATTCTAGTACAATTTCTCATAAGTATATTCTTCGGACCTACCATTCCCATGAACAATGGTTCCCCAACCATATAAAATTTGTGTTATGTATTACATGTTTCTCTTAGCAATTTACACTTTCATTTCGAATACTAAGGCCCTGAGCAATATGGCAGTGAAAATCTCTATATATAATTTCACTGAGTCCCCTTTGTTTTCCCACAAACACAAAAAACTATTAGCATCCTTTCAGATATGTTACATAAAAAGTTTTATAAGCAGGAGGTCTAAGTAAATGTCTATTGAACTGAGGCTAAGCATTGCCTTCATTAAATACTCATTAGGCTGGGTAGGCACTTGGTATAGCTGTTGAACTGCCACCACTTGGAACCCCCCCATTCCAAATGAGAGTGCCTGATTCAAGTCCTGGCTACTTCACTTCCAATCCAGCCTCCTGCTAACGTGCATCCTGGGAGGCAGCAGATGATGGCTTACGTACTTGGCCATCTACATGGGAGAACTGGATGGAGTTCCAGGTCCTGGCTTTGGGCTGGCCCAGTCCTTGCTGTTGTGGGCAGGTGGGGAGTGAACCAATCAATGGAAGACACTTCTCTTTCTCTGCCTTTCAAATAAAATGAAAACAAAAATTTTAAAAACTCCTAGCAAAAGAAATAAGCTTTCAGTTTATAAGAAAACTAAACAAAAACAGTCCAAGATGACACTCTAAAATGCTTACAAGTTGTTGGCCAGTACTGTAGCACAGTGAGTTAAGTTGCCTCTTAGGATGTCAGTATATCAGAATGCCGGTTTGAATCCCAGCTGCTCGGCTTCTGATCTAGTTTCTTGGTAATGCACCTGGGAAGGTAGTGGAAGATGGCCCAAACACTTGGGCCTCTGCCACGACTGTTGGAGACCCACATGGAGCTCCTGGCTCCTGGCTCGGGCCTCACCCAGACCTAGCTGTTGCAGCCATTTAGGAGAGAAACCACAGAATCAGAGATATCTCCCTATTCTAGAACATATTTGCTGAATTACATGCAAAGTAAACTAATACCCTGAGCATATTAAATACCATCTGAAAATCTGTTAAGAATTTTGCAGAGAACAAGGCATTTTAAATACAATCTTCCTAATATCTGAATAAGTACTCATAAGCAGAAGAAAATTTTCCTTACATAAAAATTCCAAATAAAATATATGGATAATATTCCCCTACAAGAGATGAAACTGATCAGCCCCACTTCCTTGAATATGGACTGGACTTCATGATTTGATTCCAAAAGTTATAGTATGGAAAGGGAAAAGACAATAATTTTACAATAAAGAAATCTGGCAAATGTTATACTGTCCCAAAACCCATACTCGAATCTATTCAAGAGAAAGACACCAGCATTAAATGACACATGCTACAAAATGCCTAATTAGTACTTCTTAAAAATGTCAAAGTCATGAAAAACAAAGAAAGACTATAAAAGTCCAGAGCAGACAAAAGCAAAGTGAATTAGTGCAATGTGGTAGCACAGGCTGGAGCCTGAAGTTGAAAAAATTAGAGGACCATCTGATGAAATCTGAATAAAGCCTGGCGTTTACTTAATAGTAACTTAAGTAACTTAAGTTACTTAATAGTAACTTGCTGACATTAGTTTTCTAGTTTATCTTTCTGGGTTTTGTTTTGTTTTGTTTTTACTTATTTGAAAGACAGAGAGGCAGAGAGACAGAAACCATAACAGAGAGAGAGAGAAATATCTCCCATCTGCTGGTTCACTCTTCAAATGCTGGCGACAGCTGGGCCAAACAGAAGCTAGGAGTCCAGAATGCAGCTTAATTCATCAGTGTAGGTGGCAGGTATCTAAGTACGGGAGCCATCAGGGGCTGTCTCATAGGGCATACATTAGCAAGAGGCTGGAACTGGGCACTGGACGCAGGACTCAAAGCCAGGCACTCCAATCCGGGATGCAGGGGTCTCAAGAGGCAGCTTAACAGAGGTACCAAAGTCCAACCCAGTTTTCTAATATTTTTCAGTGGTACCACAAAGAAAGATGGTAACATTAGGGGAAAAAGTAACCAGGTGAGGGGGACCAGGGGACAGTATGTACCATTTTTGCACCTGTTTTGTAATGTAAAACTATTACAAAATAAAAGGTTTATTGAAAAAGAATTTAAATAAATATGCCAAATGAATAACAACTCTAATTCTTCTCATCCACTCTAAAGAAATCCTTGCACAGGTACAGAAGAAAGTATATAACACAAGGACCTTCACTGTAGAAGTCCTAGGATCAGAACAAAAATTTTAAATAATTGTAGTAGAACAACTAAATCAGGAAATATTTGCCTTACGGAACACCATACAGCAGTTTAAAAAGTGAGATACTTCAGTATATACTAAGAACACATAATGTTGCATAAAGAAATCACAAAAGAGTACTATGGCATGTGATATTTATTATGTTTAAAAAAGCAAAAAAGAATACAAAATATTTCTATATACATTTCTAGCAGTATACATGATAACTTATATGTGTTTAGATAAAGCTCTGGCAAGTTCCTCAGTAACCTGGTTATAGGGGTAACTTACGTAGAGGGGACTGGAATTAGAGTTGGTGGTCAAGGGCATTTGGGCTTTACCCTATGGTGCTGAAATTATTGTACAAAGAGACTACCTTCATCATTTACCTGGAGAATTATTATTTTTTAAGTTAAAGTGACAATTTTTCTCTGACACAGAGAGGAAAATGCCAAGAATACAGTTCTGGCAATTGGTATGGCGCAGTGATACAAAGGGTGTCCCAGGGAGGTCAGCAATATTGCTGGAGGCCTTTGCCTGAAGTCCTGCGTAGTTCCCTGAAACAAGTACTCGCTCCCATGGTAGATATTACGGTTTGGCCAGGCTTAACAATGAGAATGCCAATAATGAAATGTCCAATTCATCACAGTTTTCAAGAGAGGTGCATGCACCTGGAGGGCTCTTGCAGCCATCCAGATAAAAGAAATCCCAAGTGATACTGAAAGAAACTGACTTCTTCCTTTATCCCAGGTGATCTCAGAATCCAAAGTTTATCTTTATCTTACAGAATAAAAGCAAAAACTGACCAAGAATGTCACAGTGCTTTACATAACAAATATCAAACTAAAATTCTGCCAGACACTAAAGACAATGTCCCTTTTTTTTCACACCTCTTATCCCACAATAGGCCAATATATTTTCATACAAAATGAAACTACAAAAATCACATGGACAATCTTTTTTAAAAAAGATCTATTTTGTATTTATTTGAAAGGCAGAGTTTCAGAGAGAAGGGTAGAGACAGAGAGAAAGGGAGCTTCTATCCACTTGTTCATTCCCCAAATGGCTGCAACAGACAGCACTGGGCTAGGCCAAAGCTAGTAGCCCAGAGCTTGTTGTGGGTCTCCCACATGGGTGCAGGGGCCCAAGCACTTGGCCCTATCTTCCACTGCTTTTCCAAGCACATTAGTAGGAAGCTGAATCAAAAGTGGAGCAGCTGGGTCTCAAACCGGCACCCATATGGGATGCCAGGGTCACAGGTGGAGATATAACCTGATGTGCCACAATGCTGGCCCCACATGGACAATCTTGAAGAAAATGTAACTAAGGATATATAGTTGAATAAGTGCTAAAACATTATTAAGGGACTAGAGTTTTCCTTTATATATATTTGAAAGATAGAGTTAGAGTTACAGAGAGAGGTAGAGACAGAGAGAGAGAGAGAGGTCTTCCATCTGCTGGTTCACTTCCAAAATGGCCACAATGGCTACAGCTGAGATGATCAGAAGCCAAAAGCCAGGAGCCAGGAGCCAGGAGCCAGGAGCTTCTTCTAGGTCACCACGTGGGTGCAAAGCCAAAAGACTTGGGCCATCCTCCACTGCTTTCCCAGGTGCATTAGCAGGGAGCTGGATCGGAAGTGGAGCAGGCCGGACTCAAACTAACGCCCATATGGGATGTCAGCACTGCAGATCAGGGCTTTAACCCACTGCGCCACAGCGCCAGCCCCTCCTTAATATATTTTAAAGAGATCATTTCCCATCAACAATCTTTGGTATTTTTAAAAATAACATTTTGAGAAGCTTTCAATATATAATTAAAAGCCTTCTCCTCTACCACAGCCAAGTTTCAGTAAGTGATTAGGAAAGTTCCTTTCCAACTCTTAATATTCATTAAAATAGACCACTTAGATTCTGTATTCCATTATTTTAATAACACAATGGCAACACAATATTTTTTGCATCAAGATAATAAAATTTTAACCCTGATGAACCTCTCTATGTGTTTGCACTCAGCAGACAATAGAAAAATCTCACCAATAGAAAGATCAAAATCAAATTCATGATCGTGAACCTCAAATGGGCAATGAACAATGTCTACCAATCCTACACATCTCTGGCCATCTCACTCATCTCTTCAAATGATCCTTTTAAATTTCTGTTCTCCTTAAACCTTCAATTAACTACTACCCCCACACCTTTCCCTCTTGTGACTCTTTGCCTTGGATTCCTATTTTACAGACAAAACAGACCACTGCCAGACAAGACTTTTATGTTCCCAAAACCTAATATACAAAGTCATTCCATCCACTTCGATCCTGATCTCCTTCACTCCTACTACAAAAGGGAAGCCATCCCTACTCTTGAGCTAGGTGCTCAGACACTTGAGCTGGAGATGCTATGGTCCTTCCTATCCTATACAGGAATCTCTGAATCGGTCATCCCTTCTTCTCGTTTAGTCAATCTCTTCTCATCAGAATCCTCCCTTTAGACTTTTAAGTGGACTCAAGGCAATCTAATTACCCCCATCCCCTTCTTAGCTCCCTTGCCCTTCATTGCCAAACTTCCTAGACAGCAGTCCACGTCCATACTTGCAGGCTCTGTTGCACCACTTCTCAGTGTTCACACACTCTCATCCAGCTCCCAGCCCAGAAACAAGACAAAGCACTCCCTGCTAAAATCCCTGATGACCTTTCTAGTCTAAATCCAATACACATTCTACATCCAGCACCTTACCTGACCTCTCAGCAGCATCTCACTACTTCCTCCTTCTTGACATATTTCCATCTTTAGCATCTATGAAACAATATTATGCTGCTTCCCTTCTGTCTGGTCATTCTTTTCTCTCTATTCCAAACTCATTCCTCTTTATCTGGCCCATAAATGTGGGAGTTCCTCAGTCTTCAGTCTTTCATTCTTTCTTCCAAAAGAATCGTACACATGCCCTTGGCTTCAATTATGACCAACATGCAGATGAGTTACGAATTTACAAATCCAGCCCAACCCTCTGATCTGAATCACAGGTCTATTCACTTTGTACTTGCCGCTTCCTTTTGAATGACTCAAATGTACCTCAGATTCAACATGCAAAAAACAGAACACCATGATCTCCCAAAACCTGACTTCTCTGAATATTACCTATCCCAGTACACAGTGATCCAGTTTCCAAATCCAATCAATCACCACACACTAAGTTTACTTACTAAGCAGCTCTGAAATCTCAACTACTACCACCTTATCCAAACTATGCTCATTTTTCTTGGGTTAATGCAATAGCTACCTCTCTTATCAAATCTAATAGCTACCTGTCCATACTACCCATATCCAACTGTTTTCTAGAAGTCTGCCAGAATAATCTTTCAGAAACATATATTAAACCACCACACCCTTCTCTTTGGATAACACAGTCAATAGGTTCCTACTGTTCTTTCAGGATAAACACAAAGACAAAACTCTTTCAAGTGCCTTTCAGGATCCTGAGTACGTCTGGCTCTTCTCTCCATTACAGTCATCCTAGCTTTTTTCCCCACCCTCTGTACTCACTGTGCTCTTTCCTATTCCAGGTCCCTCTACATTGCTTACACTGCTTTCTCCCTGCCAAAATGCTCTTCACACAGTTAACTCCTTCTCATCATCCAGAGAGCAATTAGGCATCAGTTCTTCGTGGAATCCTATAATGCCTGGTTCATCTCCCTGTGCTTAGCTCTCATAGCACCATGTATCTCTTAACAAAGATCATTTTTAAAATTAGAATCTCAGTATGGTTGCTTTTGTAGGTTATAACTTTGCTAAGACCCAGTGCATTGAAGCACAATCTGGGGAAATGCATATCACAGACAAGAAAGGGTATGCAAATTTTTGTTAGCTGTAGAAACTTTTGCTGCAACAAAACCTTTTGAAGGGAGCCTAATATTCTAAACAGGGAAATAGGAACCTCTCTATGGGTAGATATCTGTCCTGAACCAACTCCAAACCTCTTTGGGAACCACATACCCCTCTCTCAGTTGCAGCCTACTACAGCTCCCTGGAATCCACTAAATGAGCATATGCATGCTTCCCCTGCTCAGCCACTTCAGCTTTTACTGGAGTGGGGGATGTAGTAAAAAGGATTGGGGAAGAGTATTTCTTAGCTTTTGTTTTCCATTTTTTTAAATTCAGTTAATGAATACTATCCTCTATAAAAACCTGTTCCTTAACCGCTTTGGTTTGACTGTGTCTGCTGCAAAATTCATGTGAAAGCTGAATCTTCACTGCAGTTGTACTAAAAAGTGGGACTTTTAGGAGGTAATTAGGCCATGAGGGGTCTGCCTTCCTGGATGGGATCAGCACCTTAGAGGAAAGCACTGGAGGGGACCAGCAGGGCCCTTTTGCCCTTCTGTCCATGCTGTCATGTGACATCACAGTGCTCCTCCCCCTGCAGGACACAGTACCAAGGCAGAACAGGCCCGCATCAGACCCAAACCTGTTGGTGTCTTGATCCTGGAATTTCAGCTTCCAGAACACTGAGAAATAAATTTCTATTGCTCATTAATTACCCAGTCTCAAATATTTTGTAACAGTAGGACAAATGAACTAAACCATCAGCATTTATATAGCTCTTGGTCTTTTGAAATAATGTTTTTGGGCATATTTGCCATGTTACCTTAACTTTACTGAATGTTCCTTTATGCTGAAATCTTTGTTCCCCTGTTTTGGAATAACTTACAATACTAAGTACAGTAGGAGGCATTTAAAAATAAAAAGAAAAATTGCAGTCTTTCTGACATGAAAGACTAAGACAAGCATGTCAGGTTTGAGTCATAAACACATCTCACATGTGATTAGTAAATACAGAAGAGTAAGGAAAGAATTACAAACCTTCTTCTTCCCAACCCAATCAAAGGCCCCTCTCACTTTTGTCCCTCATGGGTCATGACTATACTTACCTCTAACTCTTTCATCAGAAGAAGGAAACCACATTCTCCCCAAGGAAGCAATCCTGAGAGATGAATTGCCTTTCATTGGGAATAGGAATCTCCAGGAGAAAAGATCACTTTTAGTAAATGCCATGGTCTGACATCCTATCTGTTCTTGAATGATTACCTCTGGATTCACGGATAGTAAAGTGATTCCAGATTAAAGAAAATTTAGTTTAGGTCACTGTACTTACCCAGACCAAAGGAGGGATTCTATTCAAACTACAAATGAAGTGTATATTGGACTTCCTAAACAAAAAAGAATCTTGTCTAGATGAGTAAGTTTTAGTGGTAATACAGGTCTAGTAGATAAAAATATAAAAACTGATTTCCAGGGCTGCTGTTGTAGCACAGTGGGTTAGGCTGCCACTTAAAACGTCAGCGTATCATATCAGAAAGCCAATTTGAGTCCGTGCTGCTCTGCTTCTGATTTTGCTCCCTGCTAATGCATCTGGGAAAGCAGCAGCAGATGACCCAAGTGCTTGGGCCCCTGCACCCATGTGGGAGATCGCACGGAGTCCCAGACTCCTAGCTTCATCCTGGCCCAATCTGATCATGTCGGTGATTTGGGGAGTGAGCCAGCAGATGGAAGATTTCTCTCGTTCTCTATAACTCTGCTTTTCAAATAAAGAAATTTTTTTTAAAAAAGTGATTTCCAAAGAAGCATTTATATTTTCCCATAAGCACCTTACTACGTTCCATTCAGTGGATTCTGTTCTCAAGAAGCTTAGGTGCTGGACTTCTAAACAATATCATATTTGATCACACAGGAACAAACTATACATCAGAAGTTTCTGCTACTTAAGTTGCATATTAAGAAACATAAATATTTCCTAAATATAGTAATTTAAGCAGGATTTTTAGAGAAGAATCAAAATGCTTACACATTCTAAAGGGGAATTTTTCTTGAGGAAGAATACATTTATAGTGGTATTTTCAGATCTTAAAAAACTTTATGGTGAGAAACTACATGATATAATTTAAAAAGCACTGAATCTGGAATCAGGACAACCCAACTCTAATTCTGGCTCTGTCACTAACAACTGACTGAATTAACTTATTTCTCTTTTTGGTCTACAGTTTCCTCATTTGTAAAATATAAGACTTGGACATCCATATCTGAAATTTAAGTTTGTCCTACTCTGCAAAGTCACTGTACCTAACTGGAAAGCACTAACAATGTCACCTTGTAGCTCCTATGTGGGAAGTAGAATAAACACTTACTCAAGATGGTTTAATAAAGTGTTCCATAGGGGATAGTGATACATCAGTCTATTTGTTCACTTATCCATTCGTTTATTCTAGCATCATATTCACCCACTATTCAAATAAGTTAATACAAAGTGCTTTCCCAGGCTACACAATTATTAAATAACAGGTCTTAGATATTCTTCTGCATATAATGTCAGCATGAATTGACATCTGCTGTTGTTAATAAGTAGTTGTTTTTCTTTATCAAACAAAAGGACCAATTTCTTGAAACCTCCTCAAGACTGCCCAATGTTATCTCCAAAGTATTTCAGGCAATGAAAGTCTTTCCCACCGAGTATTAAAATTAAGCAGAGTTCAGCAATGATCTCTTTGTGATATGACGTGGAAAGCATAGGCAATAAAAGCAAAAGTAGACAAATGAGACAACAACTAATTTAAACATTTTTGTATACCAAAAGACACAATCAACATAATTAAAAAGAAATCTACAAAAGGGAAGAAAATGTCAACAAATCATATACTTAAAAAGAAATTAATATGCAAAACATAGCACTTTTACAATCCAACAAAAAATTTAAAACTTGAAAAATGGGCAAATGACTGGAACAAACATTTCTTAAAATACATTATACAAATCACCAACAAACATGAAAAAATGTTCAACATCCCTAATCATCAAGAAATGCAAATCAAAATAATGAGATAATGAAATATCATCTCACACCCACTCGGGTGGTGACTATTAAAAAAAAAGAGAGAAAGAGAGAGAATATAGCAAGTGCTAGCAATGCTGTGGAGAAACTGGAATGCTTGGGGTCTGTGGCTTAGTGGGAAAAGCCGTTGCCTGCAGTGCCGGCATCCCTATGGGTGCTGGCTCGACACCTGGCTGCTCTACTTCTGATCCAGCTCTCTGCTATAACCTGGGAAAGCTGTAGAAGATGGTCCAAGTACTTGGGCCCTTTCACCCGTGTGGGAGACCCATGTGGATGCTCCTGGCTCCAGATTGGCACAACTCCACCCGATGCAGCCATTTGGGGCGTGAACCAGCGGATGGAAGCTCTCTCTCAATCTCTCTCTCTACCTCTGCATATCTGTTAATTCTGACTTTAAGATAAATAAATTAAAAAAAAAGAAATTGAAATGCTTATGTACTGTTGGTAAGTTTGTAAAATGCTGAAACTGCCATGGAAATTAGCATGGTGGGATCATCAAAAATTTAAAATAGAATGACTATATTATCCAGCAATCCCACTTCTGGGTATGTCCAAAATTACTGAAAAGGTCTCGGAAGAGACATTTGCACTTCATTGCAGAATTATTCACAGTAGCCAAGAGGTGGAAAAAAAAACAAACATCCATCAACAGATGAATGAATAAACAACATATGGTTTATATGTGCAACATAATGGTATCCTGCCTTTAAAAAGAGAAAATCTGTCACATACTACAGCACTGAGGAACCTTGGACATCATGCAAAATGAAATAAACCAGCCAGAAAAAAAAAATACACACACTATTATTACATTTAACATGAGATTTTTAAAAAGTCATCAAGGTTGGGTGGGCATTCGGTGTAAGTAGCTAAGATGCTACTTGGGACACCTGCATCCCATATCAGAATGCCTGGGTTTGAGTACTGATTGTGCTCCTAATTCCAGCTTCCTGTTAATGTGCACCATGGAAGGCATTAGGTGATGGTTCAAGTAGTCAGGTCCCTTCCACCAATACAGGAGATCCAGACTGAATTTCCAGCTCCTGGCTACAGCCTGGTCTAGCTCAGGCTGAGAAGGCTTCTGGGGGATGAACTACCAGGAGGGATATCTCTCTGTCTCTACCTGCCTTTCAATTAAATTAAATTGATGCAAGGGAACTTTAAGAAGTTCATGGGAAATGGAAATAAAACAACACAACATATCAAATCTTATGGGATACAGCAAAAGCAGTGTTAAGAGAAAAGTTTATAGCAATAGGTGCCTACATCAAGAAATTGGAAAGGCACCAAATAAATGAGCTATCAGTGCATCTCAAGGATCTAAAAAACTGCAGCAAACCAGACCCAAAACTAGTAGCAGAAGAGAAATAATTAAAATTAGAGAAGAAATCAACAGAATTGAATCCAAAAGAAAAAAAAAAAACATTACAAAAGATCACCCAAATGAAGAGCTGGTTTTTTGAAAAAATAAACAAAATTGATACCCCATTGGCCCAACTAACTAAAAACTTCATTCTCAATGGAAGTTCCATCAAGTGCAAGACACTTTTGGTTTTGCTATTGTTGTTTTATATTTTTTTAAAGATTTTAACTATTTATTTTGAAAGTCAGAGTTACAGAGAGAGGGAGAGACAAAGAGAAAAAGAGAAAGAGATAAAGAGATTTTCCACCTACTGGGTTAGTCCCCAGATAGCCACAATGGCCAGAGGCATCATCGAGGCTTCCCACATGGGTGGCAGAGGTATAAACACGTGGGTCATCTTCCACTGCTTTTCCCAAGCCATGATCAGGGAGTTGGATTGGAAGTGGAGCAGCTGGGACACAAACTGGGATCTCAGTGAATATCGGCATTGTAGGCAGAGGTTTCACCTGATATACCATAAAGCTACCCCTGAAGACACTTTCATTAAGTGATAATACCAGCCATTTAGTCCATCTCTAAAGATTTGGGGGTCCTGGAAATTAAACATGTAAGCTCAGTGTTTTTTACATTAATAGCTGACCAAAAAATAAGTGTCCTTCAAAATGTTTTTATGATCAGGACCGTATCAGACTGTAAGGTGGATGCCTAATGATTTTCCACTGAAATTCAGGCAAAATCGTCCCTATCTCATGACAAAAAGGAGCAGAAACATTGCAGTGGTGAAGGACTCTCTGGTGAAGCTTTCTCAAACTTTCTTAAAACACACTCACACAAAGCAGACATTATCACTCTTTGGCCTTTGAGGGAATCAATACACAAAATGCCTTGAGTATCTCAAAAATCTGGTGCCACAACCTTTATCTTTACGTAGTTTGCTATGACATGAAAAGGACCACCCACTCCACTTCTTTAAGATTCATTTATTTGAAAGGCACAGTGACAGAGAGAGAGAGAGAGAGAGAGAGAGATCTCTTCCAGCCACTGCTTCACTCTCACAAATACCCACTACAGTCAGAGCCAGGCTAGGCCAGGCCAAAGCCAGGAGCCAGAAACTCCACCTGCATCTCCCACATGGGTGGCGGGAACTCAAGTACTTAACCCACCATCTGCTGCCTCTGAGCAGCATCAGCAGGGAACTGCATCTGGAGTGAAGAACCAGAATTCAAACTGGCACTCTAATATGAAATGTGGGAGTTGCAAACGGTGGCTTAACTCTATTCACCACATGCTCCCCCCACACACACTGTACTTCTTGGAACTCACTGCTTTGATTGTACTTTGTCTTCAGCATTATACTGGCAAAGCTGTGCCTCGTTTCCTGTTATAATTCTTTGAAGAAATGCTTCAAGATCTTGTTCCAAGTTGTTTAAAATTTCTATGAAAAGCTGTGCTTGTGGTGTCACAGCACAGCAGGTTAAGTCATCAACTGACACCTACATCCTGTATCAGAATGCCAGCGGGAGTCCCAGATACTCCATTGCTGATCCAGCTTCCTGCTAATGTGCCTGGGAAGGAACAAGTGATGGCTCAAGTACTGGAGTTCCTTGTGCCACCCATATGGGATGCACAGATGGAGTTTTTGAGTCCTGGGTTCAGTCTGGCCCAGTCACAGCTGTTGAAACCATCTGAGAAGAGAGCCAGCAGAAGGGAAGGAGAGCATGCATGTGTTTGCACACACACACACGCACACACACACACACACTCTCTCTCTCTGTCCCTCTCAAATAAACAAAACTTTAAAAAAAAAAAAAAATGAGTTATCTACTTGTAAACTGCTGATTTCTTTCGGGCATTATCCCCATAAACTTTTCATAAAGTACCAATAATTTCACTATTCTCCATCCACACCAAACTGGATGTTTGTTCTTGCTTCAGTTTTAGCAAAAATTCATGCTGCTCTGACAGGGGATCTTTCAAATGCTGTCTTAACCTTCTTAGTACGTCAGACTAGAACCTGTTGAGACGAGTTACAGCTAGTTGACATAAATCTACTTGTTTGCAAATTTTTTTTAAAATCCATGCATATTGTTCCAGGATATGCATTTTCTGTGAACTCTTTGAAGACCCCAGGTATGCTGGAGCTAACCCCCACCTTAAAGAAAGTAATTAAGAGTAACCATGATCAAAGCATGCAGTCCTAATTCCACTAATTCCATAGGACTGCCATCCTTGTCAGAAGAGAAACAGGCATGAAATATCTCTCTCTCTCTCTCTCTCTCTCTCTCTCTCTCCATGAGAAGAGGAAAGGCCATGTGAGCACACAGAGAGAAGGCAGCCACTTACAAGCTAAGAAGAGAGGCCTCCACCATGAACCAACCTGACAGCACCTTGACCTTGGACTTTTAGCCTCCACATTGTGAGTAAATAACTGTTGTTTAAAGCATCCTGACTGTGGCATTTGGTTACAGCAGCCCTGGCAGACATCAATACAAATTCACAAGAACAAAAAGAATGGTGATTACCAGGAGCAGAGGGAAGAGGGAAAAAGAGTTCTGTTTAATGGGTATATTTGCAAGATGAAAAACTTCCAGAGATCTGCTTCCCAACAATAAGAATATAATTAATACTACTTAACACTTAAAAATGATTAAGATGGAAAATTTTGTGTGTGTTTTTTTTTTTTTTTTACCACAATAAGAAAAACTAAAGAGAGTTTTGGGGTTATGGTACAGCAGGTAAAGCTGCCACATGTGATGTCAGCAAACCATACGGGAACTCGTTCATGTCCAGGTTGCTCCACTTCCCATCAAGCTCCTGCCTGATGGCTTGGAAAAGGCAGTGGAAGATGCCCGAAGTGTTTGGGTCCTTGCCAATCACATGGGAGACCTGATGAAATGCCTGGCTCCTGGCTTGAGCCTGGCTAAGTGCTGGCCATGGTGGCCATCTGGGCAGCAAACCAGTAGATGGAAGATCTGCCTCTCTTTCTCTTCCCCCCTCTCTATAACTCTCTTTCAAATAAATAAATCTTGAAAAAAAAAAAAAAAACCCACGAAGGTGAGTTTCAACTGTCTTGCTGCAATACAGAAGAACAGAAGGTAAGGATATAGCACTTCACAAATAAAAAACAGCTAATACTACTTTATGCGAGGTATATGGGTATATTTATATGGTTTTACTTCAGTGACTAAGAGCCATATTGATGACTTTCTTAAGCTGAAACAATAATTCTACTTTAGAATAAATATTTAACAATATATAGCCATCGGAAAGAAACCAAGTTAGTTTATAAATTTTATTTCCTAAGTTCTACTAGAACTAGGGTGACTATTTCATGGTTACTTCTCCCTCACTATATTTTATAGGAAAATGCTGCTATTAGTAGAATACATTTCTGCCTGGTTTAAATTCTCCAGATTTCTATAGAATATTTTATCCTTATAAAAAGGTGAGAAGAAACACAACCAATACTAGGACTCGTGTAACTTAAACCGTGAAGAGAAAAAACAATTTAACTTTTTTTAAAATTTATGACAGCTTTATTTCTAGGAGAAAAACAGTAAGAACGTATATGTTTGAACAACAAGAAAACAGCTAAAGAATAAATAGCTTCTTATCTATAATATATTTGTCTTCTGCTTTTTAATTTAATATTATGAGCACTTTCATGTTATTACCAATGTTCATTGATATTTCTCATGGCAGAATAACTTTCTATTGCATAACAATTTAGCTTTTAAAAAGATGTAATAATTATTTACACTTAATGATTATATATCCCTTAGCTCTTTTCTCTTATAAATACAAGAAAGGCTTGATATCTATGAAATTTTCCATCACTGTTTGAAAACATATTCTTCATGTTCTTCTTACAGAAAAAGAGAAAAGTATAACAACAAACATTTATCTCTGACTTTGCCATTTATTCTGCTTATTCTAACAATGTTAAAACTTGGAATGGTTCAGACTGTGGCTTGTGACATAGTAAAAGTTTTCTCATTTGCTGGCCTAAAAATAGTGTGAAGAAGTTTGTTAGCTCTAACACACAAAGGGAAAAGGCAGAGAGAGCTTGATTTCAGGAGTCAGAATATGGCAGTTTCTGAACACTGACATTAATGGCATTTGGGGTCAAAAAAGTCTTTGTTGTGGTGGAACTCCTATCTGTTGTAGGATGTGTAATAGCATCTCTATTTACTAGATGCCAGTAGTTCCCCAGGTGTGACAACCAAAAGTGTCTCCAGACATTGACAAATGTCCCTTGTGGAGCAAAACTAACCCCAGTCTAGAGAACATAAGGTCACAGGTGAATTGGCAAATTGGCAGAATTAAAGTGCAGAAGTTAACTTAGAGTTCAAGGGTAAATGCTAAACACTGCCATGCAAACGGAAGAATGTGAAATAGAATATGAAGTATTCTGCCAAACAAGATATAGAGGAGTAAAAAGCCATTGGTGTTCACCAGGAAACAAAACACTGATCAGAGCAAGTAGGGAGCAGATAAAAATCAATATCCTTCACAATGCTGAGACAGAAGTGTGTCGATTGCTAGAAAGAGAGAACGTTCTAAAAATACTGCATGCTACTTTTCTGTGTGTGCTCAAGGAAATAAAACCCTAGTTACATTTGCTATTTTCTTCTTTTAGACTACCATCTGGCAATCTACACTTTCACTAGAAAAAAAATTCTAGCCAATAGGATGAAAATAGTTAATGCACCACTCCATGTGCCAAGAAATATGCCAGAAATTCTACAGTTTCCTCCATCTATCCAAAACAAAGACACTAATGTCCTTAAAAAAAAAAAAAAAGTAAATAACACTGAACATATTTACTTAACTTGTGAAATTTCTTTCCTACCTTTAGGACACAGAATCAAACAACAGCAGAAGGAAAATCACAATTAAAACAGTGATATACGAAAGCAAACTGAAGAAATTAAATTTATTTATTAGACATCAACTTGTTCCCAAAAATCTGGAGTTAAAAAAATCTACTAATCAAATACAGAACATAACTGATTGTAGTCAAAGTATTTCCAGTATTACAGGGATTTGTTAAGAATAAGCAAAACAATGGGAGAGTCCATCAAATGTTTGTAATAGTCTTCACAAAGGCAGTGTGAAGACTCATTACCATAACTGAATCTACAATCACTCTTCTTAAAACTCAAAAGTTGTCAAAAGACAAACTAGTGCATCCAGACTAGGATACCTTTTGATTTTCATTCATTAATCCATAAAGGCTATCCTAACAAAACCTACAATCATCAATAGATGAACACTTAATTATTAAATGCAAAAGCAAGCAGGATATCATGCACCATTACAAAAACATAAATTTTACAAGTACGCATCAAGGTGAATAAGACAAAGTCCTAGCTCAGTGTGCAGGAATTCTAATGAAGTCATCAAACATTTGGGAGAAGCAACATCAAGAAAGAAAAGTAAAAAACTCAACCTCTCTTTTTAAGAAAATTACAATTAATATCCAAGGAATAAAATGAATTTTAAAAAAAAGAAGACTTAAAGTATAATTATTATCTCACAGAGATTTAGAGAATATTGCATCTTAAGACAAGAACAGATTATGACAAACGAGGACATCTTGAGTGAACACCCACATTTACACACATCTGTAAAAAATCCTAGAAAACTAAATAGAAAATGCTAAATATTTCCAGAGAGACAGAACAGATATAAGACATTTTCAGATATTCAAAGAATGACTAGAGTTGAAGCTTAAAAGAACTACTACTTTCTCAAAATAAAAAATTACACAAAGAATGTTGAGTTAAAAATTTAAAAAGATAAGATTTAAATACTATAATATTTATAAAGCTTTCAAACATCAAATAATACTACATATTTCTGTGGAGATATGAATACAATCAAAGTATAAAAACATTCATAGTCATGGTGCATTAGAGTAAGAGGTAAATAAATGTCACAGAACTTTGGCTGGATGCTTCCTTAAGGATAAACACAATTACCATCATCAGACTCACAGATGATCTTGAAGGGAGTAGATGAGAGGGAGGAAACAAGAAGACAGATAGTTGAGTGTGTTCTCATCTCAGTGAACAATACGGATTACTAATTAACCTAACTATTGGTAGTAAAATCTTAAAAGAATATACTTAAATAGCAAATTTACAAACTTAAAAAGACTAAATATAAGGATTGGCACTGTGGCACAGCAAGTTAAGCCGCTGTCTGCAGTGCCGGCATCCCATATAGGAACCAGTTTGTATCCTGGGTGCTCCACCTCCAATCGAGCTACCTGCTGGTGTGCCTGGGAAGACAGTGGAAGATGGCCCAAGTCCTGGGGCCCCTGCACCCATGTGGAAGACGCAAAAGAAGCTTCTGGCTTCAACCTGGCCAAGCCCCAGCCATTTCAGCCATTTGGAGATGGAAGATTGATCTTTGTCTTCCCCCCTCTCTCCCTCTCTCTCTCTCTGTTGTTCTGCCTTTCAAATAAATAAATACATAAAACTTTCTTAAAACAAGGAGAGTAAATATGGCAATATTAACATCACAAAAATTAGAAAGGAACAGCATCAAATGGAAGCTGAGAAAATGTACCAATAATCAAGTTATCATAACACAAAAACTTTATGCATCTAACAACATAGTCTAAAACAATATTATGCAAAATGGACATCAAAGTCATGAGAAAATGACTTCTATATGCATAATGTGAAGTTTCACATCTTTCTCAAATAAAAATGTTGTTTTAATAAACTTGAACATAAAAATCTATATAATAGTACACACAGGCACATACACACATGTTAACACATAATATAATCAATATATGGCTTAAAAGTTGAGCGCTTACTAGGCCACCAAAAAAATCAACAGCATAGGATGCTGGTGTTGTGGCTTAGTGGGTTAAGCCACTGTGTGCAATGCCATTATACAGTATAGATACCAGTTTGAGTCCCAGCTATTCCGCTTCCTACCAGCTCTCTGCTAATGTGCCTGGGAAGGCAGAAGATGGTCCAAGTGTTTGGGCCCCTGCATCCATGTGGGAGACCCGGATGAAGCTCCTGGCTCCTTGCTTCGGTCTGGCTCAACCCTGGCCACTACAGCCACATGGGGAGTGAACAAGCAGATGGAAGATCTCTCTTTCTCTCACTGTGTATGTGTGTGTATCTCTATCTCTCTCTCTGTAATTCTGCCTTTCAAATTAATAAAATACCTTTCTTAAAAGTGTACAAAGAAGAGCCAGTACTGTGACTTAGTGGGTAAAGCTACAGCCTGTGGTGCCAGCATCCCACATGGGTGCTGGTTCGAGACCTGGCTGCTCTATTCTGATCCAGCTCTCTGCTATGGCCTGGAAAAGCAGTGGAAGATGGCCCAAGTCCTTGGGCCCCTGCACCCAAGTGGGAGACCCGGAGGAAGCTCCTGAATCCTGGCTTCACATTAGTGCAGCTCCGGCTGTTGCGGCCAATTGGGAAGTGAACCAGCAGAAGGAAGCCCCCCTCCCCCCCACTCTCTCTCTCTCACTCACTCACTCACACTCTCACTCTCACTGTCTCTGTGTCTTGGTCTCTGTTAACTCTGCCTTTCAAATAAATAAATAAATCTTTGAAAAACAATGTATAGTTTCAACTGATGCTTTTTTAAAAAATGAAAAAATCAACAGCATAAAATACATAAGCATATATTCTGATCATGCCTAAATAGAACATAATCAATTAAATCTGCTTCATTTAGACTTGCATCAAGTATGCAAAAAAATCTTTTTTTTAAAGATTTATTTATTTACTTATTTGAAAGGCAGAGAAAGAGAGAAATCTTCCACCTGCTGGTTCACTCCTGAAATGGCCACAGTGGCTGGAGCTGAGCCGATCCAAAGCCAGGAGCCAGGAGCCAGGAGCTTCTTCTGAGTCTCCCATGTTGGGGTAAGGCAGGATGTACGTGGGCCATCTTCTGCTGCTTTCCCAGGTGCATTATCAAGGAGATGGACTGGAAACAGAGCAGGCAAGACTAGAACTGGTGCACATACCCATTGTGCCACAGTACTAGCCCCATTCAAAAAACCTTAATGGCAGTTTGAATAAGAGTGCAAAGAAATGGACATTTATAGAAACTTCAGGTGACAGTATAAATTTGCAATACCATTTTATAAAAACAATTTGATAACATCTATCAAAAAATTTTCAAGTTTATTTATTTTTATTTATCTGAAAAGCAGAGTGACACAGAGATAGAGAGAGACAGAGACAGAGAGAGATCACTCTTCCATCAGCTAGTCAGCTAGTTCACTCCAACTGCCAGGGCTGGGCCAGACCTAAGCCAGGAACCCAGAACTCCATCTAGGTCTTCCATGTGGGAGCCAGAGACTCGAACACATGAGCCACAACTGCTAACTCCAAGCATCACAGCAGGAAGCCAGATCTGAAGTGGAGTAAAGAGGACTCAAAAGAGTAACTCCCATATGGGATGTGGACATCTTAATCTGCTACACTAAAATGTTCATTCCATCAAAACTTTAAATGTCCATTCTGTTTGACTCAACAATCATATCTCTAGAAATCCCTCTTATTAAAAAAAAAAAAAAAAAAATCTGTGGCGTAGCGAGTTAAGCCGCTGCCTGCAGTGCCAGCATCCCATATGGGCACTGGTTCGAGTCCTGGCTGCTCCACTTCCAATCCAGCTCTCTGCTATGGCTGAGAAAGCAGTAGAAAATGACCCAAGTCCTGCACCCGCATGGAACACTCAGAAGAAGCTCCTAGCTCCTGGCTTCAGATTGGCCCAGCCCCTGCTGTTGCATCCATGTGGAGAGTGAACCAGAGATTGGAAGACCTCTCTCTGTCCACCTCTGCCTCACTGTAACTCTGCCTTTCAAATAAGCAAATAAATAAATAAATCTTTAAGAAATAAAAACACCTCATGTAATCAGAAAACAAATATACAATAGTAGAGAGTATAATACTAATTATAACCAAAAAAGTAATAATCCAAATATTCATCAAGAGAAAAAGTTAAATAATGTACAGTACACCTATTTTAGAAAATATCGAGCATTAAAATGTAAAGACTCTCCAAAACAAAGCATTATTTTAAGGGTAAAAAATACACATGTATCATTCAAATTATGCTAAGCACAGTGCATAGCAAAGGAAAGGGGAAGAATAAATAACAAACATTTTTTACTTCTGGAGAGGGACCTGATGTAGAACTTTCACTTTTCCTCTATAGAAATCTCTTAGTGTTTGAATCTTTTATGATTTGAAAAGCAGTAATTTTTTTAATGTCTTTACTTCCCAGAAAAAGATCAGGATCTTTCTGTTCTTAGTACAAATTTGATCAAACTCAGCTGAGAGTACAAGTGGACACCTCCAAACTCTTAATTAGAAGTCTGGCTGTGCCTTCTCTGGGAACGCTCTCCACCAGTCATGGATGCCACTTACTTCCTTCATGTTTCTACTTCACCCCACCAGAGGAACTTCCTTTACCTCCTCAGTACAAAACGACGGCCTCCCACACCCATCCTACCACTCCCCAGACACCCTGCTTTGCTTTATTTTCCTCAAGAGTAATTTGCCACCTGCGTTGTAGTGTCCTTACCTTTAAAATGGGGGTGATTACAATTCATATCTCATGGGGTTGCTGTTAGGCTTAATTGAGCTACAGGTTCTTAGATGAGCGTCCGACACACGGTAAGAACCATGTTAAGTCTTTGTTGTTTTTTTTTTTGGGGTGGGGGTCTTTCTTGTTTATAGACTGCCTCCCTCTATGAAAATAACAACCCTAGTAGGCAGGGACCTTGTTGTACTCACTATTGCCCCCTGAATGTCTGGAAAGTACCAATCAGTGTATATTCATAGCTGAGGCCTGATTTAGTTCTACTGCCATATATAAGGACATCTGAGATTACAAGAAAAAGACCAATTATTTTCAGCAAAAGCAAACTTTCTGTGTATCAGTAAGAATCAGCTATAATAATGTGATCTACTTTAAAAGCATAGTTAGCAGTATGACTCTTAGAAGCTTCAAGGAGGGAAGTGATACAGTACTATTCAATTCACTAATTTCTTAACACCAAGGTGGCAACAGAAGCTAAAACATAATTTGGAGGCCAGCACCACAGCTCACTAGGCTAATCCTCCGCCTGCGGCACCAGTACTCCGGGTTCTAGACCTGGTTGGGGCGCTGGTTCTGTCCCGGTTGCTTCTCTTCCAGTCCAGCTCTCTGCTGTGACCCAGGAAGGCAGTGGAGGATGGCCCAAGTGCTTGGGCCCTGCACCGCATGGGAGACCAGGAGGAAGCACCTGGCTCCTGGCTTTGGATTGGCGCAGTGCGCCAGCCGTAGCGGCCATTTAGGGGGTGAACCAACGGAAAAAGGAAGACCTTTCTCTCTCTCTCTCTCTCTCTAACTCTGCCTGTCCAAAAAACAAAAAACAACAACAACAAAAAAAACAAAAAACACACACACACACACACAATTTGGAATGAGAAAACAAAAGCACAACTTACTTTTCATTCTTAATTTTGACACATGGCTGGTAAAGAACCTTGACAGCATTCCAGGCAGAAGGAGAATCTGTTGATATGTCTTCCAACAAGGAAAATTTTTTGATAGCTTCAGGACTTCTCAAAGATTCAATCACCAAACTGTCAGAGTTTAAAAGCCACAGCTAAAGATAAGGAGAGAAAAGTACAAGGATATTGCAAACCTGTGTATACTTTATATCACTCCTCAAAAAATACAGAATCATGTATATAGTCATATAAATCAAAAGTATGAATCATATATAATCATAAATCAAAAATATGGAATCATGTACTTAATTTTTAATTAGAGTAGCCTTTATTTGGTAGGGGATCTACATCATGGTTAAAAAAAGACAACTGATTACAAGAAAATATTTAACACATAAACATCAAAGTTATTATCTATAAAGACAGCTCCTACAAATCTATCAGAGGCAAAAAGTGCAATGGAAATATAAACAAAGAATCTCAACAGAAGTAACAGGAGAAATAAGTGATAAATACACACAACAATGTTAATGAGACCAATGAGGAAATGTAAAATTTTGTGCCATCATTTTTCACTTATCAGATGAGAAAACACAAAAAGACTGATAACATTGACTCCTGAAGAAGGATTTAGAATGGGCATTCCCATATACTGCTTGTGGAAGAGTGGGGGTGCGATTCACTGGGCTGATATTCTTAGGAGAAAAACAAGGGCAATGGGATGAGGCAGGGTAAAGAGCCAGTCAGGGAGGACAGTCAGGGACTCAGCTGGAGTCTGGCTACAGCCTGACCCCTTGAGGAACTCTAGAGCATGAAATGAATCCACAGTTTGTCCCACTCTAATATGAGGCCCCAGAGTTTTGTGGCTTAGGTTCAAATCACTGGCAGTGGGCTGAGCAGGATAGAGGTGGGAAACAGTGGAAGACAGAGAACTTCCTAGGAGAAGAAACATCTGTCATCCAGGTCGCTGGAGAAGGAGACCTGTGAGCCATTAGCAGCTAACACTGTCAGCAGCTGGGAACAGGTACATCGACCTAATCAAGGAGATATGGGTGGGGCACCAAAAATGTCCACTATAAGAGAGAGACTAGTACAGCTTTTTTGGAAGAGGACTGTCATTTGAATTTAAAATATGCAAAAGCCAATACTATAATAGATTAGAAGGATCTATTTCCAGGGCCGGCACCATGGCACAGTAGGTTAATTCTCTGCCTGCTGCACCGGCATCTCACATGGGCACTGGTTCTAGTCCCAGCTGCTCCTCTTCTAATCCAGCTCTCAGCTACGGCCTGGGAAAGCAGAAAACAGCCCAAGTTATTGGGCCCCTGCACCCTCATGGGAGACCCAAAAGAAGCTCCTGGCTCCTGGCTTCAGATCAGCCCGGCTCCAGCTGTAGTGGCTGTTTGCAGAGTGAACCAGCGGATGGAAGACCATTCTGTCTCTCCCTCTTATTGTCTGTAACTCTATCAAATGAAAAAAAAATATTTAAAAAAAAATTATTTATTTTACTTGAAAGGCATAGTTACACAGAGAGAGAAGGAGAGGCAGAAAGAGAGAGAGGTCTTCCATCCACTGGTTCACTCCCCAACTAGCAGAAATGGCCGGAGTTGCACCGATCTAAAGCCAGGAGCCAGGAGCTTCTTCCAGGTCTCCCATGCAGGTGCAGGGGCCCAAGGACTTGGGCCATCTTCTACTGCTTTCCCAGGCCATAGTAAAGATCTGAATAGGAAGTAGAGCAGCCAGGACTCAAACGGGTGCCCATATAGGATGCCGGCACTGCAGGCGGTGGCTTTACCTGTTATGCCACAGCACCGGCCCTAAAAAAATAAAATTTTCTTTTTTTAAAAAAAAGATCCATTTCTAAAGGAGTATTGAAATACATATGCAAAGATGATTTTCACTGCAGCATTGTCTTTAACAGCCGTGCAATGGAATTCTAGTCAATAAAGAGCCAGAACTCTATTTACAACAACAAAAAACAACTCTCATGATATATATACATATATTTTAAATATTTATTTATTTGAAAGGCAGAGTTACAGACAGGGAGAGGCAGAGGCAGAGAGAGACCTTCCACCCACTGGTTCACTCTCCAGATGGCTGCAACGGCCAGTGCTGGGCCAGGCTGAAACCAGGAGTCAAGAGCTTCATCTAAGTCTCTCATGTGGGTGCAGGGGCCAAAGTAGTTGGGCCATTCTCCATTGCTTTCCCAGGTACATTAGCAGGGGGCTGGATTAGATGTGGAGCAGCAGGGACTCAAATTGACATCCATACAGCAGCAGCAGCTTAACCCGTTACACCAGTGCCAGACCCAATTCTCATGATATATTAAGAAAAACAAGTATGTTGCAGAAAATGCTAATCATGTGATTATTTCTTTTACAAATAGATAAATACATGTGAGTGTGCTTATATGTAATTCAATACTGATAGAAAAAATGTTGTAGGACACATATCAGACTGTTAATGATCACTTCCATATAGTGCAACAGAACAGGGCAGGAGAGGGAACAACATAGGAGAACTATCATTTAAGTCCTTTATGTTGTATGAGTGTGTTTCAAGAATGTCACACTTCCATGAAAAGGAAAAAAATTTTAAATTAAATACATATTGGAAAACTTTAAAAGTCCTACTCCTAGTGATGACAATTTGTTGCAATGGTTAAGACACTGCCTGGGAGGCTGCATTCCATATTGCAGTGCCTAGGTTTAAGTCCAGCTCTGCTTCCAATTCCAGCATCCTGCTACTGCACACCAGGGAGGCAGCAGGTGATGGCTCAAGTAACTGGATCCCTGGCACCCACGTGAAAGCCCAGAATGAGTTCCCAGATCCTGGCTTTGCCATGGCCCACCCCAGGCTTTTGAGGATATTTAAGGTAGTGAACCAGCACATAGAAGTTCCTCTCTCACTCTCTCTATGCCTTTCAAATCAAATATAATTTCAAATAAATATATATTTAATTCTACTTTGGATTTTCAATTTCAAAACTGCACAAGGAAACACACTGATTTCAGACTATGACTATGAGGTAGACTTAGTATCAACTTAAGTTAGAAAATTAGCTTTTCATAGAAATTATCAGGAATTAAGAGAAGAATGGGATCCCCATAACTGATGACCAGTTACAAATTTACATCTGATAACAGTCTCAGGTCCTTCCCTCCTTTCTGCTACCCTGTTTCCCTATTAGCTTGTGAATTCCTTGAAGGTATTTTTTAAATTAATTTATTTTTTGAAAGGTAGAGTGACAGAGAGGGAAGGACAGGAGAAGGAGGGAGGGAGAGGAAGAGATAGAGGGAGAGGGAGAGTGAGAGCAAGAGGGAGATGGGAAGAGAGAGGGAGAAAGATGGAGAGGGAGGGGGAGAGGGGGAGAGGGGGAGAGGGGGAGAGGGGGAGAGGGGGGGAGAGAGAGAGAGAGAGAGAGAGAGAGAGATCAGCTGGTTCACTTTTCAAATATCTGCAACAGCCAAAGCTGGGCCAGGCTGAAGCCAGGAGTCAGGAACTCCATCCAAGTCTCCCACATGGGTGAGATGGGCCCAAGTACTTGAGCTATCCTCCACTCCCTTCCTGTGGGCATTAGCAGCAAGCTGGATTGGAAGCAGAGTATTTGGGATGTCAGGGTTGCAAGTGGCAGCTTAACCCACTGTACCACCATGCCAGGCCACCTTGAAGGCAGTTTTTGTCTCACTTTGAACATTAGCATAAGTTGAACACAATTTATTTGAAAGGTAATAATAATAAAAAGTAGTGCTCAATGTATGTTAACTGATCAGATAAAACAGCTGTGGAGGCAGAGGCTTGAGCCATGATGCTTAGACTTCCAGATAAGTGCCCCATATTCATTTCTTTAGAACATCATTTTTAATAGAGGCAGTGTAATATTAGACCCGTGTGGTTTGTGTAGGGGATGATTCTGCTAACCACAGAGCCTCTTATCCAAACCTTGCCACTATTTCTCGAAGTGTCAAAGGCAATTAAAAACAACAGAAGCGATAACACATGTTTTAAACATAAGAATATCAAACAGGAAAAAAAAAAATACAAGTGGGACAGAAGTGTTATACTGACCCAGAAAAGCCATTAAAAACTTGAGAGTGAAAAACCTTACTTTGTGGAATAAGCTTCTAAAGAGCAAAAATCAGGCTTCCTTCCTTATGAATCCCCAGTACCCAGAATCACTGATCATTTGTGATCACATTAAGGGAATCTGATTTATGGATTGAACCAATATTTAAAAAATCAACTGCTGATCATTTATTTTCTAGACCTGAGAATTAAGAAAAGACATGGACACAAACTGAAGAGTTCTGAGATCCTGGATTACCAGGGTGCCGGTAATGGAAGGAAAGTTCTTACCAAGATGTACACTTTGCCATCCTGACCTTGAACGGTGAATCTAAACGTGCTCCTAGCAGAGGAGAGCTCCACCAGACACTGGGCGACAATGCTCTGTACAAACTGAGACCTGTTCGAACAGAAATCAGATTCACAAGGTGCCTCTCAAAATAACAACTCTAAAGGGTAAGGTAAGCCAGAAATACCCACAAGGTAAGAGGCAGCAACATCAGCCTGGCAGTTCTCTTTCTGCCGTATATTTGCTTGCAATCTGCCATAATGTGGATTTATTATAATATATTGTAATGCATTTGTACTTGCTTTATTCTTCTTAAAACCCATTCTCCAATCCTGAACACATTTTCCACCTGAAACCTAACTATCTTCCCTTACTTACCAAAACATCATGTTAGAATAGTACTCCAGATGTGCAATAGTGCATTTGATGGTAACTAAATCAGAGAAGGTGAGAAATATTCTCTCAAATATTAAACAGTGCTACCAACAATGTTTTCCATATAGATCTCCTTCAAGTGTCAGCTGAGTTTACTTAACCAAAGCACTGACAGAATGATAATATTTAAAGTTATATCCAGATTGCCATAATTTGGGGATATCAAAAAACAAACTAAAATGAAGATATACTATAGTTAATTTTCATTTGCAAACTAAAACAATTTAAAGAAAGGAAACACTAATAGATTTAGTGGCTGAGGACAATTTGAAAAAAAAAAAATAGGTACCATCTGAAACTGACTACTGTTGGAAATAGGTCAAATCAAAACCAGAGGGGGCCAGCCGGCACAGTGGGTCACTTGGTTAATCCTCCGCCCGCGGCGCCGGCATCCCATATGGGCGTCGGTTCTGATTCCAGTTGCTCCTCTTCCAGTCCAGCTCTGGGAGGGCAGTGAAGGATGGCCCAAGTGCTTGGGCCCCTGCACCCACATGGGAGACCAGGGAGGGGCACCTGGCTCCTGGCTTCAGATCGGCGCAGCACTAGCCTTTGCAGCCACTTGGGGAGTGAACCAACGGAGGGAGGACCTTTCTCTCTGTCTCTCTGCTCACTGTCTATAACTCTACCTGCCAAAAAAAAAAAACAAAAAACAAAAAACAAAAAACAACAACAAAAAAAAAACACAAAAAACCAGAGGGGGCCAGTGCTGTGGCATAGTGAGTAAAGCTGTCACCTGCAGAGCCGGCATTCCCATATGGGCGCCAATTCGAGTCCCAGCTGCTCCACTTCTCAGCTAGCTCTCTGCTATGGCCTGGGAAAGCAATTGAGGATGGCCTAAGTCCTAGGCCCCTGTACCTTGATGGGAGACCAAAAGAAGCTCCTGGCTCCTCGCTCCTGGCTCCTGGCTTCGGATCGGCCCAGCTCTGGCCATTGCGGCCATTTGGGGAATGAACCAGCAGATGGAAGACCACTCTCTCTCTCTCTGCCTCTCCTTCTCTCTCTGTGTAACTCTGACTTTCAAATAAGTAAATAAATCTTTTAAAAAAGTAAAATCAGAGATATTTTTTCAAAAACCTATAATTAGGTTATAAGATGCTGGATACTGGGGCCAGTGCTGTGGCTCAAGAGGATAAAGCCGTGGCCTGCAGCATCTGCATCCCATGCAGACTCTGGTTCCAACTGTTCCACTTCCATCCAGCTCCCTGTTAATGAGCCTGGGAAAGCAGCAGAGGATGGACCAATGCAACAACACAGACTTGGAGGAGGCTCCTGGCTCCAGGGTTTGGCCTGGTCCAGCCCCCAGTCATCTTGGCCACTTGCAGAGTGTACCAGTGGATGTAGGATCTTTCTCTGTCTCTCCTTCTATCTCTAACTCTGCCTCTCAAATAAATAAATAAATAAATATTAAAAAAAAAAAAGACCCTGGATATCTAACATATAAAAACAAGCACAAAAAAGCTTTCAGAATTAGAAGACACAGGTATCCATTTGTCTATGCCATCCTATAATCAAACATAAATAAATTCTCAAGTTTTTTAATATATAATTTGGCTCAACTATCTAACTGCCTTTCTCAAAGATGTTTTCCCCCTTCACAAACAAAGTAATGAATAAATTGAGTTCCCAAATAATCAATCATATCCACTCTTTCCTACATACAAAACTACAAAATAAGCTTAATTTGCTATTTATACCTTGGCAGGATGGGAAAACTTCTCTCAGACGGCTGAATAATTATCTCAGTCTTATAAAACTTAGTGGTTTCTAGAAACAAAAAATAAAATTAAATTAAAAATCTCCCCAATACATTAATATTTTCATTGTAGACATAACACCGACTCCAAACAACATATTCAGCATACTGCTAAAATTAATACTCAGTTAACATTTTCCAAAACTACTTTATTTCAGAAGACAAAGCAACAGGTGACAAGGAGATAGTCCTGATGATGTAGACAATGTGAATCTGCTGCAACAAAACACTGTTCACAGCAGGGAAGTTATAAAAAAAGTCACATCTCACTCACCGTTCACTATGTAGAAATTACATATTGATTTTCCTCATTCTTATAGAATAGACACAAACCTAGGAATCACTAAGAATGGCATGCACAGATGCTCTAAACCTCAAATTAGCAATTTCCCCAAATCTCATTGAATTAATTAATGTACAAGTGACACCATTTCTGGTTACCTAATTGCTTAATTTATAGAAAAATTTAAATAGTACATTAGATATTTAGTGGACTTGAATATAAACACAACCATCTTGAATTTTTAAAAATATATAAAAAATATTCAACTTCACTAGTACTTACAAAGTGAATATAAATCAAAATAAGATTTTTTGCACCAAAGAAAATATCTTTAAATGATAAGTTGTAGCTATAGATATCCTTATGGGAAGTGGATTTGTTTATTCATATAGAACTGCTAGAATGAAATTGGTATTTCTGAAAAGCCATTTGGGAAAAGCATTAAAATTGTGTATACACAATGACACTACAATTAAATACCTAAGAATTTATCTCAAAGACATATTCATTGTTATAAGGATTCTCATAACAAGGGCTGGCACTGTGGCACAGCAGATTAAGACACCACCGGCAATGTAGAGATCCCATATGAGTGCCAGTTTGAGTTCAGGTTGTTCTACTTCCAATCCAGCTCCCTGCTAATACACCTGGGAAAGCAGCAAAAAATGGCCCAAATGCTTGGGATCTTGCCACCCACATGGGAGAACTGGATGACTCCTGCAGGGTTCCTGGCTTTAGCCTGGCCCAGCCCTGGCCTTTGCAGCCACCTGGGGAGCTCTCTCTCTCTCTGTCTCTCCTTCTCTCTCTGTAACTCTGCATTTCAAATAAATTTTAAAAAACTTTTTAAAAAGATGCTCATAATAATATTAACAGGCCGGTGCCACGGCTCACTAGGCTAATCCTCCGCCTGTGGCACCAGCACCCCGGGTTCTTGTCCTGGTTGGGGTGCCGGTTCTGTCCCGGTTGCTCCTCTTCCAGTCCAGCTCTCTGCTGTGGCCCGGGAGTGCAGTGAAGGATGGCCCAAGTGCTTGGGCCCTGCACCCTCATGGGAGACCAGGAGGAAGCACCTGGCTCCTGGCTTCGGATCAGCGCAGTGCGCTAGCTGCAACACACCGGCCGTAGTGGCCACTTGGAGGGTGAAACAACGGCAAAGGAAGACCTTTCTCTCTGTCTCTCTCTTTAACTCTGCCTGTCAAAAAAAAATAATGCTAACAAAAATATCCAAAACAAATGTCTATAAACAATTATATATTTAGGTAACAAAATCTCATATACATTTACAATTTTAAATAGGTCAAATTAAAACCAGAAATAATTTAAAGTAGTGCTATTTCAAAATGTGTTGTCAAACAATTTTCAACAAAGGTTATACCTCTAGATTTTTAAAAATTTTCAGTTGTTCAATATAAAACAGAAAAGAGGGCAAAAAAGTAAAATTGATAGTTTAATAAATCACCTACAGTTATGAGGATGGATTTACCTATTTCTCCTGGAAGTCCTGACAATTTTTACTATTTTGAAGTCATGCTATTAGATGCAATATTGAACAATTTAACATATGGAAGGAATCCCCTTTATCCAAGTTGTTGGTAATCTATAATTTTAGCCCCAAATGTATTATTGCTTTGTATAGTTATTATCCATTTAGTGTCATCCACATATTTATCACTTTATCAATCATTCTTGGAACTTAGACCTATGTAGAATTATTTTAACCTACCTGAGTACAAAGAGAATTTCTTTAATTATGAAACCACTAGTGGTAAGTTATCCTAATTTTTGTTTGCCAGAAAATATATTTATCTTTGCCTTCATTTTGAAGGATGTTTTCCCTTGATATAAAGTCCTAGGGTTAACATTTCTTGCTTTGTACACATTAACACCATCATCCCACTGTTTTTAAACTTCAATTACCACTGCTCCTTTCAAGGTGATCTGAAATTATTCCTTGGTTTCTTTCCAGATTTCCTTTTTGTTGTTGTTGTTGTCCTATGGTATTATTTTGATGTGCCTAGGTGGAGATTTTTTCAATTTATCTTACATGGGCCTCAACGAATTGGAATTAATTGGGCATCTTGAATCTAGACTGCTGGTCTTCATTAGTCAGCAATTATCTCTTTAAATTTTGCCCATACTCATTTTCCTCTGTTCTTTGTGGAAGCCTGTTTAACATAGATCAGATCTGTTCAGTGCATGTTCTAAGTCTCTGACTTTCTTCTATACTTCTTGGTCATCTTACCCTTCTGTACTGGATTACACATTCTTCTTCTCATCTAACTTCTATTCATTAATGTCTTTTCAAGTTGCACCAAATCTGTTGCTAAACTACCCACTGAGCTTATAATTTCAATTGGAATACTCTTCTAAAAATTTTACCATGGATCTTTTCCAAATATACTGTTATAGTTTGTCTCCTTTCAAATATTTTTAGTCCTTTTATATTGTCAAATATACTAACATGGTTGTTTGACAGAATATAATTCCAGTAAGAAGACTGTTTCAGTTGTTTGCTATTTTTGTTAGTTCTTGTTGACTTTTGTGCTTATTTATCTTTGGTTGTATAGTGAACACTGCACTTGAAAAATTGTTTAATGGACTGAAAGAAGTCACGCATTTGCTATAGCACTTGAGAAGCCAGCTGGGACGCTCACATCCCATATTAGAGTGTGTGAGTTTGAGTCCTGGCTGTGATTCCAATCCAGCTTCCTACTAATATGCATCCTGGGAAGCAGCAGGTAGTGGCTCAAGAAGTTGAGTCCCTGCAGCCAACACAGGAGACCTGAACTGAGTTCCCTGCTCCTAGCTCTGGCCTGGCCAGTCAAAGTGATTGCGGGCATTTGGGGAGTAAACAGTGGATGTCTGTCTGACTACCTCCCTATCTCTCAAAATAAAAATTATGGGGCCAGGGCTGTGGCATAGAAGGTTATGTCTCTGCCTACAGCACCGGCATCCCATATGGGCACTGGTTCAAGTACTGGCTACTCCACTTCAGATCTAGCTCCCTGCTAATGCACCTGGGAAGCAGCAGCAGAAGGCTCAAGTACTTGGGCCCCTGTGATATAGGCAAGCAGATAGGATTCAATTTGTGAGCTAGAGACCATGCCTTCGCCTTGCCCCCTTTTTTGATCTCATGCCCCTACCTGACCTCATATATAGGCCCAGCTGCCATGAATAAAAGGCTTGTGCATGGCGGGTCCTTCCCTCATTGTCCTGTGATTCTGGGTGTGCAGCCTTCTGGCCACCTGCTCTGCTCTCTGCTTTCCTGCCTGCGCTATGCTACCTGTGGCTGCTCCTAACTGCATGCTTTGCTCTACGTAGCTCCTGGCCTGCTTTCTGATGGTATAGACCCAACTTATGTTTCTAGACTTCTTTTTCCCCTAAATAAAGCCCTCACTTTCCTGTATATCTCTTTACTGAATAAATACTAAAAACCTTACCATGTTGCCTATTTGAGCAGATATTCAGAATTCTTATCTGAATAGACAGCAACGACCCTCAACATTAATATTAAAATTATTAATAAAGCTAGCTGATCACCTGCACCCACGTGGGAGACCCAGAAGAGGCTCCTGGCTTCTGATTTCAGACTGGCTCAGCCAGGCCATTGAGGTCATTTGAGGAGTGAACCTGCAGACAGAATATCTCTCAATCTAGATCTCTCTCTCAATCTAGATCTAGATCTCTCTCTCTCTCTCTCTCTCTCTCTCGCTGCCTTTCAAATAAATAAAATAAATCTTAAAAGAAAAAAAGGGTTGGGGAACAAATGAAATTTTAAAAAAATTATCTGTAGAAATAATAAGTTTTACAGTGAAGGTACTTCTCTCAAGAGGTGATCTGCATTTGATTTTGTCAGGTATCTGGTGTTAAATCTAGCTCAAAGCAGAACAAATCATGTTCAAGATTTGAAATTCCTTAAAGTCCTAAAGCACTGATCCCCTGCCATAATTCCACAGGAATGCTGCACTTCTGTGAGGAATCAGAGGGGTCAACAGGCAGTGAGGTTGGTACTGGTGGAAACTCAAGGTGCAAAATGCTTTTTCCCCCCAAAGTTATCTTTAGCAAGATCAAAAGTGCCTCCTTCCCCACTCCTTGGGAGCTTCCAATGTTATGAGAGTAGAAAGCGAGTGGTGACTCCAGCCTTCTGAGCCCTCAGTTTACTGTAAAACAAGTTAAATATCCCACCCTTCTGTTGGCTCTTTTGTTTTATCATGAGCAAGCCAGAAAGGGTAAGGAAGATTACAAATCAGGTCTTTTGATGGGTTTGTCCCTGACTTGTACTGACTGACACTTTTTTTCGCCAAAATTGTGCTTAAAAACCTTACTACCACCAACCCCTTTGAGGTTTGTCTCTATTGGAGTCCCCATCCTCGCCACTCCACCAGGAGGCCTCTGACTTAAATAAATCTTGCTTTCAAATAAGTCTTGCTTTTCTTTCTGACTTGTCCACCTGGAAATTCTTCCATGTGACACTAAGAACTAAGGGAATCTCTTCGTCCCTGCCATTTCACTTTTGATGTACCTCACTGTGAGGGAAAGACATGTAGGGTCTCATATTTGGGGGAGACAGCCATCTGTTAGGTTCCCCATCTTGTGTTTTCTGTCCTTCTCAAAGCAGCCAAAAAGAAAGAAGTTCTAATTACAGAGAACTGGCAGACAGAAGCGAAATGTGGTTTGAATTTTGTGTTTACCTCCCTTGTCTGCTTTTGTGGTAATTTACCCATATATTTTCCATTTACTCTGCTCTTTAATTCCTTCCTGTGGATTTCAGTTACCATCTGATTATCTTTCACTTCAGGGAAAAAAAATTTCGTTTAGAATTTTTATATAGTAGTTCTACTTGTAATACATCATTTCCATGTATTTATCTAGAAATATTTTTATTTTGCCTTCATTTTTGAAGGCTAGTTCTGTTGTATACAGCATTGTTCGTTGGCAGATCTTTTTTCACCCAGCACTTTGCAAATCTTGTTTTTAAACATTTCTTTTACTTTTATTTGAGAGGGAAAGGGAGGGGAAGGAGCAGAGGGAAGGGGAGCGTGTTATATCTTAATGTTAGCCATCGCAAAGCACACCGGACACTGGAGTAAGGGAAAGGGTTTATTGGGGAACACCCTACAGACCCGAGTGAAGGGGTGGCGAAGGAAAAAGAGAGAAAGAGAATATAAGAGAGAAACAGGGAGGAGAGGAGCTAGCAAGGAGAGAAGATAGACCAGAGAAGTGGAGAGAGGAGAGCAGAGCCAAGAGAAGAACCAAGAGGCAAGAGACCAGAGGAGGCCCTTTTAAAACTTTGCCTGAGGGCGGGCAGGGAAGCAGGAGCAGCTAATCCCATTAGGATGGGGGTGGAGCCTGGCTCAGGTAGCTGGGCCATGCAGCCACCTGGCTACAACTGCACAAGTTTCCTAACAGAGAGGGAGAGAGAGAGAGAGATATCTTCTATCTACTGGTTTTCCAAATGCCTGCAACAGCCAGAGCTGAGCCAATCAGAAGCCAGGAGCCTAGAACTCATTCTGTTTCCCCCATGTGGGTAGCAGAAACCTAAACACTTGAGCCATCATCTGCTGCCTCTTAGGTAGGCAATCAGGAATTTATATAAGAGAGCAGAGCCAGAACTTGAATATAGAAATTCCAATTAAGATGTAAGTGTCCTAATCTCTGTAACATATACCCACTCCTGCATATTTTATTTCAGTGTCTTTTGGTGGTCATTATTTCTGTAAGCCTGCCTTAATTTAATCACAAATCCCTATGCATGATGGTTTTTTTTTGTTGTTGTTGCTACTGTTGAGATTTTCTCTTCATCTTTTGCTTTTGACTACATCATGTCTGGTAGAAATGTTTTTGAGTTTATCCTACTTCGAGTACACTGAAATTCTCAGACCTAAAAGGTAATACTTTTCATCAAATTTGTGAAGATCTCAGGTTTTCCTACATTTTCTGATCTTTTCTTTTTTCTCCTCACCTGCTGAGACTCCATGTAAACATTATTGAAACATTTGATATTGCTCCACAAATCTGAAGTTCTGTTCATTTTACCTTATACTTTTCCTCTCTATTCTTTGGATTTAATTTGCATTCATCTATAAAATCATTCTTATAATATTCTGCCATCTCAAATTTGTGGTTTGTTTAGATCTAGTAAATTTCTCTTTTCAGTTACTGTACTTTTCAACTCTAGAATTTTTACACTATTCTTCCTTTGAAGTTTTCAATTTGTTAAATCTGCTATTTATTGTTTTTAAAACTTCTCTGTCACATGTATAATGGCTGCTTCAACATCTTTGCTAATCCAACATTCGTGCTTACCCATCATCTCTTTATTCTTTTTTTCCCTTAAGTATGAATAACTTCTTTCTGTTTTCTTACATGTCTAATAATTTTACATATAATCATTACAGGTAATACATTGCATCAATTCTAGACTTTTTCCTTTTTTGCTTCTGAATGTTATTGGTGTAGTAGTCAATTAATTGGCCTGGACTAAAATTGGAATATATGTCTCCCCACTGTGTGTAGTAACTAATGTCTTTGCTCAGTTTTATTTTGTTTAGTCTGGCTCTAGAGTGTATCCACTGCTCTTTCTTTCATAGGTAGTTGGAGAGTTTCTGCTCTTTTGGTCCGATTATTAAGTCTTCTTACAAAAGTTACTTTCTGCTACCCAAGTTGTATGTGGATGAAGGAATGCAATCAAAGGCACAGCAAAGTTAGGAATCTTCCAAGCTTTTCTTACTGAAAATACATATAACAGATATTTCCTGGCATCTGTTGTATAGATGGAGAGCATAGTGTAACAGTCAGCTACAGTTGTGTGAAGACACTATCTCGGACTTTTTATGGTCCTTTGATTCTAAAATACCCTATTAAATCTCTACGATTTCTTCCATCTATCCTGAACCAAACCCACCAATGTAGACAGGAAAGCTGTGTGTTTCCCTGCCCAAGTTAAAAAGGGAGGGAGTGGTAAGTCTCCAGCCAGATAAAAAGTTCACAAACTTGCCATTCTTTCCCAATCCAAAAACATTTTTTTATGATGAAACATGTATTCAATTGTTGCTTCATTTTGTTCATTTTCCAGTGCTCTGATATGGTTGTTCTTCACATGCCCAGTTTTGTACTTGTTTTGTAATTGTCCATTCTCTCAACATCTTCATGTTGGAAATAGTGTCTCCCTAATTTACTTTTTTTTTTTTTTTTTTTTTTTTTGACAGGCAGAGTGGACAGTGAGAGAGAGAGACAGAGAGAAAGGTCTTCCTTTGCCGTTGGTTCACCCTCCAATGGCCGCCGCGCTGCGGCCGGCGCACCGCGCTGATCCGATGGCAGGAGCCAGGAGCCAGGTGCTTTTCCTGGTCTCCCATGGGGTGCAGGGCCCAAGCACCTGGGCCATCCTCCACTGCACTCCCTCGCCACAGCAGAGGGCTGGCCTGGAAGAGGGGCAACCGGGACAGAATCCGGCGCCCCGACCGGGACTAGAACCCGGTGTGCCGGCGCCGCTAGGCAGAGGATTAGCCTAGTGAGCCGCGGCGCCGGCCTCCCTAATTTACTTTTAGAACAGATGTGGAAATCACTTTCTTATTCCACAACCCCCATATATAGACACACACAAATTGATCTAATATACTTACATGTTATACTATAATGTTTAGCTAAATGAATATTCAGTGTTTACATTAATATGACCATAATAGCTTTCTCTTGTTCAACTTTTATATTTCCTATGTGAATTATTTTCTTTTCTGTTTAGTTTTCCAAATATCTTTGGCTGACTTTTCCTTATGATGAAATGTCTTATCTCATGTGTATCTGGCACATCTGGCCAAACAAATCTCCTGTATTGGATAATCTGTTTATCCAATCCTATGTCATCTATTTCTAGGTTAAATTCTTAGTTTTAGTAATATATATCCTATGGTAGTTTCCCCAGGAAAATACATTTTTGAGGTCCAAGTTTTGAAACTTTGCTACTTCCAAGACTGCACTCATTATCTTCATATTTAACTGATGGTCTCACTGTTACTTACGATTCTGGGCTAAAAATTTTTTCCTTTCAAATTATGAAAGAATTACTTCACTATCTGTTATTTTTCAGTTTTGCTGGTAAGAAGTTCAATGCTATTCTAATTCCTACTCAGCTGTACACTAACTTTAATCTTTTTCATTCTGAAATTTTATACCTGGTGGTGTGAAACTACTCAGCGATAAGGCCTAGAGTGGCATCACTGCCAATCCTCCATTAATTACACTGGGCACATAGTGGGTTCTTGCAGTTGAGAACTGAAGTCCTACATCTGGAAAATAGCTTTTAATGTGATTCTGCCAGCTTAATTCTTTGAGGTTTCCATACCCTGCTATGTCTACTGTCTTGTCTAGAATTTTTATTAGCTAGATGTTTGATATCCTCAAGGGTTTTATTCATTCAACAAATATTTATTAGGTACTCACTACGTGCCATGTATTATTCTCAGTGCTGAGGTTACAGAGAAAAAGACAATGTTTCTGTCCTCAGGTAAGTAACATGATAGCTTTTAAACCTTTATTTATTTGTTTGTTTTGAAAGGCAAAGTGACAGAGAGGGAAAAGGAGGCGGGACAAGGAGAGAAGGAGACAGTGACAGAGAGCTCTAGATGATTCATCACTCGTTCAAGCCAAAATGTCTACAATAGCCAAGGCTTGACTCGATTGAAGCCAGGAGCCTGGAACTGCATCCAGGTCTCCCACAGGGGTGGCAGGGAATCAAGTAATTGGCCCATATGCTGCCGCATTCCAGGCACATTAACACAAAGCTGGATCAGAAGCAGAGGAACCAGGACTTGAACAGGCACTCAGAAATGGGATGCAGGAATCCAAAGAGGCAATTTAGCCAGCACCACAATGGCTGGCCCAACACTGATTTTTAACATATATTTCTTCTTTAATTTGTAATCTTTGCCTTTTGCTTCTGATTTCTGGGATGGTTTCTTAATTTTGTCATCCAGTTATTTGATTTGCTTTTCTTTTAAGCTACTGAATTTTTAACTCCATGTTATCTGTATTGTGGAGGCAATATTACTTTATTTTTCCATGGGCACTTTATGCTATTTAAAAAGTTTTCTTCTGTTCTATACATAGTTTGTTTCTTTCAAAGTTTCAAATCTGTCTGCTTGATTGATTGTGTATTTACCCCGTGGTCTCTTATGTTTGAGATTTCATCAAATTTTGATGGTTCTCAGAAGTCCATTCATATTTAAGTGTAAGGCAATGAAATGCTAAGAGGAAGCTCTTCAGTGTAGGTGTAAGGAGAGCTGACTGTACAATGACTGAATATAACCTCAATGTTTTTTAATGATCCCCAAGAATCAATATTTTTCCTCAGGCTGGTATTTTTCCATTACCCCAAGAAAGGGTCCTCCAATTTCCTACCCAGGAGATTGCATAAGTAAGTTGAAATGGAGGAGGAGAGCTAGGAGTCCAATAGTCATGCCTAAGCTTTGAACTAATCATCTTGTTTGCATCAGCCTTGTCTCTGACTGCCTTCTCTGTTGACTACTGCCTCTAAATTCTGATCTATGCTGTGATTCTACAGTGCATACTGGTTCATACCTCATCCAAATGACTTCTGCAGACACCCAGGCTGCAGCTTTCTCTATACTGCTAAGTATATTCCAAAACAGTTTGCTTATACCCCTCGTCCATATCACTGCCATTTCCTCTGCACCTCTCTTTGTCTTCATGGATATACATATTTTTATTCCTTAACTGACATTTTAACTGGGCTTCAAGGAGTACAGGAAAGAATTCTAAAATCAATTTACCTTATTTAACTGAAATATTTAAAACTTTCTATGGTATAACTTGAGGGGCTTGCTTTCGCTCTGAACACACTGAGGATGGCATCCTTTATTATTATAGATTCGTTCTTTCATACTTACCCTGAGTAAGTAACTACTTTCAAGATTCTGATAATTTATAAAATACCACCATACCTTCCCTTAAATACAACAGCTTCGTTTAAATCATATCTTTTAATTAATTATATTACTCATCACCTACCAAGCTAACACAGCATGCTGTAGTTCTCTAGACATTTTAAACCATATCTTTACATAGCATTTTAATTATCAAGATTTTCATTACTATACTTTAAAGTAGTGTAACAGTATTACATAAAATATAATTAACACGATTGGGAAAAAAGAATAAGGGACAAAGTGCAAAACTCAGAATATGTTTTCTTTCATTTCAACAGGTCCTCTGTCATTTGCAGCCAAGAAAAGTAACTTCTCCATCTCTGGGCACCAATTCTTCTGAATGAGGCATTACATCAAGAAATAGGCTCCAGTCTTCTCTAAGACTGACCCAAGTCTTAGTACTATTGCTTTATATCTACTAAGAGGATATGAAACACTGAAAATAGCCCAACATTTTAACATTTACTGCAACCCTATGCACTTGTAAAGATCAAAATTTATAAACTGCTTGGAATATTGGATGACATGTTAATTGGCTTTTATTTTGAAAATCATCAATGCAACAACATATTAATCATCTATCTTTCTTATATATTTACTATAGAATGTCATTCTAGCTTCTTAACCAAAAGGCAATCATTTTGGCTTTTTGTTATGAAACTCTTACCTGATGACATGGTCTCTCCCAATATTACCTTGCAACGCTTACAAATTACTTTGGTATTTGCCTTTGGTTCCTGTAGAACAGAAAAAATGTCATTTAAATGTCATTCAGCTTTTCTTAAAAGGAATATATAATTTTAACATAGTCCCCAGAGTATACATTGAACTTTACATTTTATTCTGCCCTCTACTAAATACTGGGAATACATTTGGCTTGTATGCATAATTTACATGCAGGGATAATTTTTTTTCAAGTCTTACATCAGAATTACATGCAGACTGACTTTTTCAAACCTAAAAACTTCTTGATAATCCAAATGTTGCCAAACAATTTGAGCAAGAAGTGCTTTATATATCTAAAAAGCACCTCCAAATGGCCTTGCATTTAGAGGAGGCATATGGTCGGAACAAAGGCAGAGAAGGATGATGACTTGCTCACTCATGTGTATAGAACATAGATGAAACAGAACTTGAACTCATAATTTTGACTTCTAGTCCAATGCAATTTATGTAAAAGTAACCTATAACTCATAAGCACCCACAATTCAGATGATAAAAATATCTAAGTTATTCATATAATTCTATTTTTTCCATTTAAGATATGCACTGTAACTGGAACGATGGATAGTGTTATGAGACAAATTCCTGAAACATTCTTAAACTTCAACACTTCGAACATTTTTAAACTTCAAAAATCCAAGTTCATTTTGTGAGATACAGATTAAAATACTTAACATCCACCTAATCATTAAACAAGGTATGCTTCTTTTCAAACTCATAGCCATACCTACTGCAATACAGCAGACGGTACAAAAGTGGACAGGACAAAAGTAGTTCTGCAATTCTGGACATCTGAGATTTTCCCCTCTGGGAAAACACAGAAGAGAGTGTAGGTCAAAGTGATGAAGGACGATGACTTTCTGATGTGGGACAGAATGTATTAATCTAAGGAATAAATCTTAATCAATTAGTATAAGTTTGAATATTTTCCTTGGTCATAAATAACTATTTCCTGAAAAGCCACATAAGACATGCTGTCTGTTAACTGATAGAGCTGATGTTTGAATCCAGGTTCCTCAGATATAAAGCTTATCCTTTTAAAAGCTATACTTCCAAACTACAAGTTACATAGCATTGACAGTAACCAATTCATGGAGTTATAGGATGTATTCTTTTTTTTTTTTTTTGTAAGATTTTTATATTTATTTGAGAGGTAGAGTTACACACAGAGTGAGGGACAGACGGAGAGAAAGGCCTTCCATCTGCTGGTTCACTCCCAATTGACTGCAAGGGCCAGAGCTGAGCCGATCCAAAACCAAGAGCCAGGAGCTTCTTCTAGGTCTCCTATGCGGGTGCAGAGGCCCAAGCACTTGAGCCATCCTCCACTGCCCAGGCCTCAGGCAGAGAGCTGGATCAGAAGAGAAGCAGCCAGGACACAAACCGGGGCCCATAGGGATGCTGGCACTGCTGGCAGGGGCTTAGCCTACTACGCTACATCAATGGTCCCAGGATCTATTCTTTTTAATGAAATAGAAATAGTGTAGAAAATATGACTGCTTCAAACATCAGTTAAGTAATGCTTCAAAGAACCTTGACTTGAGGTGTGTTTGTGTTTGTTTGTATGCTTGTGTGTGTTTGTGTGCTGTCAGAGTTTGATATAGAAAACTCAATTCTCGGGGCCGGCATTGTGGTATAGCAGGTAAAGCCGCCACCTGTGGGGCCAGCATCCCATATGGGCACCGGTTTGAGTCCCGGCTGCTGCACTTCCGATCCAGCTCTCTGCTATGGCCTGGGAAAGCAGCAGAAGATGGTCCAAGTCCTTGGGCCCTATGGGAGACCCATAAGAAATCCCTGGCTCCTGGCTTCAGACTGGCGCAGCTCCAGCCATCGCAGCCATCTGGGGAGTGAACCCACAGAAGGAAGACCTCTCTCTTTCTCTGCCTCTCCTTCTCTCTCTGTGTAACTCTTTCAAGTAAATAAATAAATCTGTTTAAAAAAAAAAAAAAAAAGCCCATTTCTCACTTCAGATTGAAGTCCAAAAAATCAAATTTTATTGGGGTTTTCCTTAGAACTCATTCTTTCCCCCAGCTTCAAGGAAAAATCCCTAAGTGCCCCATGGCTTTTCCCATATAAAGGATGCTCGAGATGAATCTCTTGTATACTGAAGGAGCTTGAGTAATATAAACACTTATCCTACTGCCCTCTAGTCTAGCTGCAAGATTTGGACAGATTCTCTAGTCTTTCTCTAAAAGTCTCTGAAAAGGAAACAAAAGCAGGTATGAGCTCTAAAGTCTGCTCAGACCCAGCTCAAACATTTATCCAAGCACCCTCACTAAGGGAGCCAATAGAGTGTGCCATACGTGGCCACTACGCTGCATTTTTATATTCAACATATCACAGAGAGCCGGTCTCAGAGCCTGGAACAGGCAGCAGGCTGGGTGGGGTCATTCTCATCAAAGACAACAAAGACACAAACCAAGGAAGGTGCCAATATGCTCGGGTCCCTGGAAGAAGAAAACTCACAAAGCCAGTATGCTCAACTGGAAAGTTTGATATTTTAGCAGTTTCATGTTTCTTACGGTAAATCATACCTATTTGGCTACAAGTTGGTATTAAAAACTTTCTACAGGATACTATTTTTATTTTTTTATTTTTTTTTGACAGGCAGAGTGGACAGTGAGAGAGAGAGAGACAGAGAGAAAGGTCTTCCTTTTGCCGTTGGTTCACCCTCCGATGGCCGCCGCGGCCGGCACGCTGCGGCCAGTGCACTGCGCTGATCCGATGGCAGGAGCCAGGAGCCAGGTGCTTTTTCCTGGTCTCCCATGGGGTGCAGGGCCCAAGCACTTGGGCCATCCTCCACTGCACTCCCTGGCCACAGCAGAGAGCTGGCCTGGAAGAGGGGCAACCGGGACAGAATCCGGTGCCCCGACTGGGACTAGAACCCAGTGTGCCGGCGCCGCTAGGCGGAGGATTAGCCTAGTGAGCCGCGGCGCCGGCCAGGATACTATTTTGTACAAATTTAATTTGTTCAGCCCCCAAAGGGGTTTACTAAAAATTACAACACTGTACAGGGTATATATATATATATATATATATATATATATATATATATATATAATGTGTGTGTGTGTGTGAGTAGAGAGAGAGCGAAAGAGAAAGAAAGAGAATAGTAATACTTGAGAACAAAGGATTTTTGTATTCAAAGTCAAAATTTGTCTCTCACTGAATATTTTGCATTGTCTTTTAAGGAGGCAGGAAAAGTCCTTTTTGTTTATTTTTTTTCAAAGATTTATTTATTTATTTGAGAGGTAGAGTTACAGACAGAAAAAGAAGGAGACAGAGAGAAAGGTCTTCTATCTGTTGGTTCACTCCCCATATGGCAGCAATGGCTGGAACTGGGCCGATCTGAAGCCAGAAGCCAAGAGTTTCTTTCGGGCCTCCCACGCAGGTACAAGGCCCCAAGTACTTGGCCCATCTTCTACTGCTTTCCTAGGCAACAGCAGAAAGCTAAATGGGAAAAGGAGCAGCTGAGACACGAACTGGCACCCATATGGGATGCTGGTACTGTAGGCTGAGGCTTACCTACCTATGCCACAGCACCTGCCACTTGTTTATTTTCAAAATAAGATTCTAGGGGCCAGTGCTATGGCACAGCAGGTTAAGCTGAAGTGTTCACATTCCATATGGGCACTAGTTTCAGTCCTGGCTGCTCCACTTCTGATCCAAATCTCTGCTAATGGCCTAAGAAAGCAGCACCAGATGGCCCAAGTGTTTGGGCCCCTGCACCTACTTGGGAGACCTGGAAGAAGCTTCTGGTTCGAGGCTTTGGCCTGGCCCAGCCCTGGGTCTTGCAGCCATCTGGGGAGTGAACCAGCAAGTGGAAGATCTCTCTCTCTCTCTCTCTCTTTCTCTGTAACTCTGCCTTTTAAATAAATAAGCAAATAAATAAATAAATCTTTTTTTAAAACAAGATTCTAAAAAAATAAGATGCTATCCTTACCTAACATGAATAATCAGGATTTTTAGTCTGAAAAAGAAAAAGGAAATTACCTCAAACAATCAAATGTGTGGATCTTAATTCAAACAAACCTATAGTAAAAATACAATTTTAGAGGCTGGCACTGCGGCTTAGTGGGTAAAGCCACCGTCTGCAGTGCCAGAATCCCAAATAGGCGCCAGTTCAAGTCCTGGCTGCTCCACTTCCAATCCAGCTCTCTGCTATGGCCTGGGAAAGTAGTGGAAGATGGCCCAAGTCCTTGGGCCCCTGTACCCACATGGGAGACCTGGAAGAAGCTCCTGGCTCCTGGCTTCACATTGGTGCAGCTCTGGCCATTGCAGCCATCTGGGGAGTGAACCAGAAAATGGAAGACCTCTCTCTCTCTTTCTCTCTGCCTGTGACTCTGCTTTTCAAATAAATACATCTTTAAAAAAGAGAGACAATTTTAAAACAACTGATAAAGGTGGCAAATGGTCCACTATTGTATTACCAATTTTACTCAATTTTTACCGAGTGTGATAATGAGAAAGTGGTTATGTAAAAAAAAAAAATCCACATATTTTACATATTTACTAAAATACATAAAGATGAAATTATATAATGGCTGGTGTTTGCTTTGAAGCACTTCAACGAAAATTTTGAAAAAAGGAACAGACATAGCATGCTTACATACTGAAAGTCATAATCCTTTTTTTATACTTATGAAAGTTTACAAAGTTCAGAAACACATTTTTCTAAGAAAAAGAAAAGATACACTCATGTGTTTAACAAACCAAATTATCAGGATCATAAATTATTACCAAGTAACCCATGAAAGAAAGATAGAGCTGATAGTAGTCATACTTGCCAGCAGTAAATCAAAGTTAAATTTTGTTTCCTCTTTAAAAACAGAATAAAGTTATAAGTGTGGCCATTCTTCTTGAGTCTTGAATAATATTATAAATCTTATGCAAGACTGAGATCCCATCTTTATCATATTATTATAAGATGCAAAATTTTTATTATGTTGGGAGGCACTACAAACATCACGAGGTGAAAAATATATCACAAGAATAGGGAGATATTCAGATAGCTTTTGAAAATAAAACATACATCTTGCCACACTGATAGAGGCACAAGTAAAATATTGCAAATTTTAATAGTGTATGGAAGAAATGGAACCATGGTAGGCTTTATGTTTGTTTGTGCTTTATGTAAAATCAGATCTTTTTAATTAAAACCTAACACATTAATTTCACTTAAAGAGAATTTTTGCTTGGCAATGCATTTTTCTTGACCTGTGTATGCTTCAAGGAAATAATAAGGCAAGTTGCGCAGTGAAGCAGCCTAACAGTGTGGGAACTCTACAGAGCAAACCTTGAAGAAAGCCACTGTTGTAGACTAATTAGATCGATATATCTGAGAGATGGCAGGGCTGCTCCAAGAGGTGGATTAGCCTCCTGTCCTCCTATTTATTTTCCTTTGTGTTGTTTCAATTTCTAAGGACCCCTGATATTGTCTTACAACCAAAAAAAAAAAAAAAAAATGGTTCCCAAGAGATACCATTAGGATGTTGTGATCACCATGTGACATTTCAAAACCCTGTTAGATGGCAAGCCTGGGTGATATGAGAAATAGGTTTTCAATAGCACAGAGCAGCCTTGTTCCCACAGGAGCCTGGAGAGCACTGTTTAAGCAGTCCCTCCAAATTTATGTTACTATTTTGGTCACAGGCACACTCTTTCAATGGCTACAATATGCAATTAAAGTGAAACTTCCATCCAGGCTAACTTGATAACAATCTTGCCAATAGCAGATTGTCCTGAGAGTAATTTCCCACAGTGCCCTCCATACTAAAAACTATAATGTCTAACTGTGAAGGCTCTTCCTTTAACACACAGATGACTATTTACAATGAAGAGAAACTACAGTAAATGGCATCATGTAACTGATAAAGGCATAAATGTGAAGAATATTATGCCAGCATAGAGGGTAGAGTTCATCTACAAAGGGAAGCCTGGCTTGTCTCATTTAATCTTCTTTCACTCACACCTTTCAAATATTTTTAAAATGTAGACCTTAATCACAAAAACAGAAGTTAATAACAATAACAATGTAGGTATGTAGTCTAGATTAAAATATAAATTTAAGATTATTAAATATAAAAAAATTATATTAACTTCTTAACATATCTTTCAACAACAGAGGCTGCTAAAACACTCTAATTTAAAGTGTGCCTTATTTAGATAAAGGGATTTCTGTTTATGGTGAGAAATAAGACATTTAAACAATGTTATCTGACAATTTAACCTGGATATTTGATGAATTTCCTTAATACTCAAAATAGATCTATAAACTAATTTATAACTAAGATCTGTCCAATTGCTGTGCAGGTCCTGCAGTAGCTCAGCTGTTACTACAAAAATTAAATGAGCTGTAAACGAAATTTAAAATACCATGTTTTTGTTCCTACTAATTATCAGATGTTAAAATGAAGATTCCTTGACATTGATTTTCTTTACTTTTTAAATCACATCTGTATTGACTGGGGGAATGGTTCCTCACAACAGCCAAACCAATGCCATTGATCTTCTCTTAAAGTAAACCACTTGTTTTCTTCAGGGAGAGGAAATTGCCTCCTCCCCAAAGCAGCCTACAAAGCAAGCACCATCTGACCCTACGCTGCCAAGTGTCGTCCTAGACCCTGCAGCATAAGCAGGTCTCCACTCCTGGGCTCCTCCATTGGCCTCCTTTTCCATGACGGCACTGCTTTCAGAACATCAAAAGTCTAGACTACCAACAGATACAGTAAAAATACCTAGGCCTAATTGTGTAACAGAGATCTCCAGGCTCCTGTGGGAACAAGGGCTCCTCCCCTCCACATCTTTTTTTGAGAGGCAAATAGAGAGAAAGCTCCCATCCTATGGTTCACTCTCAATGCCTGTGTCAGCCAGCCAGGGCTTGGCAGAAGCTGAAGCCAGGAGCCACCAGCTCAACACAGCTCTCCCACATGGGAACTCAAACCCTTGAGCCATCTCTGCTGCCTCCCAGGGTTTGCATTAGCAGGAAGCTGGCATCAGAAGCCAGAGCTTGGAAATGAACCCAGACACTCTAGGGACCCTAATTGTTAGGTCAAACACACTTTTAACTTGTCAGATTACTAAGGTTAAAATGCATATGGATAATGGAATAGTGACCTAACAACAAGAAAGTAGGGCATGTTGGTGTGTAAAATGGTAGCATTCCCAATTCTGCACATGGAGTCCTTTCCTCCTTAGTCCCTGGCCACCTGTGACTATTTTAATTTAATGCTACATGCTCTTCCTATATGCATAGGGCAAAGCTGGAGAACAGAGGCCACTGAAAATAACAAATAATAAATTAAGAAAAATTGGGAACCAGCCTGGAGCTCTGCAGATTAAGCCACTGCTTGGAATACTGGCATCCTACATGGGTGTGGGTTACATATTGCTGTCATTTGGGAAGTGAACCAGAGCACAGAAGATCTCTCTGTCTCTCCCTCTATCTCTCTTAACTGCCTTTCAAATAAACAAACCTTAAGAAAAACTTAAAAAAAAAAAAAAAGAAAGAAAGAAAGCTTAGAGGACTAGAACCTGAGACATCTCTAAATTAGCAATTATTTTGAAAAGATATTTCACCAACTTAAAATGGTTCTCAAAAGAAATATAGGGACCAGCACCGTCCCATAGAAGGTAAAGCTGCCACCTGCAGTGCCAGCATCCCATAAGGGTGCTGGTTTGAGTCCCAGTTGTTCCATTTCTGATGCAGCTCCCTGCTAGTGTACCTGGGAAAGCAGAAGAAGATGGCCAAAGCCCTTGGGCTCCTGCACCCATGTGGGAGACCCGAAGGAAGCTCCTGGCTCCTGGCTGCACACTGCCCCAGCGCACCAGCCAGCCATTGTAGCTATTTGGGGAGTGAACCAACTGATGGAAGATCTCTCTGTCTCTTCTCTCTCTCTGTAACATTGCCTTTCAAATAAATCAATCAATCTTTAAAAAAAAAAAAAAGAAAGAAAGAAACATACAATCTTCCCACTGGAACTAGTTTAGGTCTTACCTGCCACCTATCACTTCTTAACTTCACCAAGAAGAAAGAATCGCCAATGAGACAGTCATTCTCTCGTGGATGTAGTGGCTTGTTAGCAAAGGGGTCAGGATGGCAGCACCATTCTCCAACTAGAGCTCCCCAGTTCTCACTTGGAAGTGGCAGTATCCTCAGGAGCTTCCTAATGGAAAGAGGAAAATCTATTTTTCACAGATGGAACTAACATTTTAATAATTAAATCAGCATGAAAAATGAGAGGGACCCATTAGCCACATGGCTTGCTATGTTAATTTTCTCCCAACTTATAAAAGTAATATACACTCTGGCCGGCGCCACGGCTCACTAGGCTAATCCTCCGCCTTGCGGCACCGGCACACTGGGGTCTAGTCCCAGTCTGGGCGCCGGATTCTGTCCCGGTTGCCCCTCTTCCAGGCCAGCTCTCTGCTGTGGCCAGGGAGTGCAGTGGAGGATGGCCCAAGTGCTTGGGCCCTGCACCCCATGGGAGACCAGGATAAGTACCTGGCTCCTGCCATCAGATCAGCGCGGTGTGCCGGCCGTGGCGGCCATTGGAGGGTGAACCAACGGCAAAGGAAGACCTTTCTCTCTGTCTCTCTCTCTCACTGTCCACTCTGCCTGTCAAAAAAAAAAAAAAAAAAAGTAATATACACTCACTACAGATTGTTTGAAAATGCGAAGTATAAAGAAAGCAAAAATCATCTTTTTTTTTTTTTTTTTTTGACAGGCACAGGCAGAGTTAGACAGTGAGAGAGAGAGAGTTATAGACAGTGAGAGAGAGAGAGAGGTCTTCCTTCCATTGGTTCACTCCCCTAATGGCCGCTACGGCCGGCACTGCGCTGATCTGAAGCCAGGAGCCAGGTGCTTCCTCTTGGTCTCCCATGCACGTGCAGGGGCCCAAGCACTTGGGCCATCCTCCGCTGCTCTCCCGGGCCACAGCAGAGAGCTGGACTGGAAGAGGAGCAACCAGGACTAGAATCCGGGGTGCTAGCACCGCAGGCAGAGGATTAACCAAGTGAGCCATGGTGCCGGCCAAAAATCATCTTTTTCTTACTATTCAAAGATAAGTAACTACCTATTACATGAGAGTACATTTCTTTGCCATCCTTTCTAGAGACACATTTGAACACAATCACATAAAGCCTGGAATTAGAGGACATATACAAACTGTATCTTGTTTTTGTTGTTTTATTTAGTTTTGTCATCATTTTTTAATGATTCCACAATGTTCTCTTCGATAGGCACGGCAAACTTTTCAGATCATTCCCTCACTGTTAAATATTTAATTTTTGAGTTTTTCATTATCATTAGCCCTGTGAGGAATACTCTGGATAGAAAATTTATTTATATGCCTGATTATTTCCTTAGGAAAAAAAAAGTCTAAGTGTGATTCATTAAGTGCAAACAATATGCATATTTTTTACCAACACTCCCATGGTGAACTTCTTTTCAGAAAGGCTGTACTAATCCATGAATCTTGTATTTATCTCTGCATAACTGAATAATTTCACTTTTTTCTCTTTGTACAAATAAGCATGAAAATATTCTCAACGTCGCTTTAATTGACGACTTTTAAATTACTGGTAAGATTAAACTGGTTTTTATACTTATTGACTACTTTGTTTCTTCTTTCTCATGTGATCAATATTATTTTCTAGCGAGGTATTCATATGCTTTATTAATTTGTAAAAGGATATCCATCTTCAGAGATTTGCCATTTGCCTATATCACTTGTTAGAAATATGTTTTCACTATTACTGTCTTTTAATTTGGCATCTTTTAAATTTCAAGTTGCCCAACAGAAGTTTCTTCTGTGATTTTTTTTCCCATTACTATATCATAAAATTTTAGTTTGGAAAAATTCCTGAGAATAATTCCTGATGTTTCCCTGCTGGCAAGAAATGCGATCTATGATAGTCTAGTGAATCTGCATGATCAGTTGACCTTAAGATCACTGGTGGGCTGCTCACATCTTATTCCATTTAACACACCAACTTTGAGAGGTCAGAATTACCAATTCTAAATTTATTTTTAGAAAAATGTTAGAAAGGTTCCCATATACACTTTACCCAGCTTTCCCTACTATTATACTTTAGAAAACCACCATAGATTTATCAGAACTACAGCCTTTATCTGGATTTCACCATTTTTTCCACTAACGCCTTTTTTTTTTTTTCTATTCTAAGCTCCAATCTCTGATAACACAGTCATCATATCACATCTTCCCTGGTATGTGACAGTTTCTCAGTTTTTCCTTATTAGTCAGGACCTTGAAATATTCGAAGAGTACTAGTCAAGTATTCAACAGAACACACCTCTTAATTTGAGTTTCTCTGAAACCGTCTCAAGATTAAAATGGGCATAGGACTTCGAGGGAAGACTCTCACAGAGGTGAGATTCCTTTCTCAACACATCACATCAGAGGAGACATAACTTGTCACCAGTGAAGCGAGCCCTGACCACAGTGAGATCTTGGTTAAGGCGATAGTAGTTTTCCCCACGAATTAAATGCTAGTAAATTAGTGTACATTTGGATGTAAGATGTGAATTGTACCTTTTTTTAGTGATTCCCCATGGTAATCATTTTTCTTTGACTCTCAGATTCAACTCAAGTTTCATAAAAGGGCAAATCACAGTTTGGAACATGGTACACACTTAACTTATAACTCCAGAGGACACAGTTAAGAATAAGTAAAACAGATTTTAGTTTAAAATAAGGGTGTTTCCTTTCAAATTGGGAAACCCTGCACCGCTGGCATCACTCCCACTGCAGGACCCAATAAGGATACTGAGAAGCAATTCCTTACTCATCAAATTCCTAAAGTCTACTATGCAATCAGGCATTCCGCTGGCATACACACACACAAAAAATACATACATACAGTCCCTCCTCTTCACTCACAGTACAATTAGAAATTCACATCTTTTTTTTTTTTTTTTTTTTTTTTTGACAGGCAGAGTGGACAGTGAGAGAGAGAGAGAGAGACAGAGAAAAAGGTCTTCCTTTGCCGTTGGTTCACCTCGCAATGGCCGCTGCAGCCGGCGCACCGCGCTGATCCAAAGGCAGGAGCCAGGTGCTTCCTCCTGGTCTCCCATGCGGGTGCAGGGCCCAGGGACCTGGGCCATCCTCCACTGCACTCCTGGGCCACAGCAGAGAGCTGGACTGAAAAAGGAGCAACCCGGACAGAATCTGGCGCCCCGACCGGGACTAGAACCCGGGGTTCCTGCGCCGCAGGCAGAGGATTAGCCTACTGAGCCGCAGCACTGGCCGAAATTCACTCCTATAAACAAACAACAGAACTGCACGGAATAAATGCTCCTAATAGTAGTTAGTGGCTATAGACTCTTGGAGCAGCACAGACCCCTTTGAAAATTTGTTGAAAGCGTTAGAGCCTTCCCTTAAACATGTATTTGCATATCAAATCTGCATGCACACCCCAAAACAATTTAAGAATTCAAGGTAATATATAAACAAAGTGCTAAGAAGAGTAGATGGCACATAGATTTCAAAGAAGTAACATCTGAGCTGGCCTTTGAAGGATAAATACGAGCTCTCCAAGCAACACAAGGATTTAAGAGCATCATGTTAGAAATAATATAAAGGCAGCACTGTATTTGTTTATGTTTCCACCGTATTCCTACTGTGTCACAGTTCCTGACTCACAATGTGAGTGCTTACATAAAATTAACTCGCCTATAACAGATGATGCCTTGGTTGGGTCTGTTGAATAATGGGATGAAAGGGTTAATAAACCTCATCCCCTTCTGCTTGAGAATTTGACCTTTGGTTTAACCATCTAGCTCTGTTACCATGGAAACCAGGTAAGATCATAGGCATCAACTATATTGCTAGGCAACATTGCTTAGACAAAAAAAAAAAGATTTCTGATTAATAAATTGCATCGGGACTGTGAAGCACTAGGAATGAGATATGAACATCTAATGAAGACGCCATGATTTCAGCCTCCCTGATGCAGCTGTTTTTGGGGAACCCTACAAACTATGCCAAAGAATTGTCATGAGAGACCTTGTTTGCATAGGAGATGAAGCTTCTTTTGAGCCACAGCAGCAATGCTTTGCCTGATGTGGATCTTGTGCTTTGAGCCTAAAGTTGTATTATGTGGGGAACAGTAGTCCTCAGATAGGTGTGTGAGCTGTCATTCATCATCAACTGCCGCAAAGCCCCTGCTGGGAGGAACTCCTAAGGCTGCTCTGCTACCAAGAAAGGTCCCTGGTGATTCTGCATGTTTAGCTGAACTTAAGACGACTCTGGGTGAAGTACACACACCCTGTTCCGTTTAACACAACGTCTGAGGTAAGAATTACACTCCCCTGTTGCACAGGAGGAAAGTGAAATTCAGAAATGTTAAGTAAGCCATACAAGTTCATGGAATCATAATTGATGAGTAAGGCCAGGGCCTGAACCTAGGTCTTTCCGGCTCCAAAACTAAACTCTTTGAGTTGGAATATATTACTATTACCTACCCTGTGGATGCAGGACAGCAGTACAGTAGACTGGGCAGGGGACAGGGTGGCAAACTGTAGGCTGTTAGTGTCATGCCAAAGGGTAGGGACTTGGTCTCCAGCATAGGTGAGAAGCATGATAATATCACGGGGAAATGACAGGTCAGATTTGGATTTTTTTTTACCCAGAAGAGAAAGAGAACAAACAAGTTGCCTGTCTCAAGTGGGAGTTGGGCCTGTATAAGCTTCTGGATCTTCGCATCATTGAGATTCTTTTTTTTTTTTTTTTTTTTTTTTTTTTTTTTTTTTTTTTTTTTTTTTTTTTTAATTTTTTATTTATTTTTTATTTTTTTTTTAACTTTTATATAATGAATATAAATTTCCAAAGTACGATTTATGGATTACAATGGCTTCCCCCCCATACCGTCCCTCCCACCCACAACCCTCCCCTTTCCCACTCCCTCTCCCCTTCCATTCACATCAAGATTCATTTTCGATTATCTTAATATACAGAAGATCAGCTTAGTATACATTAAGTATTCGCATCATTGAGATTCTATCTCTGACATTCTGCAGGTGTTGCCAAAAAAAAAAAAAAAAAAAAAAAAAGGCCCTCAATGCAATGCAAAAAACAATGATGTCAAAGTCATATACATGCTCAAAGAAATGAAAACTCATTTCAGAGACCTAGGGACTTGATGCACATTAACATAAAATATGACATTCCAAACTTAACTTGACCCTGTATCATAGTGAGTAAAAGCTGTAATAGATCCTATAACCATTTACATAAGACATCAGGAGCAAGTAACTACATAATTCACAAGTCATTACAAGATAAAAGGGGTTTTACAGCAGAAAGAAATTTTTTCTGATGGTCTGGAAACAAATCTGTAAGAACAAAAGATGTATTTTAATTATAGCTCTACTGAAACTATATCCATCTAAAACCCTGAAATGTGCACTTTGATATGATCTACTTCCCATGAGAACTTTCAAAATAAAACATATACCTTTTTTTTCAAGGCAGTTTTTAGGTTAAAAAAAAAAAAAAAAAAAAAAAAACACTGAAGCTCAGAAGGAGAGTAAAATGATATATTTTATTTCTTTCTCAGTTTATGATTCTATGACGAATAGCAACACATGTTCATAACATATTAAAATTTGTTCATTATTTTTAATGCATCTGAGCACAAACTTTTGGAAAATAATAACTTAAAATAGAGGTAGGTGCTGTGGTAAAGCAATTAAGCTGCCTTTTGTAATGCCTGCATCAATATCCAAATTCCTGAGTTCAAATCCCAGGACCACTTCTGATCCAGCTTCCTGGTCATGTGAACCCTGGGAAGCAGCAGATGATGGCTCAAGTACTTCTGTTCCTGCCACCAATCTGGGAGACCACGACGCAGTTCCTGGTTCCTGGCTTTTGCCTGGTCCAGCCCTGATTGTTGCAGGCATTTGGGTAGTGAACTAGCAGATGTAAGCTCACTTGCTCTCTCTCTCTCTGCCTTTCAAATAAATAAACTTTAAAAATTAACATAAAATAACTTAAAATCTTATTTATTGATGATGTTTTGATACAGGCTGCATATTCCTAGTTGAAAATTCAAAATCTGAAATGCTCCAAACCCAAAACTTTTGGAGTGCTGACAGAATGGAAAACCGGAAAAGCCCACATGTGACCTATGTGATAGATCACAGTCAAAATGCAAGCACATTACACACACTTTATAAAATTACCTTTGGGCTATGGATATATGGTATATATGAAACTAATAAACTTCATGTTTTGACTTGGGTCCTATCTTCAAGATACCTCATTATATAAATGTAAACATTTTAAAGTTTGGAAAAGTCTGAAATCTGAAACACTTCTGGTTCCAAGCATTTTGGATAAAGCATTCTTAACCTGTACTTAAATGTATATACACAAAATGAACTCCTCTTAACTTTAAAATAAACCATTAATTAGTGATAACAACAATGGCAATAACATACTGCTTCTCCACATTGGATTACCACCCAATGAATATTAAGAATCCTAAGGAAAACATCAGATATCTAAAGTTTAAAGGCCGGCGCCGCAGCTCAATAGGCTAATCCTCCACCTAGCGGCGCCGGCACACTGGGTTCTAGTCCCAGTCGGGGTGCCGGATTCTTTCCCGGTTGCCCCTCTTCCAGGCCAGCTCTCTGCTGTGGCCCGGGAAGGCAGTGGAGGATGGCCCAAGTCCTTGGGCCCTGCACCCCATGGGAGACCAGGAGAAGCACCTGGCTCCTGCCTTTGGATCAGCGCGGTGCGCCAGCCGCAGCACGCCAGCCGTGGCAGCCATTGGAGGGTGAACCAACGGCAAAGGAAGACCTATCTCTCTGTCTCTCTCTCTCACTATCCACTCTGCCTGTTAAAAATAAATAAATAAATAAAGCTTAAAATTCGACTACCGGAATTTAGATAAATTCAGGTGACAGTCTCCAAGGGTAGGCCACAAATGCTATAAAACTAGCTTTGCATTTAAATATTATTATATGTAAAGTACAATCCAGAGCTCTAAAAGTATAATAAATTTTATTCCAAATGTTTGTATAGTTCAATAGTTCAATTTGTGCCTACACTCTTTTTAACTTCTTTGTTCTCTTTCATAAACAACAACTATATCCATGAGAGTAGTTATTTGCAGACTACAATTGCAGTTGATCTGCCAAGTGGACAGTCACGTGCCTGGATATTCTGACAGTCTGTGTTTCCATAAAGTCTATCCCACAGTTTCCTTTCAGAGTTTTAATGCCCTCATGATCTCTGGGCTGACACCCAGAGACCAGTGTTCATGGAACAGAGAGGACCAGTCCAGAGACCTCAGGAGAACACTCTTTTTCTTTTTTCTTTTAAAGATTTTATTTATTTGAGAGGTAGAGTTATATATATATATAGAGAGAGAGAGAGAGTGTGTGAGTCAGAGTGAGAGAGAGAGAGAGAGGTCTTCTATCCGCCAGTTCATTCCCCAAATAGCCACAACAGCTGGAGCTGGGCCTATCCGAAGCCAAGAGACAGGAGCGTCTTCCAGATCTTTCACATAGGTCCAGGGGCCCAAGCACTTGGGCCATTTTCCACTGCTTTTCCAAGCCATGGCACAGAGCTGGATCAGAAGAGGAGCAGCCAGGACATGAACCAGAGCTCATATGCGATGCCAGCGCCACAGGCAGAGGCTTAGCCCACTACACCACTACGCCATAGCGCCAGCCCCTAGAATACTCTTTTTCAAGTGGTTGGGAAATCAGAAGGCTTGGGATTGAAATTCTGTTTGGCCAACAATTGTCATTCAAGTCTAACATGACTTAAACTTCTAGAGGACATAACAAATTCCAAAGAAAATTACCATCTAGCTGTTTCTGAGACTATTCACAAAGAAATAAATTATACTAATGTTGCTTAATACTATAGGCTGTTAGTTTCACCACAGCATAATCAAAAATTGTGTGTGTTCAGAGCAGTTTTACAGAAAATCTCTGCTGGTCTGATAAAAATGTAAATTAGAAAATTTTATTGTAAAGACATTGAGGCATGTCTATTTTTAGATAACTGAAACAAATGGCTAAGAACATGTGACCTTAAATTAAGAAAAAGCTCTCGTTCTCTCTCTCTCTGAAAACAAAAAGCAAAAAAAAAAAAAAAAAAAAAAAGACTGCTGTAATTAGCAGATTTCATGTAGCCTGGTGTTAAGTATTAAAAGCCCTTAATATGTCTTCATGAGTTAACTGCCCTCTACACCTTCTTTCTATAATTTGCTTGACAAGAATCATTTTTCATTTAAAAAAAAAAAAGAAAAGAAAAAGAATAACCATTGATCTTGTAGTACCAAAATACCTGTGCACCAAAGAAATCCAAGGCACAACTTCATGAGGTTCATGCTCAAAGTGTTTTCATGCTGCTAGGACTCTGACAGGTGTATCTAATCCAACTTTCTCATTTTATGGATGAAGAAACTAAGGCCCAGGAACTTAAAAAAACTTGTTCTCAGATAAGAAGGCTGGATGGTTAAGGAGATCCTAACTCTACTGCATTTGTTCCTGTTCAAGAGCTCTCAGTACAGATCAAACAATATAACGTCCTGAGAATAATGTTCACAATTAGTTGTTGTTGTTTATAGCATATATATATATATGAGGGGTCTTCAAAAAGTTCATGGAAAATGCATATTATGAAACAAATACATGGATTTCAAAATGTTTTTTTTGTTTGTTTTTTTTTTGTTGTTTTTTTTTTTTTTTTGACAGGCAGAGTGGACAGTGAGAGAGAGAGAGAGAGAGAGAAAGGTCTTCCTTTGCCGTTGGTTCACCCTCCAATGGCCGCCACGGCTGGTGCGCTGCGGCCGGCACACCGCGCTGATCCCATGGCAGGAGCCAGGTACTTATCCTGGTCTCCCATGGGGTGCAGGGCCCAAGGACTTGGGCCATCCTCCACTGCACTCCCAGGCCACAGCAGAGGGCTGGCCTGGAAGAGGGGCAACCGGGACAGAATCCGGCGTCCCGACCGGGACTAGAACCCGGTGTACCAGCGCCGCTAGGCGGAGGATTAGCCTAGTGAGCCGCGGCACCGGCCCAGATTTCAAAATGTTTTACACCAAAATAAATGTATATTTCAATTGTATCTGTTCATGAATTTTTGGAAGTACCCTCACAAACCCTTTGGGAATACCTTCAGTCTTGTTTTTTACTTAATGAGCACAGAGGTTATCCTTACCACTCAGATAACAGTCAGCTGAGGGAGAAATGAGCTGACCCCTGGGTCTGACAGCAACAGTCAATATAAAATAAATATGCAAATGTTGTAGAAAGCATATTTTTCCATGAAAACAAGAGCCATGGGGTATGTGGCCTAAGACCAAACAAAGATAAAGCCTGGAGTCATTTGCTAAGGATTTTTCTGCGTTGCCTAAGTGGCATACATAGGCCAGACACACAGGTATGATTATGAAAAGGCTTTCATGTAATCCTTGCTAAAATGAGGCAACTCAACCCTTAAGTAATCTGAGCAAAGTAGCTGTTCCCTTTGTAGGTTCCTAAGTCACTTCATGCCTAACTTAAGAAAACCATTCTTGGGGGCCAACATTGTGGTGCAGTAGGTTAAGCCTCCTTCTGTGACATCAGCATACCGTAAGGGTGCTGGTTCAAGATCCGGCTGCTCTACTTCCCTTTCAGCTCCTTGTTAATGTGCCTGGGAAAGCAGAGGATAGCCCAAGTCCTTGGGCCCCTGCAACCATCTGGGAAACCTGGGAGAAGCTCCAAACTCCTGGCTTCAGCTTGACCCAGCTCTGGCTGTTGCAGCCATTTGGTGAGTGAACCAACAGATGGAAGACCTCTGCTTCTTCCCCACACACACCTCTGTAACTCTGCCTTTCAAATAAATAAAAAATAAATATTGAAATAAAAAAGAAGAAAGAAAGAAAAGAAAACCATTCTGGGATTGCCCTTGGGTTCGAAATCTCCCACTGATACCAGGGTAACTTTGTGCTACCTCATCTACATGGGACAATGCCATAAATCTGGAATCAAACAAGAAAGGCTGGTGGAAAATCAAAATAAACATACCAAAATTTATTCTACCCAACCCAGCAAAAATGTATTGAAAATATACTACTTACCAGGCACTGTGCCTACTTCTAGGGACTATGATAAGAATAATCATAGCAGTAGCTAACACATATTAAATGCTTACCATGGGGGCCAGCGCAGTGGCGTAGAGGGTAAAGCCGCCACCTGCAATGCCCACATCCCATATGGGTACTCATTCAAGTCCTGGATGCTCCACTTCCTATCCAGCTCTCTGCTATGGCCTGGGAAAGCACTGGAAATGGCCCAAACCCTTGGGCACCTGCAACCACATGGGAGACCCGGGAGAAACTCCTGGCTCCTGGGTTCAGATTGGCGCAGCTCTGAGCACTTCAGTCAATTGGGCAGTGAACCAGCAGATGGAATACCTCTCTCTCTGCCTCTCTCCTTCTCTCTCTGTATAACTCTGACTTTCAAGTAAAATAAATAAATCTTTAAAAATTGCTTACCATGAGTCAGGAACTGTAATAAACACTTAAAATCACTCGATCCTCCCAATAACCCAGCAGGGTTGGTCCTATTGTTATCCACAGTTTCTCAATAGAGCATAGTATGGTTAAGCTCTTTGCCCAGGTTCACACGGTTAGTACACACTGAAGCAAATCTTCAGCTTGGCTCAGAGTTGATACTACATACCACTGTACTCTCAACAGAGCAGGAACAAAGGACGCTGAGATCATTAAGACTATCCCTACCCCTGGAGCCCTTAATTTAACTAGAAAGAAAAGATGAGTAAGCCTGCAATCAACTCAGAGTTCAGGGAAGGCTCCTAGCGGCAGATGCCCCAGGTAGGAGCCACACAGGGGACCAGAAAGTGAGGTACACTCCAGGACAGTAGCTTTCACAAAGCCCCAGGAAGATGAAAAGCCGGAAGGGACTGCATGCTGATCACCGGAGATGTGCACTGTACATCAGTAAATAATGATGTGGGCTGGTTGGTTTGTTTTTAAGAGAAAGGGAGAAGTTGGTAAAAGAGGGCTGAAATGGGAGGTGGAGAGGTAAACATTAGTGGTGAACTCATAAAAAAATCCTAATGTGGCATACTTAGGACTCCTGGAATTCACCCTGAAAGAAATGGGGGGACCATGGAAGGGTTTGAACTGGGCAGCCAGCTGCATTTTTGGAACAATCGTTCTGTGGTATAGCGATGGATCCAATGAGAGAGAAACCAGAGGAAGGCTAAGGTGATAAGGAGCTGGCAGCCAGCGTAATTAGGTGGCCTCAGTTATGTTAGTGGGAGGTGAAGGAAAGTGGACTCATTTTAAACATGCTCTGAGGGAGGCAGCAAAAGTACACAGTGGCTATTTATGGAGGCACAGGAAGAAACCCAGCCACACCACCAGGTTTCTACCCTGTGGACACAGAAGGAGGGTTGGCATTGTTGAGATAAAGAGCACCAGAAGCCTAGCAGGTTCCCGATCAGAAGAACCCATCCTTTCATAAATTGTAGGCACCTGACTTAGGAAACCCAGGCAACAAGGAATTCTTTTTTCCCAAAAATATTGTTAATAATCATAATGCTTTCATCTGTCTTTCTAGCCTATGAGGGATCAGAAGCTAAAAATTCAGGGGAAGGGTCAGGGCTGTGGGTAAGGCCACCACCTGCAGTGCTGGCAAACCATATGGGTGACGGTTCGAGTCCCAGCTGCTCCACTTCTAGTCCAGCTCTCTGCCACGGCCTGGGAAAGCAGCAGAAGACGACCCAAGTCCTGCACCCACATGGGAGACCTGGAAGAAGCTCCTGGCTCTTGGCTTTGGATCAGCACAGCTCCGGCCATTGTGGCCATCTGGGTAGTGAACCAACGGATGGAAGACCTCTCTCTCTCTGTGCTTCTGCCTCTCTGTAACTCTGCCTTTCAAATAAATAAATCTTTAAAAAAAAATTCGGTGGAAGGGTTTGTGCCCAAGCAACAAGAAAGCTGATGGAAGGAACAGAGAAAAAGAAGAAAAAAACCCACAAAGAATCAACTTAGGAATGCAAAGAAAATAGCAAAGGGAATTGCAACAGGTCACCAGAACAGTTACAGGATTAACCTAATCATGGAGAAAAGGTTAATTTGTGCTCTGTATGCTCTGTTTTAATAAGCTAGAGAAACAGGCAATGGATTTTAGAAGGGCAGTCACAGAAACGGTTCCAAGAAAAAGTTCTACTGAAAAGCTCTTCTCTGTAGAAACTTCACTCCAGGTGAGAAATTCCACTCACCGTGATGATGGATGAAAGGTGTGACAGGTTACACATCTCGTTTCAGCACAGAGGTGTAGGAGTGATTCGCGTGGCTCTTCCAGCAAGATAAGCCTTTCTCCCTCAAAGCCAGCACCCTGTGCTCCCTTTTATCTCAAGAAGGAACAATCATTCTGTGACTGTGGTGAGTTTGTGGTTGATTTTGTTCAAGGTGACACTAAGCTGGCTCTTATTTTAAGGGCATATACAGCTCTCTCAGCAATTACTTCAGAAACTCTGATAGAAGATGAGGTAACCATCGCTGGGCCCAGAAGGAATCAGTGGTAAATACAGTCCTTACCTGTCCTTTATTATGGCTTCACCACAGGATTGGCAATGAAATGTGCAACATCCCTGGACATGTGACCGTTGATTAAACAGTGAAATCTGTTCTAAACAAAATTAAAAAATGTTAGAGGTTTGGAACCAATATATTACCATACTTACAGAGTTTAATAGCCACCATATATTGCCATCAATGCACAGTTTATGATCTAGCCCAAAGTATACATTTAATTAGTAATATCTGATGACCCAACCAGAAGCAAACACTATGAAGCATTTTCCAAAACAACAGAACCTGTGAGGTGTTTCATAGCGAGGTATTGCCCTAAATAACCCAGGTAATATACCAAAAACACCAATATGAAAGATGAGTGAAAATGAACTATTTCCTAGATAGATCTGCACCAGCCTCAGCTTTCCTCCACTGTTTCTGACAGTAGGGCTTTTAATAGTATGATTGCTGGTAAATAGAGCCCTGAGCATTTAATTTGATTCAAACAAGAATGAAGCTCACTCTGGCACATCACCAGTGTATATAAACAAAATGGCTCTTGAGCGTGGTCTTTATTGGGCAAGTCCTGGGAGTGAAATAGCTCTGAGTAAGGGTCCGGCCTACCAAAAGTGAAACTCAATTTCTGACAAAAGCTGTGGGAAAATGTTAAAAGCTATGGGGAAAATGAGTATTTCTCACACTATGTTGAATAGCAGCATAAAGACGGCATGTTTCCTCAATTCCCATTATTTCATGAGGAAAAGTGAATTTATGTATAAACGATCTAATTAACTGCATTTAGTTATACCCATTAGAATCGAACAATTTGAATTTAGTTTGGTTTTCTTCATATGTACTCATGGTTTCAGGATTAAAATATTACTGATAGAAACCTTAAGTCTTGGCAATTAAAAAAATCTACAGTTTTTAATTTCTAGGAGAACCCACAAATCCCTATAGCACTAAGGTGAAATAAATGATATTAATCTTTAACTCTGAGCAGACAAAAAGGAGATCCTGGATAATGCATCCAAAATAGTCTCTCCAGAACTCACACACAAATTTTCAGTTAAACAGCACCCTCTGCTGGCCACGTAGACTGATGCTCCAGATCAGAACTGACACAGCAGAAGCCTGGGAGAACACTGCTGCTGGTGATGAAGCTACTGCTTGTGTTGTATGAGAGCCAGTTCCACTTCAGGGTCGTGACTTACCTATGGCACACTCAAAGTAGTGACCAGTGTGATGGCTACCATGGTTGTCCCTAAGAGGTATTCCTACAGTTGAAACATCAACTTTTTAAAAACTTGGGAACACACTGAAAGCTAAAAATTTCAAAACCCACTTCCTGAGGTACTTTTCTCTGACGGGAGGAGAGAACTTCCATTTTGACTATGGCCTTGTCTAAATAAGATCGGAGTTTGTGAACTCAAGAGGCTTCCATAACCTTGGCAGCTCATGACAAGAGCCTCAGGTGATTACTGGTGTCATAAATAAGAGTGTCAGTTGTTAAGCCAACAAGGGAGTCAGTGTGCACCTACTCCCCATGTAGGATCTCTGTCCTTAATGTGTTGTACTATGCGAATTAACAGTAAAACTACTACTCAAACTCTATACTTTGTTGTCAGTGGGCGTGCAGTCTGTTGAAATCTTTACTTAGTATATACTAAGTTGATCTTCTGTATATAAAGATAATTGAAAATGAATCTTGATGAAGAATGGGATGGGAGAGGAGTGGGAAATGGGATGGTTGTGGGTGGGAGGGAGGTTATGAGGGGAAAAGCCACTATAATCCAAAAGTTGTACTTTGGAAATTTATATTTATTAAATAAAAGTTCCTTTGGGTAAATTCCAAGGAGTGGGATGGCTGAGTCGAATGGTAGGGTTATCTTCAGGTTTCTGAGGAATCTCCAGACTGACTTCCATAGTGGCTTGACCAGTGTGCATTCCCACCAACAGTGGGTTAGTGTCCCTTTTTCCCCACATCCTCGCCAGCATCTGTTGTTGGTAGATTTCTGAATGTGAGCCATTCTCACTGGTGTGAGGTGAAACCTCATTGTGGTTTTGATTTGCATTTCCCTGATTGCTAATGACCTTGAACATTTTTTCATGTGCCTGTTGGCCATTTGGATTTCCTCTTTTGAAAAATGTCTATTGAGGTCCTTGGCCCATCTCTTAATTGGGTTGTTGGTTTTGTTTTTGTGGAGTTTCTTGATCTCTTTGTAGATTCTGGTTATTAACCCTTTATCTGTTGCATAGTTTGCAAATATTTTTTCCCATTCTGTCGGTTGTCTCTTCACTCTCCTGACTGTTTCTTTTGCAGTACAGAAACTTCTCGATTTGATGTAATTAATACATAGTTATTCTTAAGTGTTAAAAATTAACTGAAATGTGATCCCTGTTAAACATAAGAGTGGGAAGAGATGTATAATTTGGGACATGCTCAAGCTGACTTGCCCCAAATGATAGAGTTAAAAACATACCAGGGGATTCCAATTCAATCCCATCAAGGTGGCATGTACCAATGCCATCTCACTAGTCCAAGTGATCAATTTCAGTTCACAATTGATCATAATGAAAGGACTAAGAGTCAAAGGGAGCACATAAACAAGTCTAGTACCTGCTAACACTAACCGATAGAATAAATAAAGGGGACAGTGATCCAACATGGGAAGTGAGATACTCAGCAGACTCATAGAATGGCAGATGTCCTAAATAGCACTCTGGCCTCAGAATCAGCCCTAAAGGCATTCGGATCTGGCTGAAAAGCCCATGAGAGTATTTCAGGCATGGAAAGCCAAGACACTCTGGCAAAAGATCTCTGCGAGTGAGATCCCAGTGGAAAGAACAGGTCTTCAAAGAAGGAGGTACCTTTCTCTGAAGGGAGGAGAGAACCTCCACTTTGACTATGACCTTGTCTAAACAAGATAAGAATCGGAGAACTCAGAGGGCTTCCATAGCCTTGGAAACTCATGACTGGAGCATAGGGAGATTACTGATGCCATAGACAGGAGTGTCAATTGGTAAAGTCAACAACAGGAGTCACTGTGCACTTACTCCTCATGTAGGATCTCTGTCCTTAATGTGCTGTGTATTGAGATTTAATGCTATAACGAGTACTCAAACAATATATTTCACTTTGTGTTTCTATGGGGGTGCAAACTGTTGAAATCTTTACTTAATGTATACTAAACTGATCCTCTGTAAAAAAAAAAAAAAAAGAAATTATCAACTCCCAACTTGACTCTCACTGGGATTAAACATGACAATAGGTCTGATCTGATTTCATCATCATTTTAAAAAAATCATCTATTATTTTTCACTTTATGTTTCTGTGTGGGAGCAAACTGTTGAAATCCTTACTTAATGTATACTAAGCTGATCTTCTGTATATTAAGATAATCGAAAATGAATCTTGATGTGAATGGAAGGGAAGAGGGAGTGGGAAAGGGGAGGGTAGTGGGTGGGAGGGACGGTATGTGGGGGAAGCCATTGTAATCCATAAATCGTACTTTGGAAATTTATATTCATTAAATAAAAGTAAAAAAAAAAAAGCCACTTCCTATCATACAGTTTTTTTTTTTTTTAATTTGACAGATAGAGTTATAGACAGTGAGAGAGAGACATAGAGAAAGGTCTTCCTTCCATTGGTTTACCCCTCAAATGGCCGCCACTGCTGGCGCTGTGCCCATCCGAAGCCAGGAGCCAGGTGCCTCTTCCTGGTCTCCCTTGCGGGTGCAGGAGCCCAAGCACTTGGGCCATCCTCCACTGCCCTCCCAGGCCACAGCAGAGAGCTGGACTGGAAGAGGAGCAACCAGGACTAGAACCAGCGCCCATACAATACAGTTTGATTCAAGTCCACATCTGTATGCATCTGATAACTTATTAATTCAGCAAATAATTATTCAACACCTATTCTGTGGAAAGCACTAAAGCCATTAAATGGTGAGGAATCTATTTTGCATACTTTTTCATGCACTGCAGAACAGGGGTTTGAAAGTTTTCCTTTTCAGACACTTGAGTAAAATGTTTTAAAAGTATAAAGAAATAAGAAACCAATGAACACAACAATATGCAAACTAACACATAGCAGTCTATTTCGTCCTCCAGTTAACATTAAGCAATGTTTGTTTGCTAACTTCAAATTTTAAAAGAAATTCTAGCTTTGCTATTCGTGTATTCAGTTTCAAAATGTAGGTAGTCAACAACCTAATACACGTCCCTGGAGGCCTTCATTTCTCCATCCCTGAAATCACAATCCCAGGGAAACTAGAAACGCCTCACTGTGGCTTTCACGCTTGCTTTTCCCCCAGTTTCTAGATTCAACCCAAAATTCCTGCTGTGGTTATTCTTGCTCATTGCTAAAGGCGAAGACAATGGCATCACAAGATCCACTCTCCTGCAGCCTCAGCCCCAAAACAACCTCCTCCATGATCCATACACTCAGGAGTCTGCTAGTCTATCTCCATCTCAGTGACCCCATCCTTTCTACGATTACTCCAACTGTTGTCCTTAAGTTCACTGCCTTTTAAGATCTCTATCTCTTTTCCTTACCTCTAGTTGTTGTTGTTGTTCTTTTTTGTTGTTGTTGTTGGTTTTTGTTTTTTTTACAGGCAGAGTGGATAGTTTGAGAGAGAGACAGAGAGAAAGGTCTTCCTTTTTGCCGTTGGTTCACCCTCCAATGGCCACCGCCCCCGGCAGGCACATCGCACTGATCTGAAGCCAGGAGCCAGGTGCTTGTCCTGGTCTCCCATGGGGTGCAGGGCCCAAGCACTTGGGCCATCCTCCACTGCCCTCCTGGGCCACAGCAGAGAGCTGGACTGGAAGAGGAGCAACCGGGACAGAATCCGGCGCCCCGACCGGGACTAGAACCCGGGGTGCTGGCGCCGCAGGTGGAGGATTAGCCTAGTGAGCCATGGCGCCGGCCGCTTACCTCTAGTTCTTAAAACCAACTCATTCCAACTCAAACTAGTTCATTTATGCAGAACCTTAGCAAAAATTACTCTCCAGCAAAAAACGAATGGCATGCACTCTTCCTTCTCTTCCCATTGCTCAGCATCTCCTAAATGGCTCTTTAGAACAACCCTCTGACCCCACCTGCAGGTTCTATGCAGCTTAGATGAAAGGCTGATTACAGACAAGGACCAACAAAGTCTCGGGGTACAGCTTGAAGAACTGAAATCTCTCTGATCGTAAACGTCCCATAAGTCTTTCACAACCTCTGCTTCCCCATTTTACAACACTTCAATCCTCCAAAGCACGTCACTTACATTATAAGAGATTAAAGGAACCAGCAATTTTGTTCAATCGTGAGGCATTACAAAAAGAAAATTCTGTTCTGTTACTGAGTCAACATAGAATTTGAGTTTGTATACAATCAACCACAAAGTACTGCAAATATGACAGGTAAAGCAAAAATAAAAATCAAATTATGCATCAAAGTCAACTTCAGGATCTTTACATGTACCATTCCAATCAGAACTGCCTCTACAAGGAGGGGATCATTTCTGTCACTTACATCTCTGGCTAAGCATCACCTCCTCAGGTGATGCTCGACCACTCACCCTCCCCGTAAATCCGAGGCAGTTCCTATTCCAGGATTCGGCTTCAGTTTCCTCACTGCACTTTTTTCAGGATGCAGTTATTTTGTTCATTTTCTGTCCCCACTCTTTTGAATGTTCACTCCATGAGAACAGAGACTTTCCCTAGCTTGTTCACTTCTGGATCCCAAGGCCTGGACCAAGGCCTGGCACACAGTATGAGCTAAAATATTTGTTGAGTCAATGAATTTCTATGTAATGCTTTCTTTTTTTTTTTTTTTTTTTTTTTGACAGGCAGAGTGGACAGTGAGAGAGAGAGAGAGAGAGACAGAGAGAAAGGTCTTCCTTTGCCGTTGGTTCACCCTCCAATGGCCGCCGCGGCCGGCGCGCTGCGGCCAGCGCACCACGCTGATCCGATGGCAGGAGCCAGGTGCTTCTCCTGGTATCCCATGGGGTGCAGGGCCCGAGTCCTTGGGCCATCCTGCACTGCACTCCCTGGCCACAGCAGAGAGCTGGCCTGGAAGAGGGGCAACCGGGACAGAATCCGGCGCCCCGACCGGGACCAGAACCCGGTGTGCCGGCGCCGCAAGGCGGAGGATTAGCCTAGTGAGCCACAGCGCCGGCCTCTATGTAATGCTTTAAGATCAACCAGGTCTTACAAAATTGTCATCCAATTTAATCTTCACATCACATCTATGAGCAAGGAACTTTTACAATTAAAGAAACAAAACGGAGAATATATGGGAAACCTCTGTATCTTCCACTCAATTGTGCTATGAACCTAAAAGTGCTCTAAAAATAGTCTATTAAAAACAATGGGGCAGGTATTGGGTGCAATGGTTAAGGCACCACTTGGGGGTGGACACTGTGGCCAAGCATCTTGGGATGTTCACATCCAGTATCAGAGCGCCTGGTACAAGCGCCTGGCTGCTCTGTGCTTCCAATCTAGCTTCCTGCGAATGTGCCTGGAAGGCAGTGAATGATGGACCGAGTACTTGGCTTCATATAATCCCTGTTGGAGTCTTGAATAGGGTTTTTGGCTCCCGGCTCGGGCCCAGCTCAGCCTGGGCTGTTAAATGCATTTAGGTAAATGAATTAATAGATGGAAAAGCTCCTTCCCCCCTCTCTCTAAAAAATAAATAAATGCTTAAAAAAAAAAGACATCACAGGGATATTTGCATCTCCTATGGGAGAGTCTGGGTTTGAGCGCTGGCTCGACTTCTGATCGCAGCTTCCTGATAATGCACACCCTGGGAGCAGCAAGGTGATGGCCCATGTAGCTGGATTTCTGCCACACACATGGAAGACCCAGACTGAGTTCCCAGCTCCCAGCAGTGTCCTAGTAAAGTCTCTGCTGGGTGTTTGGGGAGTGAATCCACGAATGAGAGATTTCTCTCTCTACCTATCTTTCAAATAAATTAATAAATTAAAATTGGAAAGATAAAAACACTAAAGGAAAGAGAAAATGAAGCCTCAGAAACAGCAAGGAGCATATTCAGTCACACACAGCTGATAACTGGCAGAGCTGACATAGGCCCTGGGTGTTCTGAACCCCCCAGGCCTTCCCATTGCCGCCAACAAGCAGTTTTTTCACCTGGGAAAAGTCCAATCACCTTTAATTTATAACAAAACAGTAACTGCTGAAACAGAAGCGCTAATCCTACTCACTGGTGCTGAACTCGGCCCACGCCTGCAGCCGCAGGTGCAGTCCCTCTCCAGGGACATAGCGCAGCCCGCGGCAGGAGGAAGGCACAAGCCTGACCTCTGCTGGCAGCTCGATGTCTGTGCAGCCGTCAGACGTTCTCATCTGGAGTGAGGAAGGTGTTATGGAAATGTCCATGGGCAGCCCTTCTCGTGGCTCCCTAGTAATAAAAATAAAACCAAAACAAATTATTTCTCATTGGCCAAAACCACATGATGGAAGGAGGAGAAATTTCTGTTCCTCTTCTAGAGAAGCCCTAAAGTCACTGCCCCAGAAACCAGCAGCTAACATTATGAAGCAAGCTGATGTAGACTAGATATAGACAGTGCCAGAGTACCCTTCACTGTCACTCCCGTGAAAGCCCTGGGAGACATTTGTTATTCTTCAGATACAAGTATTAAAATCATATCTTATCTATAAATCACAGCAAAGTACTGTTATTTCATATATACGAGCTTGATAAAATAAGAATTAAGAGACACAAAAGGTAGAAAAAAAATCCTTGCCCCCCTCAGCTTTTCAAATAAATTAATCTTATAAAATAAAAATACAGTGATGTATGAACACCAGGTGTGAAAGGACTTACTAATTCATGATAAACACAAACTACTGTACTCAATACAGTCAGTAAAGAGTTAAACATGTTCCCTGTCCATCAGGTGTCAAAAGTATAGAAAGGAAAGAAGACATACAGAAGTGACTGCCAGCAACATGGAAGGAGGTTAGGAATAAATAGAAATGGCTCTATGACACCTAAATGTGCTTAGCAACTGAGGTATCATGTCTCACTCTTAAGTGCAAACAGCAGGCAGGCCATCCTCTCGGTGTCACATAAGTGCAGACAGAAGGCCATCTGCTTGAATGTCACCTAAGGGCAGAGGAGAGACTGTGTGCACATGTGAATCCTGCTTAGGCCTCTTAATTGCCTTAACTGCCTTAGAATCTTAAGTCTACTTTCTGCCTAGTTCCTTCACAGCATAAGGATCTGCACTTAATTAGCAAAACAGAAAGAATATCAAGAACCTGTGTTTTTTGCAGGGGAGACAGCCCCAAACCCCTGATGTAAAAGCTCAATTTCAACAAATGATGTTGGGGCTGGCGTTGTGGCACGATAGGTTAAGCTACCACCTGTGATGCCAGCATCCTGCGTGAGAGTCCATTTGAATCTCAGCTGCTCTACTTCCAATCCAGTTCCCTGCTAATGTGCCTGGGAAAGCAGTGGAGGATGACCCAAGTGCTTGGGCCTCTGCCACCCACATGGGAGATCTGGATGGAGTTTCAGGCTTCTGGCTTCAGCCTGCACTAGACCCAGCCATTGTAGCCAAATGGGCAGCCATTTGGGTAGTGAACCAGCAGACGGATGATCGATCTTTCTCTCTCCTTCTCTCTCTATAATTATGCCTTTCAAATAAATAGATCTTTTTTAAAAGTAAAAAGAAATTACGGGAGCTAAATTTGTTAAAAAAAAAAAAGGGAAGAAAATTAAAAAAAAGAAATGCCTGTATCAGTATTCTTTTTTTTTCCTTAAGATTATTTATTTGAAAGTCAGAGTTACACAGAGAGAAAGGAAAGAGAGAGGTCTTCCATCAAATGGTTCACTCCCCAAGTGGCTGCAATGGCCAGAGCAACACTGATACAAAGCCAGGAGCTTCTTCCAGGTCTCCCACACGGGCGCTGGGGCCCAAGGACTTGGGCCATCTTCAACTGTTTCCCAGGCCATAGCTGAGAGCTGGATTGGAAGTGGAGCAACCGGGTCTGGAACCGGAGCCATATGGGATGCCAGTGCTTCAGGCCAGGGCGTTAACCCACTGTGCCACAGCGCCGGCCCCCTGTATCAGTATTCTTGCAAATACAGTTTTGTAAAACTTTGTTTTATATCTTTGTAAAACCAATGGTTAAGAACGTATACTACTATAGTTTTAATGATCTGTGATTACTTTTAAGATTTGCTGTATATGGGTGAAATGGTCATTTTTCCACTCAATTACCGTTTATAGCCGTCCTCTTTATTCTCACTAAACTACAGTCTTTTTGCTTTTTACTTCTAAACTTCTTATTCAGTGAAGCATTAAGCCTTTTTACTGTAATGTAAATTTAAAATATGTTATCTCAAAAACTAAAAAAAGAAAGGAGGGTGGGAGAAAGGCAATGTCATTATGTTCTTAGAATTGTATCCACAAACTATATTCAATCTGCTGAAAACTAATTTAAAATTTTCTTAAATTAAAATCTTTAAAAAAAGAAATAATGTTTATGAAATAATGAACCTTTACAAGTAGGAGTCAACAAATTTTCTATAAAAGGCCAGATAGTAAATATTTTACACTCTGGGCTATAAACAAGGGACTTCAAAAGTCCACAGAAAATGGAATTTTAAACATTTACTGCATTGCAAAAAAAATTTTTAAATCCATGCATAGTTTTTCATTAAATGCATTTCCATCAGTTTTTGAAGATTCTCCCTTTACAACTTTATGGCCTCCGTTACATATTCTTTTGTTTTTTTTTTTTTTTTTTTTTTTTTTTTTTGACAGGCAGAGTGGATAGTGAGAGAGAGAGACAGAGAGAAAGGTCTTCCTTTGCTGTTGGTTTACCCCACAATGGCCACTGCAGCTGGTGCGCTGCATCCAGCACACCGCACTGATCCGAAGCCAGGAGCCAGGTGCCTCTCCTGGTCTCCCACGCAGGTGCAAGGCCCAGGGACCGGGCCATCCTCCACTGCACTCCCAGGCCACGGCAGAGAGCTGGACTGGAAGAGGAAACTGGGACAGAATCCGGCGCCCTGACCGGGACTAGAAACCGGGGTGCCGGTGCCGCAGGCGGAGGATTAGCCTAGTGAGCCGCAGTGCCAGCCTTTTTTTTTTTTTTTTTTTTTTAAGATTTTATCTATTTTTTTGAGAGGTAGAGTTACAGAGAGAGAGGGAGAGACAGAGAAAAAGGTCTTCCTTCCACTGGTCCACTCTCCAAATGACCACAACGGCCAGAGTTGGGCCGATTTGAAGCCAAGAGCTTCTTCTATGTCACCCACATAGGTGCAGAGGCCCAAGCACTTGGGCCATCTTCCACTGCTTTCCCAGGCCATAGCAGAGCGCTGGATCACAAGAGGAGCAGCTGGGACTAGAACTGGAGCTCATATGGGATGCGAGCACCGCAGGCGGAGGCTTTTCCCACTATGCCACAGCACCCGCCACTCTGGTACAAATTCTGCCTGGTATTATCTTTTTGATTCCAGGAATCAGCCTCCCCCTCACTTCCCTCAAGGATACTAAGGTCTGCAGGGGCTCAAGTGCCTTATGTAAAATGGCATAAAATTATCTCTACCTAACGTAAGGTAAATGCTATGTAAATAGGTGTTTTTTGTGTTTTTTTTGTTTGTTTTTTTCTTTTTAGCGAATAATGACAAGAAGAAGTCTGCACGTGGTCAGTAAAGATGCAGTTTTTTCCTGAGTATTTTTGATTTGGGGTTGACTGAATCCACAGATTTAGAACAGAGGCCTTAAACAACAAACACAGTAGACAGAGGAGGCACAGGTGTCTCATTATTGGGGCTCCATCCTCATTACCAAATTACCTCCCAAAGGCCCCACCTCCCAACACCATCCCAGTGAGGGGTTAGGGCCTCAATATATAAATTTGAGGAAGACACAAATACTCAGTCTATGAACAGAGTCCAAGCGGGTATGGAGATGTCACTAATAAGTGGCAGGAGAGGGGGCAGTAAAGGATGCCAGCAGCAGATTAGTTAACCAGTGGGGCACTGACCAGGGAAGTCAATGCCATGAGCACAATAAGGCCAGGATTTTCCCTGAGGGAAAATGGATTCACAAAGAGAGAAAAACTAGGATGGAATCCCATGATGGTGGACTAGAATGGAATGTGTCTATTGGAAGTCAGTTTCCAAAGCGGCTGCATATAAACAGATACAATAATAGAAATGAATGTAAATGTATGTACTCCTATGTGTATATGCATATACATAAACATGCATACATCTCACACACACACACACGCACACACACTTCCTGGGGAAGGAACACCCCAACAGTAATGAGCACAGTGTCCAGATCTTGGCTAGTAAAGGCCATTTTCTACTAAAAACCAACCAAAACAACAATAACAACAAAAAAAAAAAAACCCAGGGTTCCCTGAAAAAATGACTACATTCAACAAGAAAAGAATGAGAGGAGCATGGCACATCTTGTTATGCAACTAAGTAAGGAAAAAAAATCAAACAATGGCAGAGATATATCCAAAAAGATACAAATCATCTTGAAAGGTCTCCTGTGGCCAGATGCAGTGGAACTGGCACAAAAAAGTAGCTACTCAAATAAACCAGGACTATATGTTTTTACTGAAGTAAATAAATGAATGCATAAAATGAATCTATGATGAGGAAGAGGGTATTTACATAGCTGTCTTCCCAATCTATACTCCTTAATCACAAAGAAAGAGAAACTATCAGGTGGAGAAGATTGGTGCACACCCCCTTCCATAGGTGCTCAAAGTTAACATAACCAAGAACATAAAAAAATCACATGCCACCCAACAGGACGCAACGGGCAGAATACAGCATCATTACTGTGAAATTCCTGCCAAGGATGTATAACCCGAATCTACGAATATAAGACAAACCCAAAAGGAGGGACAGCCTCCAAAATCATCGTGCCATAATCTTTACAAGTGTCAGGGTCGTGCAACTCTTCCAGACTGACACACTGACGTGGCCGTGAAATGCGACACATGGCTGACAGGACTCTCCTGCTCTGAAGGACTCACGGGGACCACCAGCACAGCGTCCATGAAGTCTGAAGATGCACTAACAGATTTCCCAGCTTTGAGGGCCACATGGTGGTCATTGAGGACAGGGTTCTACTTTGAGACTAATATTGATAATGCCACTGTCTCCTTTTGTATGTGAGGCTTCCTTCACCGTTCACTTGTATCCTGTCAGGTATTTCTTTAAACTGACTTCACATCTGACTCCGAATACAAGCAATATAATATAATATAAGTCCTTTCAGTGATCTGTAAGACCCAGTGATCACACACCTGCTGGAGAACCCACCGTTAACATTCCAGGCATTCTGAAAATCAGCTGACCTCACTTTGGTAAGCTGAGGTCAACCATAGTGTAAGCATGTACACCATAGGAATCAACAAATGCAAACTAGGACCTTTTGTGTCCACTATATCCAGCAATATCCACTATTGCTTTGTGCTCCTGGAGAGCAGGTTGCTCAACATTTGCCAGTACTCACATCTAAGCCCTTCATGACGTGTCCTCTACCCCACACCCATCTCTGAACCCCCTTGCTACTGAGTCTGTTCTCTCAGAGGAAAGCAGTTTTCCACTATCTCATAGTTGCACGCTTCACCACTTTTGCTTTATTATGCAAGTATTACTCTCTCATTGGAAATAAGGGCTTGTCATTTTTTTCTCCTGCTCCTAATCCAATATATAATTTATTTGCTGTGTGTATCTTCTACAACACTAGCCTATAAGCTCAATGAAGGCAGGGAGTTTTGTCTTTGCTGTTACTATTGTTCATAGCTGCATCACCAGTGCAGTTTTGGGGCACTAGAATAGGAATTCTATACAAATTTGTGGATTAATAAATGGCCAAAGTTCATCACACAAGTATGAAGATGGCTTAATAGGTTTTCCTTGGCTGGTGCCATGGCACAGTAGTTTAATCCTCTGTCTGCGGCACTGGCATCCCATACGGGCGCTGGCTCCACTTCCAGTCCAGCTCTCTGATATAGCCTGGGAAAGCAGTAGAAGATGGCCCAAGTTCTTGGGTCCCTACACCCACATGGGAGACCAAAAGGAAGCACCTGGCTCCTAGCTTCGGATTGGCACAGCTTTGGCCATTGCATCCATTTGGGGAGTGAACCAATGGAAAAAAGACCTTCCTTTCTCTTTCTTTCTCTCTCTCTCTCTCTTTCTCACTGCCTGTAACTCTACCTCTCAAATAAAATAAACAAAATCTTTAAAAATAAATAAAATGTTTTAAAAAAAGGTTTTCCTAATGTAATCCGCAGATGTAAAGATTAAAGGAAAAGACATGACTATCCCAAAACATGCAGAAAATCATTAGAAAAAAATAAAACACCTAATCGTGATAAAAAAAATCCTTAATCAACTAGGAATAGAAAAACTATGCAGTCTAACAAACAGGTTTACCAAAAGCCTCCTTCATCAGCGAAATGCCAAAAAGCATTTCTTTTAATATTAGGGACAAATACAAAACTCATATTAATATTTACATGAACTTCAAATAGACTAACATTCTAATTAAAACGCAGAGATGGTCAGAATATATATATTTTTTTTGCCCCAAATGGTAGAGTTAGAAACATACCAGGGGATTCCAATTCAATCCCATCAAGGTGGCATGTACCAATGCCATCTCACTATTCCAAGTGATCAATTTCAGTTCACAATTGATCATAATGAAAGGACTAAGAGTCAAAGGGAGCACATAAACAAGTCTAGTACCTGCTAACACTAACCGATAGAATAAATAAAGGGGAGAGTGATCCAACATGGGAAGTGAGATACTCAGCAGACTCATAGAATGGCAGATGTCCTAAATAGCACTCTGGCCTCAGAATCAGCCCTAAAGGCATTCGGATCTGGCTGAAAAGCCCATGAGAGTATTTCAGGCATGGAAAGCCAAGACACTCTGGCAAAAGATCTCTGTGAGTGAGATCCCAGTGGAAAGAACAGGTCTTCAAAGAAGGAGGTACCTTTCTCTGAAGGGAGGAGAGAACCTCCACTTTGACTATGACCTTGTCTAAACAAGATAAGAGTCGGTGAACTCAAAAGGCTTCCATAGCCTTGGAAACTCATGACTGGAGCATAGGGAGATTACTGATGCCATAGACAGGAGTGTCAATTGGTAAAGTCAACAACAGGAGTCACTGTGCACTTACTCCTCATGTAGGATCTCTGTCCTTAATGTGCTGTGCATTGAGATTTAATGCTATAACGAGTACTCAAACAATATATTTCACTTTGTGTTTCTATGGGGGTGCAAACTGTTGAAATCTTTACTTAATGCATACTAAACTGATCCTCTGTAAAAAAAAAAAAAAGAAATTATCAACTCCCAACTTGACTCTCACTGGGATTAAACATGACAATAGGTCTAATCTGATTTCATCATCATTTAAAAAAAATCATCTATTATTTTTCACTTTATGTTTCTGTGTGGGAGCAAACTGTTGAAATCCTTACTTAATGTATACTAAGCTGATCTTCTGTATATTAAGATAATCGAAAATGAATCTTGATGTGAATGGAAGGGGAGAGGGAGTGGGAAAGGGGAGGGTTGTGGGTGGGAGGGACGGTATGTGGGGGAAGCCATTGTAATCCATAAATCGTAATTTGGAAATTTATATTCATTAAATAAAAGTTAAAAAAAAGAATATATTTTTATTTTTTTTAAAGATGTATTTATTTCAAAGGCAGAGCAAGAGAAAGATAGTCTGGAGAGGAAGGGAGGGAAAGAGAAAGAGATCATCTTCCACCTACCGTTCACTCCCCACATGGCCACAGTAGCCGGGTCTTGTCCAGGTCAAAGCCAGGAGCCAGGAACTCCATCCTGGTCTACTTCAGGGGTGGCAGGGGCCCAAACACTTCTACCACCTTCCACTGCCTTCCCAGGCAGATTAGCAGAAAACTGGATAGGAAGCAGAGCAGCGGGGACTCAAACCAACACTGCAATAAGGGATGTCAGTGTCTAAGCTGTAAATTCACCTACAGTGCCACAATACAAGCTCCAAGAAAAGATGTTTATAAGAAACCACATATATGCTATTTCTAAAAACTTAATACATAAACGTATGTTAAAAATAGGTAGAAAAAGACATACAACATCAACATTATAGTCAACAAATTTCTGACAAAGATGCTAAATTATGTCAATGGGAGAAATGATTATCTTTTTAATAATGGTGATAGAAAAACTGTCTATTCTATAGAAAAAAGTAACTGATCTCTATACCTCACTGCAAACACAAAAATGAACTCAACATGATCACAGATCAAAATGTAAAGGCTAAAACTATACAACTCATAGAAAATAAACCTAGGAAAATATCTTTACAATTTTGATGTATAGAAAGACTTCTTAAGACATGGACCAGGGGCCGGCGCTGTGATGCAGTGGCTTAACGCCCTGACCTGAAGCTCCAGCATCCCATATGGGCGCCAGTTCAAGACCCAGTTGCTCCACTTCCAATTCAGCTCTCTGCTATGGCCTGGGAAAGCAGTAGAAGATGGCCCAAGTCCTTGGGCCCCTGCACCCAAGTAGGAGACCCTTTGGATCGACGCAGCTCTGGCTGTTGTGGCCAGTTGGGGAATGGACCATCGGATGGAAGACCTCTCTCTCTTTCTCTCTCTGCCTCTCCTCTCTTTGTGTAATTCTGACTTTCAAATAAATAAATCTAAAAAAAAAAAAAAAAAAGACATAGACCAAAAACACTAACCAGTAAAAAACAGTAATAAAGTAGACCTCATGACAAATAAAAATTTCTATTCATCAAAAGACTCTAAGAAGTGGTAAGTCATAAATTAGGAGAAAATATTCAGATATTCTCAAATGCATATGTATATGAGAAGGCTTTTGTTGGCAGGCTATATACTCTTTCAATTCACCAATAAGAGAAAACCTGCATTTAAAAAAATACCTGAGAAGCAGAGAGAGAGACAAAAAAGACAGCTTCCACCTGCTGGTTGACTCCCTAAATGCCTGCAGTGGCTTGGGGCTGTGCTGGGTGGGGCCAAAACTGGAAGACAGGAACTCAAGCCAGGAGTCCCCCATTGGCAGGAACAGCTACCTCCCAGGGTCTGCGTCAGCAGGAGGCGAGAATCAGGAGCCAGACCCGGGTACTTTGATACCTGCACAGGAGTTCTAACCTGGGTCAGAACTGCTAGGCCAAAAGCCCCATCCCCTGGCCTTTTTGGTAAAGACTCTTAAGGTGGACTGGGATTGGAGACAGCCTTCAAATTCATCATTTTTATAAAACAGGGAGAGACTGAGAGAGTCCTATTACCCCCATCCTAGGAATGAAGAAAGTCAGAGGACTTATTCTACCTTTGTGAGGAAGCTAGGACTCAGGACAAGTCCAAAACTGCCACACCAGGTACCTGGCAGCTCAACCTACCTGTGGCATGTCATAAAATTCTCAGGATTTTAGTATCTAACTTTATCTAAAGAGCAGTCGCAGTGAATAGGAAAGGGGACCGCAAACCATTAAAATTGCTGCCAACAACAACAAAAAAATTTTTCCTAAAAGTTTCTAGTTTGTGTAGGAAGCAGCAAGTTAAACGTTTGCAGACTTCTCATGGGAACTTGGGAATATGAGGGAAAAAATGAGTTCCGTAAGTCTGTAACCTTTGTTGGCCATTCGCTGAACACAGGTTTACTGGATGAATGATAGAAGAAGAAAAAACAGTAACAAAAACCGGGTTTTTTTGTTTGTTTGTTTTTTACAAAACAAGAAACATTGGAGCTGATCTACCACCCAAATAATGGTAAATAAGGATTTTTTTTTTTTTTTTGCATAGTTTTGTTAGAAACGCCGGGCACTACCAATGGTGTGTTGCACCAGGGCTCCTCAACTTCACCGTGCACTTGAATCCTGGGACGGTAAACCCAGCACTCCCGGGGTGGGGCTGAGACCCTGCACCTCTAGGAAGCTCGGAAGAGATGCTGAAGCTCCCCGTCAGGGTGTGGGACTTCCGGGAGGGGGTGGGGAGGACTTCACCTCGAGTACCGAGAGGCTCCGAGCAACTAGGAAAAGAGAGGAGCGGAGAGCCCCCCAACACACCCACCCCCCCCCACACACACACACGGCGGCCGTGGAGACGTGAGGCGGCACCGCCCCTGGGAGCCCACACGCCCACCCCGCGCTCACCCCACGATGAGCAGCGCGCTCGGCAGCCGTCTCCGCACCTCCAGGAACACGCGCGTCTCCGCCGCGGTTGCCGCCATGGCGGGGGCCGGGTCGTACACGCGGGACCGCGCCGGAGGTTCTGGTGACCCCCGGGCCCCAGGGCCAGCAGCGGGTGCACGTGGGGCCCGAGCGGCGGCGGTAGCGGCAGCGGTAGTGGTAGCAGCGGCGGCGGCGGCGACCGCCCTGACGCGATCACTTCCAGCCCACAGCGCCGCCTGGAGGTTGGGGGCAGACTTTCAAAATCCCTGGGCCGACCTGGCGCCTTAGCCTCCCTGGAGAGGACTACACGGGGGTCTCTTGGCTGGTGTGGGTAGGACAGGGCTCCAAGAAGGGAGATAATGGTGCGGACCGTCCCCAGGAGGTCCGAGAGCAGAAATTCCCTTTCCCAAACCCACTTTACTTTGGTCTTTTTTTGTGAGCTAGAATCTCTTGTTGGTGTCTGAGAAAAAAAAAAGTCAAGGATTGACTTGGCATCGCTAATCAGACAATATAGCTCCGAGACGGAACTTGTGAAAATGTAAGGAGGTTTCCTGCTGCCTACGCAGAAGAGCGTGGTTGAAGTCTAGTATCTTGACTCAGCGGACTAAGTCGTATGAGGGGTCCTCAGCAAGTTCATAGAAACCGCATACTCAGGGGGAGACCTTGCATGGATTTCAAATGTATGTGCACCCAAATAAAACTCATGCTTATTTGTTATAAAGAATGGGATTTATGTTGGCGCACTAAAAAGCATATGACATCGATTTGAAAGGAGTCCCTAATAGAGCAGCATGAATGCTGTTAAAATTAAAGCAAAAGCAAACAACCAATGTGGACAAAGCTTGGACAAAGGGTGAGATCACGGATGCTTTACAAAAGGCTTATGGGGACAATGCCCCACAGAAAGCAGCAGTTTACACGGGGATAACTTGTTTATAAGATGGCATGGGATGATATTGAAGATGTAGCCCACGTGGCAGACCAACCACGTCAGTTTATGAGGAAAACACCAATCTTGTTCATGCCCAGCATGAAGAGGACTGGCAATTTATAGCAGAAACAATAGCCAACACCACAGACATCTCAATTGGTTCCACTTACACATTCTGAATGAAAAAAACTAAAATGGAACTAACTATCTGCTTTTTAGGTGCCAAAACTGTTGCACTCACCTCGGCTGCAGGTAAGAGCTAAACTTTCAACAGAAATTTGAAACAAGGAGGATCAAGATCCAGAAGCATTTCTTCCAAGAATCCTTTTTTTTTTTCCTTAAAATATTTTATTTATTTATTTGTGAGGTAGAGTTAAAGACAGAGAGAGAGAGAGAGAGATACAGAAAGGTCTTCCATCCCCTGGTTCACTCCCCAGGTGGCCTTGAGGGCAGGAGCTGCGCCGATCCAGAGCCAGCAGCCAGGAGCTTCTTCCAGGTCTCCTATGTGGGTGCAGGGGCCCAAGCACTTGGGCCATCCTCCACTGCTTTCCCAGGCCACAAGCAGAGAGATGGATCTCTAGAGGAGTACCTGGGACACAAACTGGGGCCCATATAGGATGCTGGCACCACAGGCAGAGGCTTGGCCCACTGCACCAGCCCCTCAAAGAATCTAAACAGGACACGAAACGTTGCTTTGCCAGTCCAATCCTAAAGACAAAGCACAATCAAAGCAATGGCTACCAAGAGGCATTAAGTGGTCCAGTCCAAGCCAAAGTGGACCACTCAAGAGCAAAAGTGGCAGCAACAGTTATGGGGGATGCTTGAGACTTTCTGTTTGTTGACTCTCTGGAAGAGCAAAAACAGGAACATCTGCTTATTGGGGGAGTGTCTAGAAAAAGTTAGCCAAAATCTCAGCAGAAAAATGTCAGGGAATGCTTCACTAGAGTTGTTTCCACAACAAAGCTCCGGTGCCTTCCTCTTATCAAACAAGACATTTGATGAGAAATCATTGGGTATTCACCCTACAGTCCTTTTTTTGTTTCTTAATTCTGAAAAAAGAATCTTTAAAAGGCCCCCATTTTTCTTCAGTTATTAAGGTACAAAGACTACATTGCCATGGTTAAGTTCCCCAGACCTGCAGTTTTTTGGGGATGAACTAAATTACTAATATCATCAACTGCAAAAGTGCCTTGAAGTGGTAGTGTTTGTGTTAACAAACAAACTTTATATTTTTTTTAAGATTTTTTTATTTATTTCACAGGCAGAGTTTGAGAGAGAGAGAGAGAGAGAAAGTTCTTCCTTCCGTTGATTCACTCCCCAAATGGCTGCCATGGCCAGCGCTGCGCCGATTTCAAGCCAGGAGCCAGGTGCTTCTTCCTGGTCTCCCACGTGGGTGCAGGGGCCCAAGTACTTGGGCCATCCTCCACTGCCTTCCTGGGGCCACAGCAGAGAGCGGGACTGGAAAAGGAGCAACCGGGACTAGAACCGGTGCCCACATGGGATGCCAGCTCCGCAGGTGGAGGATTAACCTAGTGCGCCACAGCGCCAGTCCCCCTATATTTTTAAATTCCATTTCCATGAACTTTTTGGAGTACTTCATATAACTTTTGTAAATAAGAAAGATGAGAATGATCCCATATGTAAATTTCCACTACTTTCTTTTGCAGAAACTCACTCGGAAAAACGGTAGCTTCATTGCTACTGCAAGATCATTTTGGAAAGTTTGATACAGCAAATAAAAGGATCTGGTTTAGTGTGAATACTTACAATGGAGAAGTAATACAATTTAAGGCCACATTAGAATTAAAACAGGAATTTTTTTAAAAAAGAAACACCGCTTTTACAAAAATGAAAACAATGACAACTTGTATACAGAAAATCCTATGTTTAATGTTCTACTTTATCATTTCAAAGCCATAATTACTTCACATGAAATCTATTAATCAGAAGCATTTCTAAATATGTAATACCTAAATCAATGCTAGATACATAAATCCTGTAGTATCCCTAAAGATACTAATTTAAAGTAATTTTTCTGGGGCCAGCTCCATGGCTCATTTGATTAATCTTCTGCCTGCAATGCCGGCATCCCATATGGGTGCGGGGTCCTAGTCCTGGTTGCTCCTCTTCCAGTTCAGCTCTCTGCTGTGGCCCAGGAAGGCAGTGGAGGATGGCCCAAGTGCCTGGGCCCCTGCACCTGCATGGGAGACCAGGAAGAAGCACCTAGCTCCTGGCTTCAGATGGACGTAGCGCTGGCCGTAGCAGCCATTTGGGGAGTGAATGAATGGAAGAAAAACTTTTCTCTCTGTCTCTCTGTCTACAACTCTACCTGTCATATTAAAAAATAATAGTAATTTTTTGGAAATCTATATTTGGGGCTTTTTAAGATTATCGTGTTGCAGTACAAATTCTTATATGATCACAATAATTCATGATCATTGAAATAACAATTCAGTTAAAAAATAAAGGTTACTGCTACTTTCAGTCTCAAATAATTCTGTTTGAAGGGTGAAGATTTAAACTCCTGACATAACCTCTCACCCTTACACCGCGAAGATATTAAATGTATCCCATTCTTAATCATTCATGCTCTTCATAACTGGTGTTTTATTAGTCTAAAAGATTTCTATTCCTTGGGCCCCTGCACCCACGTGGGAAACCTGGAAGAAGCTCCTGGCTTCTGGCTTCGGATCTGGGCAGCTCCAGCCAATGTGGCCAATTAGGGAGTGAACCAGTGCATGGAAGACCTCTCTCTCTCTCTCTCTCTCTCTGCCTGTCCTTCTCTCTCTGTGTAACTCTTTCAAATATATAAATAAATCTTTTTTAAAAACTGCTATATTTCATACATAGTCATGAACTCATAAAACCTTTATTTTATTTTTTGCCATTTGGACTGGATATAATGGCACAATCTTCCTTGGAGTAACTTGTTATTACTGAAAGAACTGTGGACTCAATATTATCTGAAATTTGATATCAATTATTTGTCTCTTAGCCTTGCAAGTCTAACTATTCTAAGCCTCAGGTTACTCATACAAGATATTATAGGATTACTTAAATAATATTTAAATAATTATTTCAAAGCTGTTTTCAATTCCTATTAGACCTTCAAATTCTCCATCAAGATGGAGCTTTGGTAAATTTAAAACACCTGCTATTAAAAAAAAAACCTCTCTGGCCCATTCCAGCCATTGGTTCTGTGGCCGCTTCCGCGGAGAGTCCACTTGAGGGCGCTGTGGCGACAGTTTAGCACCGGGAGGAAAGGAGCGCACCGGGGGCGGAGACCCAAGGCCGTCGACGTCGACGTGAGCGCGACGCGGTGCACGCTGGGAGCTGTCACTAGGCCCTTCGGCCCCGGCCTCCGTGTCGCCGCCTCGGTTGCCAGGAGAGCGGCGCCGGCGGGGAGCGGCCGAGCCCACGGCAGGTAACAGCGTCCCCGCCCCCAGCGCGGTCGCGAGGCTGGCCGCCGGCCCCGTACAGCCTCCGCCGCCGGCTTGCTCCGGAGCCGCGGGGACGCTCCGCGGGGCTGGCTGCTGTGGCGTCGGGGGTGTTGCCGCCCCGGCCCGTCTGGAGCCTCTGTGCCCGCCAGCGGCTCTGCGGTTTCCCCGGAGTTGGGACCTGAGTGGGGACGGGAGGGCCGGGGCCTGGCGGGGGCGCGAGGGCGGCCCAGGCTGGGTCGTCGGAGGCGGGGCCGGGCGGCTGGCGGTGGCGGTGGCGGGTCCCGAGCCTCCCGCGCTGGGGCCGAGCCGGGCACAGGGCTGGGGCAGCGCTCGCACCTGTGTGGCCAGGGCGCGTGGACTGAGCTCTTTGTTGGAAGAATCTGGGCGTCGGGCTCTCATTCATCTGGTGGGTTCTTTTATGATTGAGACACGGTTGCCGGCTGTGGTCAGTGTTCCCATGGACAGGTTAGAGAGGAGTGCCGAAATAAATTAGGCGGAAGTCAGGGTAGCCACAAGGAAGTTGTTAACAATTATCACCTTTGATTCCCAGGCTTTTGAAGTTGTAACATAACAGTAGTTACTTGTCCAGGCTCCTCTTCCTTCTCCCCTACCCTGAAGGAGCAGAAATGGCACACAACTGTAGTTTTTTAAAGCTAGGCAAATCGTATTTTGATTATTCTTATAGTACCTTAGAGTTCCGTGGAGTTTGAGAAATCTAAAGATTGGAAAAGACCTGAGCGATACTATAGTTATAACAATCACAAATTTCCACACTTAAAAAACATGTAAGAAACTGCCTAATAAGCCCTGAACAGTAGAGCCAAAGTCTTTCAGTTTCGATATTTAGGAAGAGATACATTCTTGCATTTTTTTTTGGTAGATATCATATGACCTGTGAACAACATGTTAGCTAAGTGACTCAACTGACAACACAGTGATTTAGTTCAGCTGACAAGGTTGAGCAAATTAAAACCACAGGTAATCCAAATGCTTTATTTCAGTAATTACTTTGAGCCACCACTCTCAACGCACTCATTCCCTGTATCGGTCAACACTAGGAAGTCTGCAGGTGAACTTGATTTTTTTAGGGGGTCCAAGTGGACAAAGAATGTATGATAACTAATTTAATATACAAAGGAGAAAATGTAGCACCATATCCAAACTGTTAGGTTAAATGTAAATGTTGTCAATCAAGCTTTGAACCTGTGTGCCTGGATAGTGAGAGGAGTTCAGTAAAGTGGCAGAAATATCTCTAGTCGGGAAATGAAGAGATTACATTCAAGCCTCCTGCTGCTGCTGACCAGGTGTCAACACTTTAAGCCTCAGTTTTGACCTCTGTTGAAGGGAATTCGAAAATACCAGGGTTTTCCCTGAACATTATACTAAAGTCATTTAAGAGGCTTACCACCCTGAAAGTGTCCCCTGGCAAATAATTTGAGAACACACTGAGTTAAATCAGGCTTACTTTTTGATTTCTTCATAAAAATCAAGCATTAATGGCTATTAATGCTTCAAAATCTTTTACCACTATGCTTCTATGTACTAATTCTTTACATGGGAAGGTTATTATTGCATTTCCTAAACTTAAGAAGCAGGTCAGAGAACCCATTTTTCCATAGCCAACCTGTTAGCATCTCTTAAATAGAATCACTTGGAATACCAATTTGAAAATTGGCTGTACTTTAGTTGAGTCCTCGTTAGGCTGTAAGATCTTTACATGAAGCTTTTTTTTTTTTTTTCTTTTTTGCTGCGTGATTAAGCTTTCTGGAACTCAAAGATCTGGTATAACAGAAGTATATTTTCCTTAGTGAAATATTAAGTATGCACATAGATCTCTGTAAGTCTTAATGGTTTAATGTTTTTATTTATGGCAGAATAGAATCTTCCTTTTTCTGGTTTCTTGATGCTTTTCTTTTGGGTTTGGTTTGATTTTATGATGATTATTGATTTCATTCAAAATGGCATTTTAAAGTTTCAGCCAGTAAAAGACTTGTTGATTAATGGCATTAGTTTTGCTAAGAGGATTTTCCCTTCTTGTCATGAATCCTTGAAACTATGAAATGTAACAGGAGCCCCCTGAAATGTACTGAATATTTAGGAACTACAGAACTGTAAGAACTTGGATCTTCAAAGAGAGCTCAAAGTTAAAACATAAATTCTGAGACATTATTTCTAAATTGTTTACAAATAGGATTAAATTGTTGAATGCAATCTTAAATTCCTTTGCTAAATTCTTGTAGGCTTCACTAGCATACAACCAATGTGGATATCCTATCTTTGTTACTTTGTTAGGGGTGAGTGCTGTTAATGTATAATTTTATTTCTGGGGAGAGATGGAAACACATCATTTAATTCTAATAAATAAGACTTAATTCAGATAAGTTCTCTCCTTGAAGTAAAACTAGTAAGTGGAATTATTAAGCTTGTATTTTTGTCTAATAGCTTATAATTTTCACTGAGAATTTAAATACTTTTGCTCCCCTAGTCTTTCAATTATGATTTCCCTTTTCTACTTCTTGTATTTAACTCCTCAACCTATTTAAGCCTAAAACCTCTATGAGATTTCTTTAGGTGGGTCAGAGATACGATATCATATTTATTAAGGAAAAATTTACATACAATAATGTGTTTCCATTTTATGGTACATTTCAGTGAATTTTAACAGACTACCACCACAGTGAAGATTTGGGCCGTCCACTGTGCAGGCATGTAATATGCTTCTACTCTCTTAGAATTCTCTCCCTGTCTCTACATATATAAATTATATCTATCATTCAAGTCCTCCCTTATATGCCACCTTGTCTGTGAGTCCTTTATTACCTCATTTTGAATTAATTTCCTTTGACAGTTCTGAGACTATCCTTCTCTGTCCTTCATGATGGCTAAACAAATGGCATGCACATAGAAGGAATTTATATTTACTTATTTATTTGAATTTTATTTATTTAATGGATTAATATAGGGTTTTCCAAACTTGCGTCATTCTTTGATCTTCATCAAGATTTAGGTTGTATCTGCATGCTTCCTGTATACTTATTTTATTACTATTTATGCCAAAAATGTTAGAATCATTCTTAAAGGAAGCTTGAAATAACCATCAATCAAAAACAAGTAGCAGTGCCATAAACTGAAGGTAGACAGGTAGATAAAAATAATGAAAGCAAAACAGTGTTATTAATTCTTAGCTACAAACTGATGCCTGAACCCTGAGATTTGGTTCTCCTTGTTTAAAGGGAGATTAGCCAAAATTCTGTTGGTTTTACTACCTTAACAGCAAACTACGACTTAGTTCTTCATACAGTCAGAGGAATGGAAACTGTCACTTAGCCCTATCCAGAGATCTCATAAAATCATTATCTCTAGTTGATAACCCAAATTTTGGAAGATACTGAATTAATCTGGACTTTAAAATGTCTTAGACTTCTATCTGTACAAGAATTTGGAAATAAAGTCTTCATTATAAATTAGAAAGTATACTAAACTTTTGAAATTGAAAGACAAAAACCTAATTTGTCTCATTATTGAATGAGACAAAAGTGTTTTTTCAAAAATGTTCTTAGTGGTACTTTTATAATTGAAACACTACCTTCTTATTGTTATTAGAATACATTCGGGCCAGAGCCCTGGCTCACTAGGCTAATCCTCCGCCTTGCGGCGCCGGCACACCAGGTTCTAGTCCCAGTCGGAGCGCCGGATTCTGTCCCGGTAGCCTCTCTTCCAGGCCAGCTCTCTGTGGCCCGGGAGTGCAGTGGAGGATGGCCCAAGTCCTTGGGCCCTGCACCCTATGGGAGACCAGGATAAGTACCTGGCGCCTGCCGTGGCAGCCATTGGAGGGTGAACCAACAGCAAAAGGAAGACCTTTCTCTCTGTCTCTCTCTCAAACTATCCACTCTGCCTGTCAAAAAAAAAAAAAAAAAATACATTAAGATAAAGCTTTGAATCCAAAGAAAAAAACCTGAAACACTGAGAGCCTTTTATGTGACAAACCAATGACTACATGTTGATTTGATAGCCGAAAAAAATGTTAAGAGAATGTTTATCTGGCAAAGGTTCCTGTAACAGTAGATGAGATAATAAAATAATCTCATATCTCTTTTACTTCTTTTTCTTATTAGTTGAGTTTAATACAGTTATATTTTCATCCTGCCAAAGACAGTTCCAGCCTCTTTTTCTTCTGAGATAATGACAAAATCTGTTCTCCTGGGAATGAACTTTATATGTACAAGCAGGAAAACTAAATTTCCTGCTTTTGTTTTGTAAAATGCATCTTTGTTTCAAGTTGCTATGATTGTTAACAGACTTTTATCTGCATAATGAGTCTAAAGTTTGCTATTGTGTTGATAAACAAAAAGCTCAGGTACATAATTAGATGTTAACTGTTTTATTATTTAACCTGAGTAATGATAAGTTTATCAATACACACATAATGTGCTATTCAGCTAGAGTTCAGATTGCTTGTTCATCTAAAGTTCTGGGATGGAATTGAAGTAAGAAAGGATCTGTTTTGATTGCCTAGTCTTTTTCATAAGACAGCCTTCACCCATACAGCCAGTTTCTTGTGTCTCTACTGGCAAATAAAGAGCAATACAGAAACAATGCAATGAAACTGTGATCATTTAGAACTGAGAGCAGACACTAATCAGAACAACTAGATCAGCTCAGTAATCTTAGTTCTTCGAATGAAATGGGTAAATAGCCCCACATTTTTTGATTGTTTTGGATTGTGCTAACATTTTATGAAAAAGTACTATAAAATATCAGGTACCTGAAATCCTTAGAATGTTATTTTGAAAGAAACTTCCAGATAGCTAGGATATCTTATATACCACAAATGCTGTCTGAGAGGCTGACATGGAACACACCACACGCTAGGTTAAAAGCAAAGCATTATTGTCAGAAAGGATCCCACAGGCTGCCTCTCCAAATGCAAGAGAGAGCAGCAGCCACAAGTTGAAACTGGAGGTCTAGTTATAGTTTAGTCAATGAGGAAATGCAGGAGGGAGCAGAGCGGGAAAGCTCCCTATGAGTGGAGTTGACATTTGTGGTTGGAGACAATTGTTGGGCCACGTGGGCACCCTCTGGTTGGGGGAAGCTAAGTTTTGGTTTCTCAGAATCGAAATTTACCTTGGCAACATGGCACCTGAGACAGTATGGTGATGGTGTTGCCGATACTGTCCCAGATGACTGACTGTCCTTTTTGCTTGTCTGGAGCCTGATGCAACTAGCCTAGTGGCTTTTCCATACCACACTTAGTCTCATTTTACAATGTATCTGAATTTTAATTTTCAGTGGAGAAAAGTTTTTCTGAGGAAAAGAGTAGGATAATTGTTTTGGTGTGTGGAAAGAAAGATGTATTTTGAATAACTACCATAGTAAGTACAGGTGTTACCACCACTTATTCACCTTTGAGCCTGAATGAGGAATTTCAACAACATAATTAGTTTTATGGCATCTGACATTTTATTGACTATCTTCAAATCATAGTGCTCTACTGTAAGTTACATAAAATCATCAAATCTGAATGTTAGTTTTATGTAACCTGATAAGTATTGTTTACATTTTGTTCTGTAAATTATAGAGACTGAGGTTAAAGAAAAAGGTTATTTGAGAATAAACTTTCAGTCACTGCTTTATGACAAATTATCTTGAAATGTAATTATTTAAAACAATGGCGTGTTTCTGTGAGAAGAGATATGGGAGTTGTTTGGCTATATAGTTCTGGCTTGAATTACTTGTGAGGTTGCAGTCTGAAGTCTGCTAGGCAGCAGTCATCTGAATGGTTGACTTGTGGTTATAGAACCCACTTCCAACATAGGTCATTCACATGACTCACCAGTTGTTTGGGGCTGTTGGAAGGAAGTTTCAGTTCCTCCCTAAATGGGCCTCTCCACCTAGCTGCTTAAGTGTGCTTAGGATGCAGAAGCTGGCATTCCCCAGAATGAGTGATCTAAGCCCAAGTACCTGGGCCATCCTCCACTGCACTCCCTGGCCACAGCAGAGAGCTGGCCTGGAAGAGGGGCTACCGGGACAGAATCCGGCGCCCCGACTGGGACTAGAACCCGGTGTGCCGGCACCACAAGGCAGAGGATTAGCCTACTGAGCCATGGCGCCGACCGAAATGGTCTTCAGTAAGGGTACCAAGACCACGCAATCAGAAAAGGGCAGATTCTTCAATAGGTTTGGAAAACTGGATATCCACATGCAAAATAATGAAATCAGGCCTTACCTTATATTGTGTGTAAAAATTAACTCAAGTGGATTAATAACCAAAATGTTAAACCGAAAACTATAAAATACCTAGAAAAAAAAGCTTCATGACATTGAGTTTGACAGTAATTTCTTGGATATAACAGTCAAAGCACAGGCAATGAAAGCAAATATTTATATACATATATATAAAATACTGTCTCAAACTTTTTTTGCATCAAAGGATGCAGTCAACATAATGAAAAGGCACCATATGAAATGGGAGAAAATACAATATTTGCTAAAAATGTATATTTGCTAAGAATGTATAAAGAACTATACCCCAACAACAGAATAACTCCAAATGAAAAAATGGTCTGAGGCCTTGATGAGCCATTTCTCCAGAGATGATATATGAATGTCCAACAAACTTGAAAGAATGCTCAAGATCGCTAATCATTAGAGAAATGCAAATCAAGGCCATTGTGAGATCCCACTTCATGCCCATTAGGATGCCTACTATCAAACGACAACAAAATAGCAAGTGTTTTCAAGGATCTGGAGAAATGAGAACCCTGTGCACTGTTGGTAGGAATGCTAAAGGGTGTACTCCTTACAAAAAAGTAATGATGGTTCCTCAAAAAAATTAAAATTATCCTATGAGCTAGAGATATCTTGGATATTTGTATCTAAAATAGTAGAAGGCAGGATCTCAAAAAGATAACTGCACACTTAATAGTCATAGCCTATTCATGGTAATTAAGAGATTGAAGCAATCTGTGTATTGATGGAAGAATGGATCAGCATACATAGAATTAAATATTACTCAACCTTAAAAAGAAGGAAACTATGACACATGATACAACATAGTGAATTTTGAGGACATTATTCTAATATTACCAGTAATAACAAAAAAGATGAATGCCATATGATTTCACTTACATGAGATATCTAAAGTAGTCAAATTCAAAGAAATAGAAGGAATGATTGTTGTCAGGAATTGGGAGAAGGGACAATGGGGAATTGTTTAATGGGTAAGAGTTTCAGTTTTACAAAGTGAAAAACTTTTGGAGGTTGGTTGCACGACATTGTGAATAGATTGAATACTACTGAACCATTTACTCAGTGAATCGGATTATAAATTTTATGTTTACAACTAAGAAAATGACTTTAAACTATCGGAAACATGAAGCATAGGTGCATTTTTAAATTTTTAACTGTAATATAACATGTTTCTAGAGACTGAAGAAGGTACCTATTAAAAAATAAAGTCACTGAGTAACAAGGTATCATCATGTAGAGGCATCATATTTTAATTTTTTTTACCTTTTCATTTTTGCTTTTTTTTAGTATAATTTAATAAACATCTTCTATGTGAAAACAAAGAGCGGAGGCCATTTCCAGGAAAGGAATAGCATATGTAAGGGTACTGAAGTGGGCGGGAGGAAGTCTGAATAATGGGTAGTTGCCTAGATTTTGCATAGCTGAGACAGAAATGTAAATGAAAAAATTGAATAGGTCCAGCTCATAAAAAAAAGGGTTTAATCATATAAATAAGAAAATGGATTTCATTTGTAAATAATTGAATGTCACAATTACAGCATAGATAAGAGCGCTTATTATGTGCTAAGTAAACACTGTGCTAAAGTGCTTTTCATGTATTGTATACACTCGTCTGAGCTTCTAGCAAGAAATAATATGCTTAGATTTTATTGTGTCATATTGTTTAGAAAAGGTGATGACAGTGGAAATACAAGTCTACTGCGATAGTCCAGGTATAAAACTTTCAGGAGCCGTAGAGAAAAGACATTCTGAAAGATCCATACATTTGTGTGCTATCTAAATTATTCCCAAAGTAAATCTTCTCAGTTACACAAGACTGATAGTAATGATGTTCTTGACAGTAATGAAGTGAAAAATGCAAATTCAGAGAATAATAATAGTGCTTGACAGATTATATTTCTTATATGGAGCTTTAAAGAAACTTTGGAAAACCAAGGGACTATGAAACAAGTAGAAAGTTGAGGTATATCATGGCTTATCAATGTTTTGGAGAGTGACCATTATTTATAAATGGACTCTGAATAAAGATTGCTCAACAATCAAGCAAAACATTATTGTGGTTATAACTTTATTAGGTACTTCAGAATCTATCAGAAGATCTATTTCTCTCTTGAAGAGTAACACCTCAGCAAGCTTTGTTTGCTCTGTCATGATGGGTGTTAATACTGTTCTGTTTTCATTCCCTCTCATGATTTAAATTTAAGGTAAACATTAAAGAGCTGGAGAAACAGAGGCAGGTCTGCTATAGGTAATAGCCTGTTTTTCAGTGTAAAGTACCTTGATAGTCTTAAAATTCATTCTGGTTTCTTTGTCCATCTACAGAGTTAACCTTGTGCAAGGTGCTTTGAGTTAACTAATGTGCATAGTTTATGTCCAGTGGGAATCTTTTCGTTTTAAATCTCTTTATTAATCAGTTAAATAATAATAAAAATTAATCGGTTAAATAATTAGCACCTTCCTTGAAGTTTGTTTACAAATATTCCACTGAATTTGAAGACACCCGGAAGTACAGACAAATAGCTGGTATACACAATACAGTATTTCAGTGTTCATTTATGGGAAAAACCAGTCTTCGTTTTTAAATTCAATAGTATAGGGGCCTGCACTGTGGCTCAGCAGGTTAACGCCCTGGCCTGAAGCACCTGCATCCCATTTAGTCACCCAGTTCAAGACCCAGCTGCTCCACTTCCTACCCAGCTCTCTGCAATAGCCTGGGAAAGCAATAGAAGATGGCCCAAGTCCTTGGACCCCTGCACCCGCGTGGGAAACCCAGAAGAGGCTCCTGGCTCCTGGATTCAGATCAGCCCAGCTCTGGCAGTTGGGGCCAATTGGGGAGTGTACCAGCAGATGGAAGAACTCTCTCTCTTTCTCTGCCTCTCCTCTCTGTGTAACTGACTTTCAAATAAATAAATAAATCTTTAAGAAGATAAAAAAACACATTGAATAGTATCCTACTTATTTTAAAACTGAGAATGTTAAGATCTAATTTTTTAAAATATTGGCTAAATTTTATGCTTTAAAATGATGTGACTTACTATAACAGATGTAATTTTACTATAAAGATTATTATGGATTTCATTTTATTTCTAGTAATGTATTTTAGAATATTTTTTTAAAACTTCAAGCAAATAATTACAAAGGAACATCAAGATTTCATGGAAAATGAAATTAGGGCCGGTGCCACGGCTCACTAGGCTAATCCTCCGCCTTGCGGCGCCGGCACACCGGGTTCTAGTCCTGGTCCGGGCGCCGGATTCTGTCCCCGTTGCCCCTCTTCCAGGCCAGCTCTCTGATGTGGCCAAGGAGTGCAGTGGAGGATGGCCCGAGTACTTGGGCCCTGCACCCCATGGGAGACCAGGAGAAGCACCTGGCTCCTGGCTTCGGATCAGCGCGGTGCGCCGGCCGCAGCGCGGCGGCCACTGGAGGGTGAACCAACAGCAAAGGAAGACCTTTCTCTGTCTCTCTCTTTCACTGTCCACTCTGCCTGTCAAAAAAAAAAAAAAAAAAAAAAAAAAAAAATCCGCATGGAGGGAAGGCCTACACTTCCAGGAATGGAGAGGCCTACTTCTGGGGAAGAAAGTCCTTGTCAAGGTCCCTGCTGGTGCCTAAAGGTCAACCAATGAGGATCAGACCTTCCTCAACCTTTAACCCCCATGCCCCGAATCTATAAAAGGAGCTCTCCCAATCTCTGACGTGCAACTTCCCCAGCCCCCGCTCTGTTGCTCTGTTGGGACCGGGGAACCTCGCCCAGGAGCGGAACCCCAATAAAAGAATGTGAATTAAAAAAAAGTAAGTAAGTTTATTTTGGTGTAAAAAGTTTTTAAATGTGTGCATACCGGATGTCTTCATGACATTCATGGAAATGCATGTAATGAACAATTATGCATGTAATTCAAAACTTTTTGCAATAAAGTGTTTATCTTCTACTTCCATTTTTCCATGAACATTTTGAAGTAACCTTGATAATTTGTTACTGGCAATTGAAGAATAATACTATCTACAAATAAGCATATTTATTTTGAGAAAGATATTTTCTGAAAGATTATTTTTAACCTAAAAACCTTTTATTTAAGGTATACAAACTTCATGCATTTCAAACATATAATTTTAGGAACATAGTGATACTTCCCACCTTACCCTCCCTGGCGCCCGCACTCCCACCCTTCTTCCTCCTCACTCTTCTATTCCCATTCTTATTGTTTACAAAGATCTATTTTCAGTTAACTTTATACACAGAAAATTAATCCTACACTAAGTAAAAAGTTCAACAAACAGTATGAAAAACAAATCAAAAACTGTCCCTCAACAGTAAAGACAAGGGCTGTTCAAAATCAATGCATCTCAGAATGTTAATTTCATTTCTGTAGATTTCCTTTTAGATACTCTATTATTTACCACAGGTCAGGAATATCATATGGTATTTGTCCTTCTGGGACTGGCTTATTTCACTAAGTATAATGTTTTCCAGTTGCATCTACTTTGTTGCAGACAACAGAATTTTTTTTCCCCCACTGGTGTGTAAAAAAAAAAGTCTGTACATATACCATTATGTCTTTATCCTGTCTTCAATTGACAGGTATCTGGGTTACAGATATCTGGGTTGATTCCATGTTTTAACTGTTGTGAATTTAGCTGCAGTAAACATGGGAGTACAGATAACTCATTCGTATGCTGATTCCATTTCTTTTTGGTAAATTCCCAAGAGTGGAATGGCTAGGTCATATGGTACGTCTATATTCAGAGTTCTGAGGAATCTCCATACTGTCTTCCACAGTGACTGTACCAGTTTACATTCCCACCAACAGTGGATTAGGGTATGTTTATCCCCACATCCTCGCCAGTATTTGTCGATTTCTGTATGAGAGCCATTCTAACTGGGGTGAGGTGAAACTTCATTGTGGTTTTAATTTGCATTTCCCTGAAGGCTAGTGATCCTGAGCATTTTTTCATGTATCTGTTGGCTATTTGGATTTCCTCTTTTGAAAAATGCCTGTTAAGTCTTTAGCCCATTTCTTAATTATGTTGTTTGTTTTGTTGTTGAGTTTCTTAATCTGTTTATTCTGGTTATTAATCCTTTATCAGTTGCATAGTTTACAAATAATTTCTCCCATTCTGTCAATTGTCTGTTCACTTTGCTGAGTGTTTTCTTTTTGCAGTCTCTCAATTTAATGGAATCTTGTTTGTCAGTTTTGACTTTGATTGTACTTCTGGGGTCTTTTCCAAGAAGTCTTTGTCTATACCAATGTCTTGCAGGGTTTCCCCAATGTTCTCTAATAATTTAAATCAGTTCATAGACTTGGGACTTCGATCCATTTTTGAGTGGATTTTTGTGTAAGGTGTAAGATAGATTTCTTGCTTCATGATTCTGTACGCAGAGATCTAGTTTTCCCAGAACTGTTTGTTGAAGAGACTGTCCTTGCTCCAGGGATTGATTTTGGCACCTTTGTCAAAGTTAACTTGGATGTAGACATGTGGGTTGATTTCTGGAGTTTCTATTCTGTTCCATTTGTCTACCCATTTGTTTTTTTTTTTGCTAGTATCAGGCTGTTTTGATTGTAACTGCTCTGTATTGTGTCTTGAAACGTGGATTTTTGATGCCTGTGGCTTTGTTTTTGCTGTATAAGATGGCTTTAAATAATCAGGGTCCCTTTGTTTCCATATGAATTTCAGTATCATTTTTTCTACATCTGAGAAGAATGTCCTTGGTATTTTGATTGGAATTGTATTAAATCTGTAAATTTCTTTTGATAGTATGGACATTTTGATTATATTGATTCTTCCATTCTATGAACAAAGAAGATTTTTTTCATTTTTTCTATCCTCTGTTTAACATTTTTTATTTTAATCATAGAGATTTTTGACTTCCTAAGTTAAATTTATTCCAAGTTACTGAATTTTTTGGACCTATTGTGAATGAGATTAATGTTAGAAATTCTTTCTCAGCCATGGCATTGTCTGTGTATACAAAGGCTATGGATTTTTATGTGTTGATCTTACATCCTGCCATTTTACCAAACTTGTCTATGAATTCCAATAGTACCTTAGTGGAGTCCTTGGATCCTATATGTATAGAATCATGTCATCTGCAAATCAGGATAGTTTGACTTCCTTCTTTCCAATTTATATCCCTTTGATTTCTTTTTCTTGCCTAATGGCTCTGGCTAAAACTTCCAGGACTAAATTGAATAGTAATGATGAGAGTGGGCATCCTTGTCTGGTTCCAGATTTTAGTGGAAGTGCTTCCAACTTTTCCCCATTCAATAGAATGCTGGCTGTGGGTTTTTCATAAATTGCTTTGATTGTGTTGAGGTATTTTCCCTCTATACCCAGTTTGCTTAAGGTTTTTATCATGAAAGGATGTTATATTTGATAAAATAAAATTTTCTCTTCTATTGAGATAACCATGTGTTTTTTTTCTTCAATTTGTTAATGTGATGTATCACATTGATTGATTTGCAAATATTGTACCATCCCTACATACCAGGGATAAATCCCATTTGGTCCACGAGAAAGAGCTTTCTGATATATTGTTAGATAGGTTTTTTTGTTGTTGTTGAAGATTTTTCCATCTGTGTTCTTCAGAGTTATTACTTTGGTTTTCATCTTGATTATTAGTCTGTTTAGGTTTCCTGTGGCTTCATGGCTCAATTTTGTAGGTTGTACGTATCCTGGAATCTATGCATTTTTTTCTAAGAGTCCCAATTTATTGATAAACAACTTTTTGTAGTAATACTTGGTGATTATTTTTATTTCTGTGGTATCTCTTATTATATAACCTTTTTTTAAAGATTTATTTTATTTATTTGAAAGAGTTACAGAGAGAGGTCTTCCATCTGCTAGTTTACTCCCCAGATGGCTGCAGTGGCTGGAACTGTACCGATCTGAAGCCAGGAGCCAGGAGCTTCTTCCAGCCAGGGTCTCCCGAGTGGGTGAGGGAGCCCAAGGATTTGGTTCATCTTCTGCTTTCTCAGGCCATAGCAGAGAGCTGGATCAGAAGAGGAGCAGCCAGGACTAGAACCAGCGCCATATGGGATGCCGGTGCTTCAGGCCAGGGCTTTAACCCACTGTGCCATAGTGCTGACCCCCTTTATATCCTTTTCATCTCTGATTTACTGATTTGGGTCTTCTCCCTGGTTTTTTGTTGTTGCTGTTGTTAGTTGGGCCAATGGTATGTCAATTTTTTTTTAAACCCAGCTCTTTGTTTCCCTGATGTTTTGTATTTTTTTTGGTTTCAGTTTTGTTTATTTCTTTAATTTTAATTATTTCTTTTCTCCTACTAGCTTTGGATTTGGTTTGCCATTGTTTTTCTAGGTCCTTGAGGTGCATTGGTAACAGTTTTATTTAGTGCCTTTCAAATTTCTTGATGTAAGCACCAATTGCTATAAACTTTTCTCTTAACACTGCTTTTGCTGTATCCCATAAGTTTTGATATATTGTATTGTCTTCTTTTGTTTCCAGAAATTTTTTTGATTTTTTTTTTTTTGATTTGTTATATGACTGTTCATTCAGGAGCATGTTGTTCAGTCTCCATGTGTTTGCAAATGTTTTAAAGATTCTTGAGTTGTTAATTTCCTGTTTCATTCCATTGTGGTCAGAGAAGATTCATGGATCTCCATTTTTTTGCTTTAGCTGAGACTTGCTTTATGGTCCAGCATGTGGTGTATCCTAAAGAAAGTTCCACGCAGTGATGAGAATGACTGTTCTGCAACTGTGGGATGAAAAGTTCTGTAGATACCGGTTAGGTCCTTTTGGTCCATCACATCAATTAGTTCTATTATTTCTTTGTTGATTTTCTGTGTAGTTTATCAGTCCATTGATGAAAGTAGGGTGTTAAAGTCCCTCATTACTTTTGTATTGAAGTTGATGTCTCTCTTTAGAATAACTTTTCTTTTAAATAGCCAGGCATCCTGGAATTGGGTGCATATATATATCTTCCTGTTGAATTGACCCCTTTATCATTCCGTAGTACCCTTGTCTCTAACAGTTTTGTGTAAAAGTGTATTTTGTCTTGTATTAGGACGCCTACAGCTGCCCTTTTTTGCTTTTCATTAGTATGGAATATCTTTTTCCATCCTCTCACTTTCAGTCTGCATTTATCTTTGTTGGTGAAGTGTGTTTCTTGTAGGCACCAAATTGATCAGTTTTGTATTTTAATCCATTCAGCCAGTCTGTATCTTTTAACTGGAGAGTTGAGGCCATTTAAATTCAAGGTTACTATTGGTAAGTAACTACTTGGCCCAGCAATTTTTCCATAAATATTTTATAAATATTTTATTTTCCATAAATATTCCTATTGTTTTATTTGAAAGGAAGAGTTACAGGTTGAGGCAGAGAGAGAGGTCTTCCATCTGCTGGTTCACTCCCCAGTTGGCTGCAATGGCTGGAGCTGCACCAATCCGAAGCCAGGAGCCAGGAGCTTCCTCTGGATCTCCAATGTGGGTGCAGGACCCAAAGACTTGGGTCAACTTCCACTGCCTTCCCTAGCCATTGCAGAGAGCTGGATCAGAAGTGGAGGAGCCGGGACTTGAACCAATGCCCATATGGAATGCTGACAGTGCAATCAGTGGTTTTACCCACTAAAAGCATAGCATGTAAACATCCTGTGAGTAGCATATCCTTGGGCATCTTTTGTAAGGTTGGATGAGTGGTGACAAATTATTTCAATTTTTGTTTCTTATTGAAGGCCTTCATTTAGCTTTTCATAAATGAAAGCTTTGCAGGTTACAATATTCTGGATTGACAGTTTTTTGTTTTTTTTTTTCTTAAGACTCGGACTATGTCTTTCCATTCTTTCCTGGCCTGTAGAGTTTCTGATAAGTCTGTTCTAATTGGAGATCCTCTGAAAGTAATGTTTTGTTTCTTGTGCATACTTTAGAATGTTTCTTTGCTTTATTGTTGAAAGTTTCACTACAATATGTCATAGTGAAGAGCTTTTCTGTTCATGTCTATTAGGTGTTCTGTATACTTCCTGTACTTGGACATCCCTTTCTTTCTCCAAATTAAGGAAGTTTTCTGTAGTTATTTCACTAAATAGGCCGTCTGTCTTTTTCAGAGCTTCAGGAACTCCTAAGACCCATATGTTGGGTCGTTTACAGTATCCCATAAATTTCCACCACTGTTTTTAATTTTTCTAATTTTTTTTGGTTTGCCTGAAAAATTTCCAAAGATTTGTCTTGTAGCTCATATGTTCTTTGTTCTGCTTCACAAGTCTGTTCTCAAGGCTTTCCACTGTATTTTTTATTTGACCTAATTCTTTATTTCTTTTTTTTTTTTTTTTTTTTTGACAGGCAGAGTGGAGAGTGAGAGAGAGAGACAGAGAGAAAGGTCTTCCTTTGCCGTTGGTTCACCCTCCAATGGCCGCCGCGGCCGGCGCACCGCACTGATCCGATGGCAGGAGCCAGGAGCCAGGTGCTTTTCCTGGTCTCCCATGGGGTGCAGGGCCCAAGCACCTGGGCCATCCTCCACTGCACTCCCTGGCCACAGCAGAGAGCTGGCCTGGAAGAGGGGCAACCGGGACAGAATCCGGCGCCCCGACCGGGACTAGAACCTGGTGTGCCGGCGCCGCTAGGTGGAGGATTAGCCTAGTGAGCCGCGGCGCCGGCCGACCTAATTCTTTATTTCTAATATTTCATTGGAAGAATTTTCATTCATGTTGGGTATGGATTTCTTTAATTTGTGGATCTGCTCTCATTACTTCTGAGTAATCTTATTAATTTTTTGAATCCCATTTCAGGCGTTTCATCAATCTCTTCATCTTCACATTCTAATATTGAAGTGTGTTGTGTTCTTTTGGGTTGGTCAGGTTGTCTTCCTTAATCTTTTTTCTTGAATCTACATTTATTTTTAGGCATCTGTGTAGGTACTTGTTAGTTTTTTCCTCTGATGGCTTTTTTTTTTTTTTTTAAGATTTTATTTAGTTGAGAGAGTTAAAGACAGAGAGAGAGACAGAGAAAATTCTTCCATCCGCTGGTTCACTCACCAGTTGGCTGCAAGAGCTGCACAGATCTGAAGCCAGGAGCCAGGAGCTTCTTCCCGGTCTCCCATGCAGGTACAGGGGCCCAAGTGTCTGGGCCGTCTTCTACTGCATTCCCAGGCCATAGCAGAGAGCTAGATCAGAAGAAGAGCAGCTGAGACTAGAACCAGTGCCTAAACGGGATGCTGATGCCATAGGCCGAGGATTAACCTGCTGGGTCAGAGCACCGGCCCCCCCTCTGATGGCTTCTATCTTTGAACTATGCCTTTGAGATTTAGTGGAATATCTGCACTTTCACTTATTACCCAGAAGTGTATTTTGGGTGTTGCCACAGAGCTCTGTTCAGTGCTGTATGTTGTGGTATCCAGGGTAACACCCAAGTTGTGCTTGGTAGACCTCTTGTTAGCAATAAGAAGGGTATGGTCACCAATTGGCATAATCACACCCTCACCTCCTGTCTCCCAAGGTGATCTGTACCTGGAAGATAATACTCAGTGTGTTTAATACTCATCCATGCTTCTGCATGAACTGCACAAAGGATCTGTGCAGTTTCAGTGTACGCCCAGATTCCCATAATGATCCACTCTAGTCATTCAGGGAACTCTGAGTGTGTGGAGCTGCACACAGGATTGCCCGGAGACCTGGCTACACCCTATACCCTCTCATGTGGTCACAGAGTTCCCATAGTCTCAGCACACAGGGCTCCCACAGTCATGGGGTGCAGAGGATTCACTCCACCCTGCTTCTAGCCTTTGCCATCAACCAAGAGGCTGAGACATGCTGAGAGGTTGCTGCCTGTGGGTGCTTCACCTAGGAGGTTTGAACCCTGGAAGCTATGATATGTTGAGAGGCTGGGAACACCTCAGAATTGTATGTGGGTGCCCTGCTCCCTGTCAGTCCTCCCAGCCAAACTCAAAATCAATGAGGAAAACAGCTATTTCCCTCTGGTAAAATTGCTGGCTCACAGGTGTGCACAATAGCTGACAGCTGCAGCCTTACTTGTTTCACCATCTTGCCTTCTGCCCGCTGGTTGCTGGGCACATTCGAGAGTCTCTGCAGCTGGTAATGATAGCAGAATGGCTCTTTCTCCCTACCTGTTGTAGAGTGCATACAGCCAAGGTGCTGTAGTTGCCTCTGCTAGCGCCTTTCTCTGCTAGTTGCTGGGTGTGTGCACAAGAACTGCCGAAGTTGCTACCTACTTATGTCCAAAATGGTGCCCACCCTCTTTCAGCTAGTTGCTGGGCACCATTGTAGGGGGAAGATGGGGAAAGAGAAATGTTTCCCTTTTTTCCTCTGGGTGGCAGAGAAAAAACAACATCATCCTCCCTTTTTCCTATATAAAAAATTGTCCTCTTAATGACTTAATCTAGTTAAACTGTCATAACAGATATATGTAAAATGTGTTTTCTCCCATTCTGTTAATCATCTTTTTACTTTCTTGATGGTATCTTTGGTAGCACAGAAGTTTGTTTTGATGACATCTACTTTTGTCTTTTAGTGTTACTTCTAAAAAGATAGCCTAGAGGTCTTGGGAGATTTATTCCTTGTTCTTCTAAGTGTTTTATAGTTCTAGCTCTGAGGTTTATAGTTGTGATCCATTTTTAGCTAAGTATTGTATAGATGTAAGGAAGGGGAGTCTACTTCATTTATTTTTTTTATTATTTGGATATTCAGTTATCCCAAACTATTTGTTGAAAAGACTGATCTTATACTGAATTGTGTAGGTATCCTCTGAGGTATTTCCTTAGACCTTTTAGCAGATTCATGAACCCGGTCCTAGTGTAGTTAGTGAGAAGTAAAGTGGAAAAGCCACATTTTTTTTTAAGTTTTGTTTATTTTAATTTTATATGAAAGGCAGAGACACAAAGATACAGAAAGAAAGATCTTCTATCCTCCCTAAATGCCTGCAACAGGCAGGGCTTAGCAAGGCCAAAACCAGGAGTCCAGAACTCCATCTGGGCCTCCCATGTTGTTGGCAGAGACTCAAGTACTTGAGCCATTGTGCTGCCTCCAGGATGTGCATTAGCAGGAAGCTGGCTGCAAAGTAGAAGAGCTGGGACTTGAACCAGGTACTCCATCTGATTTGAGATGCAGGTGTCCTTACGTGGTGACTTGCCACTGTACCAAATGCCTCTGCCCCACATTGTATTTTAAGTTGAGTGCCTATTAAAATCCCTTTTTACTATTCCCTGTTACTTGTTTATTGCTGTGTACGAATTACCCATGGACTCAGTGACCTAAACCAGAAACTCTAGGGCATGAATTTGAGAGACTGAACTACGATATTCTGTCTTGGGACCCTTAATGAAATTAGTTAAGTCATGCTTTATAAAAAACAAAAGGGGGGAATGTTAATAAAATGATGTAGTCTTATCTGTGGCGCAGTCTACACCCGGACACCATCCTAGGCTCTAGCCCCTGCCGCCATTGTTGGAAGCCGGAAGCCAGGTGACCACCTGGCCCAACCACCAGTGTCAAACACCACCTAATGGGATTCTCTGCTCCTACTTCCCCATCCACCCCCCACCCCCACTCCCACCCCCACCCCCCGCAGCAAAGTGTTAAAAAACCTGTTCCTGAACACCTGGCTCTCTTTCTCTCCATCTCCTGATCTCTCTCTCTCTCTCTCTCTGGATCTCTGGATCTCTGGATCTCTGGATCTTTTTCTTACCCTCTCCTTCTCCTTCTTGTCCTTCTTTGCCCCTTCCCTCAAGTATGTCAGATTTACCCCAATAAATTGTTTCCATTAAAAAAAATGAAATTAGTTAAGGTATTGGTTTAGGCAACAGGCAATATGGCTAGTGATGGAGGATCTGCTTCTAAGGTAGCCCACTCATATGACTGTGACAGAAAGCTTCATTTCCTCAGCACAAGAACCTCTAGAAAGGGCTCCTTAAAGTGTCCCCCAGGTATAGCAGTTTGTTTGCCCCAGAAATCATGGTATAAGAGAGTGAAGAGGAAGCTGAAGTACTTTAATGACCTGCTGGCCATTACACATTGACTCATGTCTAGACATATTTTAAACCACCACATATTCTTGTTAGTTTTATTTTAAACTCTAATTACAAAAAATGAAAAAAAAATCTAATTGCAAGTGGCTGATATTTTATTTTCATATTGGGTGCCCACTTACTACTGAATAAAAGGAAATTATCTTTGAAATAATTTCTCTTCTCTTTCCTTTTTTTAAGTCCCTTGTCATCGGTATTTCTGATCTAACCAGTCTTGCCATATACTAGGTTCAGTAAAAAGGTAGAGGGAGGACTATGTGAATCAAAAATGTTGTATCAACAAATATGACAAATAACATGATTTTTATAACATGATTTCTAAAGTGAAATAAGTATGAGAAAATTGTCTACTCTTTTGTATTTCTAAATTCTCACTACTATTTTTCCAGTTTTTAAGAAGAAACTCACAAGTAGTTATCTTGGAGGCTATCCTTGAATATGTGACCTATATACTAGCTAACCAGAATTTTGACCCTTTCTAATTTAAGAAACATTTTAAAGGTAGCTGTTACATTTGTAGCAAGATCATATGAATCCATTTCAATATTTTACTTTGTAATCTGGTTCTTCCTACAAACTCTTTTGTAGGTAATGATTTTGCAGGATTTTGGAACTGGTCTCTAGTGGGACCCTGTGGGAGGATGAACACAGAAGAGCTGGAGCTATTGAGTGACTCCAAATACAGGAACTATGTAGCTGCAATTGACAAAGCACTAAAGAATTTCGAATACTCTAGTGAATGGGCAGATTTGATATCAGCACTTGGAAAACTTAACAAGGTATGTTTGTCTTATTTAATAAAACAAGAAATATCAGAAATCTGTCTTTATGTTTAATGTGTTTCTCTAAACCTTGGAGTAAAGAGTTTAAGAGTATAATTAAACCATAGATTATTTTTGGTGGTACAATTTGAACTCATGAATTGTATACCTACCTAGTAAGGCATGTTGTGGTTTTAGAAGTTGTAAAGAAAAAAATATATGAAAAATGTAATCCTTAAATATAAAAACAGGATATTAGGAACCAAATATGCTAACTCTCAGACTAGTAAGTTTCTATAATTAAGCATCAGTTACTGTTATGGAGTTCCTGGCATCAAAAAGAAAAACTGCAAGTGGATAGCAGTTAACTGCTGTGTCTTTTCCAAAGAGTATGTAGCAGAAAGAGAACATCGTATTTCCAGGAAAGCTTTTCTAATTCAATGCATTGTACAAAGGCAGCTCTGTATATGAGTATAAGCAGTCATTTAAATGACTTGGAGCTTGGCTTTGAGTGATCGTTGTTTTTTTTAAGCCTTGAATAAAAAGTGTTTTTTATTATTTCCCTATAATTGCAGACTTTACAGGGAGAAGTAGAGACAGAGAGAGGTCTTCCATCCACTCGTTCACTCTCCAAATGGCCACAATGGCTGGAGCCAGGAACTTCTCCCGGGTCTCCCAAGTGGGTGCAGAGGCCCAAGGACTTGGGCCAACCTCTGCTGCTTTCCCAGGCACATTAGCAGAGAGCTGGATCGGAAGTGGAGCAGACAGGACTTGAACCAGTACCCATATTGGAGTGTGGGCACTGCAGGTCAGGGCTTTAATTTGCTGCACCACTGTGTCAGCCCCACAGACTTCTTGACATGGTTGATTTATCCATGGATACTATAGTAGCATCACAAATCAACTCATAGTTTTTGACTTTGACCCTATTTTTATTTTTATTCTTTTGGCTGTAGATGAGATTTTGCTCACTTCACCCATAGTTTTGAAGAGTTTTGTTGTTATCGACTAGAAAGCTTCTCAATATTAGAGACTATATAGGAAAGCATTGCTCTTCCAAAACCTGTTTTAACAAATAGCCAGATGCCTACAGATCCACAGAGGAACAATAAAGCTATTTGAGACACACACACACACACACAAAATCATCAAATAGCTTAGCATTAAACAACAATTATTAGAACAGAAATCTGTCTTAAGATACATACCAAAGACATTCGTTTTTAACGTGATACCACAGATATAACCTTATCTTGAAAACCTTAACTTTTCAATGTGTCAGTGATTTATGTTAAAATTAGATGCACAAACATCTATTTTACATGTTAACTTCAAACATTTATGATATGAGGTTTGAAAATTTTGATTTCTTAACAGCCACAAAAAGTTGTAACCGAAAGTATGAGTTTGCTTAAGGTTAGATTCTTTGTTTTTGAAAACTTCTGAGGGTTTCTTCCTGAAGACTTAACTGAGAGCTACTTTCAAAGACAATTCATTAAATTATGGAAATTTTTCTAATTAATTGCATCATTAGTTTTTATAGATTATCCAATATTCACGAAAGCAGATGTCATTGTATCCAGATAACATAAAATAGAATACTCAAGTTATTAATGAAATGATTTAAAATCATGGTAGAACAATACAAGAATTTCATATATATGTATATATTGAAGATAGTTTAAATATATGTGTTAGTATAAATGTAATGAACTGGGAAATTCTCTGGTGGACTGCTTTTTGTGATTATTTTATAGAGTTCCATTTCAGTTTTTTCTTATCTAAAATAAAGGACTTTTTGTGTATTTCTTTCAAGTTCCAGTACCAGCGTATTATTCTGTATTCATTCTGAGTGTTTGTGGCACTATATTAATCCTTTAAAATTGTCTTCTTTGTTCATATTGAAGGACCATGTTTTGAGATTTTTTTGTTGCCTAAATAACTAATCTACTTTGGGTGGTTTTCAAGATAGGATCTCCTTAAACCTTTGCCTGACTGTTATCTCTAAAGAAGTTGAGTAAATAAGCAAATTTTCTTGTCCAATGGGAAAATTAAGTTTGTAAAAACAAATGGGCAATTACCTTATTTGAATTTTTTTTGTTGATTTTTGAAAAAAATTATTTGAAAGGCAGAAAGACAGAGATCTCCCATCTGGTGATTTGCTCCCCAAATGCCTGCAATAGTAGACAGTAGGCCAGACACAGCCAAGAACTGGGAACTCAATTCAGTTCTCCCATATGGGTGACAAGGTCTTTTCTATCACTTGCTGCCTCAGAGGGTACACATCAGGAAGCTGGAGTCAAGAGCCAGATCAGGGACTCAAACTGATATTTTGGGATATAGGTGTCCCAAGTAGCATCTACTAACCCCTCAACTGAATAAATACCTACCCTAGATGTTCTTATATGAATCAGAATTACTTGCTAAAATATAACATATTAGACCTGGAACATTGGTTTTTTTCTCTCTTCCAACAGAATTATCTATGATAAGGTTAGATTTTCCTTGATTTCAAACAAAGCTAATGATTTTCCAACTGTCATCTTTTTATATTAGATATTAAAGATTGAAAAATTTTTAAAAAGTTCCATTCCTAATAAATTTGTTTTGGAGAATATTATTTTTCATTAAAAATATAATGTCTGTTAACATGTAATGGATTTATTTTTAAATTTTCCTGTTTTAATTTCAAGTATATTTTTAAGCATAGTATATATAAGCAGATATGACAAAAGCAAAAACCTACAATAATTTTTGCTAATGTTATATATGCTAGAAAATGGAAATAAAGGATAATATTTTTGTTTTTCTCAACTTCATTAAAATGCTTTCTTCAAGGTCTTACAAAATAATGCAAAGTACCAGGTAGTACCTAAAAAGCTGACCATAGGCAAACGCCTGGCTCAGTGTCTACATCCAGCATTACCAGGTGGAGTTCATCGGAAGGCACTTGAAACATATGAAATTATCTTCAAAATCATTGGACCTAAGCGACTTGCCAAAGATCTTTTTTTATATAGGTAAGAATAATTGTACTATTTATACATAATTAAATAAAATTTATTGTTAAAGTATTTTATGCTTCCTATACTAAGAATGAAAAATTTGAAATCATTTTAATGTTTCAGATATATTTCTTACATAGTTAATTCACAAAAATTTTTAAACTTTGACTTTTTTGTATTCTTAGCTGTTATTTATGAGAAGTTTCACTTAAAATTGTTGAACCTCGTATATTTTACCCTTTTAAGCTTGAAAACTAGCTCCAAGAAAACAAAATAAGATACCTCGATCTCTTAAAAGATTTAAATATTGTTGACTTTTCTCTAGTTGAACTAGTCTTTAGAATTGGTTGCCATGATAACACATTTTCCTGTTTAGTTACTATTTCTCAATCTCCATTATTTTTTCCTCTTAAGGCTCACTTAATCCTGTGCCTTTCTTTTGTCTTTATGTTTTTCCCTTGAGCAAGCTTATCTACACTAATGATTTATCTTTTTTAAAAATAATTTTACTGTGTACATTTCAGGTGTATAGCTTAATGTTATAAGACAGTAAAATTGTTACTATACTAAAGCAAATTAACATATCCATCACCTCAGATATCCTTTTTTGGTGGCAAGGGCAGCTAAAATCCACTCATTTAATAAAAATCCTAAATGTATGATTATAATATTTTTAATTATAGTCATCATATTTATTTGAGAAACAGTACTCCCATCTGGTGGTTCACTCCCCAAATGCCTATACCCGTTGGGGCTGAGCCAGGGCCGAAACTGGGAATCAACAGCTCAATACAAGTTTCCCGTATGAATGTCAAGAACACAATTACTTGGGCCATCACAGATGCTTCTCAGGGTATATATTAATAGCAAATTGGATTCAGGAGCTAGAGCCAGGAATTGAACCCAGGTACTCTGATGTGAGGCACGAATGTCCTAACAACTAGGCTGAATGTCCATTCTTTAGTGCATCTTTGCTGACTAGACAGTGGATTTGATTTTACATTCACATATGATTTTGGTGCCTAGATTAAGCTAACTTCATAACACAGGTTTGGAATTGTCCCTCTTTTCTGTTCCAGAATTTTCATAGTATTGGTATAATTAAATATTTGTAAGATTTCATCTAAAGCTTACGGGCAGATTTGTAATTACAGATTTATTCCATTAGTATATGTAGAACTGTTATCATTGTTTTTGTCTTCTATCAGTTTTATTAAGTTGCTTTTCTGGAAATTTGCCCATTTTATCTAAATTTTCGTATGTATCAGCCCAAAATTTTTCATAATATATTTTTATCATCTTTGTAACAGGATTCATAGTAATGTTTGTTTTTTCATTGTTAATATTGGTGATTCAAACCACCCTTGACAAGATCAGTGTTATCAGAAGTATATCAATTTTGCCAGTCTTTTAAAATCCAATTTACAGCTTTTTGATGAATTGTATTATGTATGTATTTTCGTTTTAGTTTTGCTCAGATAAGCTTTCTCTGCCCTATTTGAAGCTGTCCTATTTCATTCTCCCTATTCTAGTGCTATACCTTTTTCCCACCCCCATCACTTGCCACCATTGGTGGGGGAGGGGGAGAATGGTAGGAAAACATATGAGGATACTTCATAAAAGTTCAGAGAAAAATTGAATCGAAAAATTATTTTGGAGAGCAGATGTCATGTCTCAGTGGGTTAAGTAGCCCTTTGGAATCCTTCATCCCATATTGAAGTGCTGGTTCAGGTTCTGGGACTTGAACCAGCCTATGCTTTTTTTTTTTTTTTTTTTTTAATTTTTTGACAGGCAGAGTGGACAGTGAGAGAGACAGAGAGAAAGGTCTTCCTTTTGCCATTGGTTCACCCTCCAATGGCCGCCGCAGCAGGCACGCTGCGGCCGGTGCACCGCGCTGATCCGATGGCAGGAGCCAGGAGCCAGGTGCTTTTCCTGGTCTTCCATGGGGTGCAGGGCCCAAGCACCTGGGCCATCCTCCACTGCACTCCCTGGCCACAGCAGAGAGCTGGCCTGGAAGAGGGGCAACCGGGACAGAATCCGGCGCCCCACCCGGGACTAGAACCCGGTGTGCCGGCGCCGCAAGGTGGAGGATTAGCCTAGTGAGCCGCGGCGCCGGCCAGCCTATGCTTCTGATCTAGCTTGCTGCTAATGTGATCCTCAAAGAATGGGACATGATGATGGCTCAAGTGCTTGGGCTCCTGACACTGTCAGAGTCCTGGATGGAGTTCCCGAATCCTAGCTTCAGCCTGGACCAGCCTCAACTGTTGTGAGCATTTGGGAAGTGAACCAGTAGATGGAAGATCTACTGATCTCTGTCGCTGTTACTCTACCTTTCAAGTAGATAAAAAAATATTTAAAAGATTTTTTTGGTGCAGAAAATTTTGAAATCATCTTTTTTTTCTAGCTTTTATTTAATAAATATAAATTTCCAAAGTACAGTTTATGGATTACAATGGCTTCCCCCCCATAACTTCCCTCCCACCTGCAACCCTCCCATCTCCCGCTCCCTCCCCCATTCCATTTGCATCAACATTCATTTTCAGTTTACATTAAAACTAGAGTTTATGGCCAGCATCATGGCTCAATAGGCTAATCCTCCACCTGTGGCGCCGGCACACAGGATTCTAGTCCCGGTTGGGGCACCAGATTCTGTCCCGGTTGCCCCTCTTCCAGGCCAGCTCTCTGCTGTGGCCCAGGAGTGCAGTGGAAGATGGCTCAAGTGCTTGGGCCCTGCACCCCATGGGAGACCAGGATAAGTACCTGGCTCCTGCCTTCAGATCAGCGCGGTGCACCAGCTGCAGTGCGTCAGCCACAGTGGCCATTGGAGGGTGAACCAACGGCAAAGGAAGACCTTTCTCTCTCAATGTCCACTCTGCCTGTCAAAAAAAAACACAAAAACCTAGAGTTTATTTGTATTTATGTTTTTAAATTTTTATTGAATAATGATTCATTTGATCCCAATATTTATGGTATAACCAATACATTTATTTTTAAAGGTCTGTAATTTTATGATAAAATGGCATATCTCTCTTCAAGCTTTTTTTTTTTTTCCAATATTTATTTATTTATTTGAAAGAGGGAGAGAGAGATCTTCCATCTGCTGCTGGTTTATTCCCCAGATGTCCGCAATAGCAGGGGCTGGGCCAAGCTGAAACTGGAAGCCAGGAGATTCAGCCAGGTCTTCTACATGGATTGCAGAGGCCCAAACATTGGGTCATCTTCTGCTGGTTTTCCCAGGCCACTATCAGGGAGCTGGATTGGAAGTAGAGCAGGTGGGACATGAACCAGTACCCATATTGTATGCTGGCATCAATGGCAGTGGTTATACCACAATGTCAGCCTTTAAACTTTTTTTGATTTGCTGCAGTGTACAAAGTTGTTAAGAAAGCTAGTGCAGCTTGAGTACCTTAATATTTAAATGAGTATGAAAAGTAAACTTTGGGTAGTACATATCTGGATCTCAGATTTAGAGCAGTCAGCGTTAAAGTTGCAAAGTGTTATACAGTAACTAAATTTTGAGGGATGTTAAAAGCCACATTGGCAACAGAAAACCAATTAGAGGTTTTGATGAGAAAAACCACCTTAGAACACTGCTAAAGCAATGCCAGTTAGGTTGTGTTCAAGATAGGATGATGGTCTCTTCTAAGTAAATGCCTGGTGAAAGTAGAATTTACTATTTTCAAAACATATCCAGAGAAGTGGCTTGGAGAGAAAACTTAATGACTGAGGGTTATAATAAAAATCACTTTTTCAGCCGAGGATCATGCCTAGATTTATGGCTTTTGGTTAGCCAGATTGGCCATTTTGAAGTGATAATTATGAGTTAAACAACAGGTTTGCAGGCAAGAGGAGATTCCGTTTTGGAACTGTGAAATAGGAAGACATTGTGAAACAACTTAGGGAGCTACTGGGTTTATGGTTATGAAACTCAGGTGAGAATACTGGGTTGGGTTAATTGATGTAGAAATTATCATCAAATAGATAAAATTTTAAGCCAATCTGTATACTTATAAAATCGCAAAGATTTATATACAGATAGAATTACATTTGAATTAATATTTTATAGTTATTTTTCTCTTCCTTCTCTTTTTAATTTTTTTAAATAGTTCTGGATTATTTCCTCTTCTCGCAAATGCTGCCATGTCTGTGAAACCAACATTGCTCAGTTTGTATGAGATATATTACCTGCCTTTGGGGAAAACCCTGAAACCTGGTCTACAAGGATTGCTAACTGGTATTCTTCCTGGCTTAGAAGAAGGATCAGAGTACTATGAGAGGTAAAATGGTATTTGGTGTACTTCTATAATTGAAATTGTGGATTAGTTAGCAAGCATCCTCAGATCAGATATCACAAAAATGAATGATTCTAGACATTTCAGTGTATCACCTGAAGATTTTTTTATCAATAAAATATTATTAGATGTATCTGGTCTGTATATCATGGGTGGTAAGAGCACAGATTTGGGAGGAGAATGTATTGATTCAGATTCTACCTCAGTAGACTCTTGAGATTAGGAACACTTTAATTTTTTCAATTTTTTTCAGTTGAATATAAACAATAACTATTTCAATATTATAAAAATGAAATCAGGTGGTCCAGTGTCTTGCACATATAATGTTATTTTTTTGCCAAAGACTTTTTCTTTAAGGAATACAAACTTTATGCTTTTCATAAACACAACCTTAGGAGTATAGTGACTTTTCCCACTGTACTACCCTCCCACCCCTCTTCCTCCTCCTCCTCTAATTCCCATTCTTAGTTTTTACTAAGATCTATTTTCGGTTAACTTTATACGTATATTGTTAACTCTGCACTAAGTAGAGTTCAACAAATCGTATGGGGGGGAATAACTGTTTCTCGACAGTTGAGACAAGGGCAGTTCAAAGTCATCGCATCTTGAAGTGTTAATTTCACTTCTATAGATTGCCTTTTAGGTACTCAATTAGTTATCACAGATTAGGGAGAACATATGGTATTTGCCCTTTGGGGACTGGCTTATTTCATTAAGTATGATGTTCTCCAGTTTCCTCCATTTTGTTGCAAACAAAAGGATTTCATTTTTTTTTTAACTACTGTGAAGTATTCCATGGGGTATATATCCCATGATTTCTTTATCTAGTCTTCAGTTGACAGACATTTGGGTTGATTCCATATCTTAGTTATTGTGAATTGAGCTACAGTAAACATGGGTGTACAGATAACTCTTTCATATGCTGATTTAATTTTCCCTGGGTAAATTCCCAGGAATAAGATGGCTGGGTCATATGGTAGGTCTATATTCAGATTTCTGAGGAATCTCTGTACTGTCTTACACAGTGGCTGTACCAGTTTACATTCTCACTAAGAGTGGATTGGGGTACCCTTTTCCCCACATCCTCACCAGCATTTATGGTTTGATTTCTGTGTGAAAGCCATTCTAACAGGGGTGAAGTGAAACCTCATTGTGGTTTTAATTTGCATTTCCCTGATGGCTAGTGATCCTGAGCATTTTTTCACATGTCGGACATTTTAACATCCTCTTTTGAAAAATAATATGTCCTTAGCTCATTTCTTAACTGTGTTGTTTGTCTTGCTGTTGTTGAATTTCTTAATATCTTTATATATTCTAGTTATTAATCCTTTATCAATTGCATAGTTCACAAATATTTGCTCCCATTCTGTCACTTGCCTCTTCACTTAGCTGAGTGTTTCTTTGGCAGCTAAGAAGCTTCTCAGCTTGATATAATCATTCCATTTGTCAATTTTGGCTTTGATTGCCTCTGTCTCTGGGTTCTTTTGTAAGAACTCTTTGCCTATGCCAATGTCTTACAGGGTTTCCCCAATTTTCTCTAATTTTATGGTGTTGGGTCATAGATTTTGATCTAATCCATGTTGAGTGGCTTTTTGTGTAAGGTAAGGGTCTTATTTCATAATTCTGCATGCAAAGATCCAGTTTTCCCAGCACCATTTGTTGAAGGGATTGTCCTTGTTCCACGGATTGATTTTAGCTCCTTATCTTTGGATAAGTTCATTGTAGATGTGTGGGTTGATTTCTGGCTTTTCTATTCTGTTCCATTTTTTTGTACCAGTACCAGGCTGTTTTGATTGTAACTGCCCTGTAATATGTCTTGAAATCTGGTATTGTGATGCCTCCAGCTTTGTTTTTGTTGTATAAGATTTCTTTAGCTATTCGATGTCTCCTGTGTTTCCATATGAATTTCAGCATTGTTTTTTCTAGATCTGAGGTGAATGTCATTGGTATTTTTATTGGTATCACATTGAATCTGTAAATTGCTTTTGGTAGTATGGACATTTTAATGATAATGATTCTTCCAATCCATGAACATGGAAGATTTTTGTTGTGTGTGTGTGTGTGTGTGTCTTCTGTTTCTTTCTTTAATGTCTTGTGATTCTATTCATAAAGATATTTGATGTCCTTGGTTAAATTTATTACAAAGTATCTTTTTTTGTAGTTACAGTGAATGGGATTTATTTTAGAAGTTGTTTCTCATCCATGGCATTGTCTGTGTATACAAAGCTACTGATTTTAGTGTGTTGACTTTATATCCTGCCACTTTGCCAAACTCTAGAATGAATTTCAGTAGTCTCTTAGTGAAGTCTTTTGGATCCCCTATATATAGAATCATGTCATGTGCAAATAGGGGTACTTTGACTTCCTCCTTCCAAATTTGATTTCTTTTTCTTGCCTGATGGCTCTGGCTAAAACTTCGAGGTCTAAACTGAATAGTAATGGTGAGAGTGGGCATCCTTGACTGGTTCCAGATCTCCGTGGGAATGCTCCCAACTTTTCCCCATTCAGTTAATTGGATACTGACCCTGGGTTAGTCATGAGTTGCCTTGATCATGTTAAGAAATGTTCCTTCTGTACCCAGTTAGCTTAAAGATTGTTTTTTCAAGTGCTTTCTCTGCATCAATTGAAATATGTGTTCTTCAGTTTGTTAATGTGATGTATCACATTGATGTGGGAATGTTGAACCATCCCTGCACACCAGGGATACATCCCACATAGTCTGGGTGAATGATCTTTCTGATGTGTTGTTGGATTTGATTAGCTAGTATTTTGTTGAGAATTTTTGCATCTATGTTCATCAGGGAAATTGGTCTATAGTTCTCTTACTCTGTTATATCTTTTTCAGATTTAGGAATTAAGGTTTTGCTGGCTTCACAGGAGTATGGGAGGACTCCCTCCCTTTCATTTGTTTTGAATAGTTTGAGAAGAATGGGAATTAGTTCTTTAAATGTCTGGTAGAATTCAGCAGTGAAGCCATCCGACCCTGAGCTTTTCTTTGCTGGGATGGTCTTTATTACTGATTCAGTTTCCATCTTGGTTATTGCTCTGTTTAACTTTTCTGTGTCTTCGTGGCTTAGTTTAGGTAGGATGTATGTGTTCAGGAATCTATCGATTTCTTACAGGTGTCCTGAATTGTTGGCATACATCTTTGTAGTAATTTCCCATGCATCTTTTTATTTCTCTAGTGTCTGTTACATTTCCTTTTTAATCTCTAATTTTTTTGATTTGGGTCTTCTCCCTCTATTTTATTTTTTTGCTTAGTTGAGCCAATGGTGTGTCATTTTTATTTTTTAAAAAAAAACAGCTTTTCATTTCACTGATCTTTTGTTTCTTTGTTTTGTTTATTTCTTTTCAATTTTAATTATCTATTTTCTCCTACTAGTTTTTGGGTTTGGTTTGCTGTTTCTAGGTCCTTGAGGTGCATTGACATCTCATTGATTTGGTGCCTTTCCAATTTCTTCATGTAGGCACCAATTGCTATAAACTTTCCTCTTAACACTGCTTTTGCTATAGCCCACTGTTCATTCAGCAGCATAATGTTCAGTCTCCACGTGTTTAATTTGTTCTAGAGATTCCTGAGTTGGTGATTTCCAGCTTCATTGCATTGTGGTCTGAGAAGATGCATGGAATGATTTCGATTTTTTTTGAATTTGCTGAGACTTACTTTATGGCTTAGCGTGTGGTATATCCTGTAGAAAGTTCCATGCACTGGTGAGAAGAATGTGTATTCTGCATTTGTATGATGAGAAGTTCTGTAGATAATCTATTAAGTCCATTTGGTCCATAGTAACATTTAACTCTGTTGTTTCCTTGCTGTTTTTTTTTTTTTTTTTTGCTTGTTTGTTTGTTTTTTGAACTGGTTTATCTGTCCATTGCATTGAAGCCTATGTCTCCCTTTATATCCCTTAACATTTCTTCCTTTCCTTTCCTTTCCTTTCCTTTCCTTTTCTCTCTTTTCTCTCTTTTCTCTCTTCTCTTTTCTCTTTTCTCTTTCTTTTCTTTCTCTTTTCCCTTTTCCCTTTTCTCTCCTCTCCTCTCCATTCCTCTCCTCTCCTCTCCTCTCCTCTCCTCTCCTCTCCTCTCCATTCCTCTCCTCTCCTCTCCTCTCCTCTCCTCTCCTCTCCTCTCCCCTCCCCTCCCCTCCCCTCCCCTCCCCTCCCCTCCCCTCCCCTCTCCTCTCCTCTCCTCTTCTTTCCTCTTCTTTCCTTTTCTTTCCTTTTCTTTTTGACAGGCAGAGTTAGAGAGAGAGAGAGAGAAAGGTCTTCCTTTTTCTGTTGGTTCACCCCCCAAGTGGCTGCTACGGATGGCACCTTGTGGCCAGCACGCTGTGCAGATCCGAAGCCAGGAGCTTCCTCATGCAGGTGCAGGGCTCAAGCACTTGGGCCATCCTCCACTGCACTCCTGGGCCACAGCAGAGAGCTGGACTGGAAGAGGAGCAACTGGGACAGAATCCGGCACCCCAACCGGGACTAGAACCCGGAGTGCCAGCGCCGCAGGCGGAGGATTAGCCTAGTGAGCCGCAGCGCCAGCCAACATTTCTTTTAAATAGCCAGGTGCCCTCTAATTAGGTGTATATACATTCATAATAGTCACATCTTCGTTTTGAATTGATCCCTTAATTATTACATAGTGTCTTTCTTCATCTCTTTTAACAGTTTTTGTTTTAGTCTATTTTCTCTGATATTAGGATGGCTACACCAGTTCTATTTTATTTCTGTTAGCATAGAATATCTTTTTCCATCCTTTGACTTTCAGATTGTGTTTATCTTTATTGGTGAGATGTTTCTTGTAGGCAGCAACTAGATGGGTTTTGTTTTTTAATCCATTTATCCAGTCTGTGTATGTTGTAAGTGGAGAGTTGAGGCCATTTAGATTCAAGGTTACTATTGGTATGTAACAGCTTGGTCCATCAATTTTTCCATAAATATTCTTATTGTTTACTTGGGATTTCCTTGGTACTTTTACTAGGATATTTTCTGCCTTCACTTTCTAGTGATTACCTTGTTTTTGTGTTTCTGTGTGTAGCACATCCTTGTGCATCTTTTGTAAAACTGGATGAGTACTAACAAATTCTTTCAATTTCTCTTTGTTATTGAATGTCTTTATTTCACCTTCTTTCATAAATGAAAGCTTTGCATGGTTCAGTATTCTGAGTTGACTATTTTTTTTCTCTTGACTTGGAATATATCTTGTCATTCTCTCCTAGCCACTAGGGTTTCCAATAAGAAATCTGCTGTGAGTCTAATTGGAGATTCTCTGAAAGTAATCTGGTGTTTCTCTCATGTACATTTTAGAATCTTTTCTTTATGTTTTATTGTGGAGAGTTTGACTACAGTGTATTGTGAAGATCTTTTCTAGTCATGTGTATTAAGAGTTCTATATGCTTCCTTTACTTGGACATCCCTTTCTTTATACAAATTAGGAAAGTTTCCTCTAGTTATTACACTAAAAAGGTCTCTAATCCATACTTTTTTCACACCTTCAGAAACTCATAAGAGATTTATGTTGGGTTGTTTGATAGTGTCCCTTTAATCTCCAACACTGTTTTTTAGTTTTCCTATTTCTTCTTTTTTTGCCCTGACCATAAAATTCCCAGAGGTTCGTCTTCTATCTCGGCTATTCTTGTTATGGTTTTCCACCATATTTTTTATTTTACCCACTGATTTCTTCATTTCTCTTTTAAATCTCAATTTTGTGGGAAAAATTTTAATTCATCTCATGTATGGATTTAGTTCTTGAATTTGCTTTGTATTATTTCTAAGTAATCCTATGATCAGTTTTTGGAATTCCATTTCTGGCATTTCATTAGTCTCTTCATCTTCACATTCTAGTGTTGAAGTGTTGTATTCTTTTTGGGGTGTCATGTTGTCTTCCTTACCCTTTTTTTCTTGAATTGCTATGTTTATTAGTTATTTGTGGTGAAATTTTTTGTGTTTTTTTCTCCCCCTGTGATGGTTTTTAATCTTTGAACTATACCTCTGTGGCTTAGTAGAGTGTCCACTCATTCAATGAATACCCAGAGGCATGTGCTGGGTGTGGTCAGGGAGCTCTGTTCAGTGCTCCAGTGTGAGGAGAGTGTCTAGGGTGACACCCAACTTGGGCATGGTAAGTCTTTTTTTCTTTAAATCAGAGGGGACATTTATTCAGCACCAATGGCATAGTCTCACATTCACCTTCTTTCTTCAAAAGACTAATGCCTGGGCACTAGTCCCAGCAGATATAGTTTTCATCCAAGCTGCCACAAGAACCACAGAAAGGATCCAGGAGTCCTTGGTATGAACATGGCTCCTGCAGCATTGACACTCACCAGGTTATTAGGGAGCCCCAAGCATATGGAATCCCCCATAGTGACTGCCTAAAGTCCCAGCCACACCTTGCACCTCCCATGCAGCCACTATTTTCATAGTCTTTGCCCCACAAGGCTCCCACATTCATGAGCTCCCAACTCCCTGTCAGTTCTCTCAGCCAAACTCGGGCATCTCCTCTTGGCTCATTGCTGGGCATATGGGCATGAACTGGTGCAGCTGTTGCATATGTCTAAAATGGTGCCTACCCGCTCTTGGCTAGTTACAGGATGCCATTGCCAGATGGTCATGGAGAGAGAAATGTGCCCCCCTTTTTTTCCTCTCTAGGTTGGCAGGTACGCTGTCCTCCACAGCGCTCCAAGCCAGACTCCCATCAGACTCTTCCTTCAACTTTATTGCTAGTGGCTTGGGCTGCTGCAGTCTGGTATCACCTCACTCCAAAGCTGGTGCTGAGGCTCTCAGCTGCTGGGGTCCTGAGTTGTACACATCCACAGTGTCCCTCTAATTTGTAGAAAATCAACAGAAAATGTGTTCTACTCTAGAATTACTAGTAAGTAAAATGTGTACAGTGTTTTATGGCTTAGAATGGTTCAACAATCCAGTGAAGTAGGTAAGTCTGTGGTAGTGCTTCTATTGTTCTTTCCCTTTTGCAGATGAGAAGACTGAAGTGAGGAAAGATTATGTGATTTCCTCCAAAGTATACAGCTAAAAATTGTGGAGCCAGGACTTAAATCCCATCCTCTACCTCTAGGTGTATTCTTCTATTCTGTCATACTTGTGTCTAAGGCAAAGCATATGACAACATGCATGCTCCTGTACATTTTTGGAAGAGAATGATTTATCTTTTTAATGAGACCTTTTTCCCTTCTTATGCCACTTTATTTTATACCTCAGAACAAACACGTTGTTGGAAAAGGTTGCTGCTGCAGTGGACCAATCAGCATTCTATAGTGCCCTTTGGGGTAGTCTTCTCACTAGTCCTGCTGTGCGTCTACCTGGAATTACATATGTTCTCGCCCATTTGAACAGGAAGCTCTCCATGGAAGATCAACTTTATATAATTGGTAGTGATATTGAACTAATGGTAAGTGTAGAATCTTGGTGTATCACTTTACAAATCTTTCTTGGGAATCAACCACTATTTCAGACAGGTACTGAGGGTTGTGCTATAACAAATTTCTATTTTCATCGTTTCTTGAAGATCACATTTTTTCATCAAGGAAAATTATAGGCCAAAATAATCAGTAGTTACTGTTTTTCGAAGCTTAACTGTTTTAATGAAAGGGTATTTATATTGTTATCCTTTTAATGTATAGATAAATTGAAATCAGAAAATTATAGTGTTAATAAAGAGTAGAAATCATCAGATTCTCTTGAATTGGAATTTGGACTCTGCTATGCTATTATGTAATAGACTTTAGTTTTTATTTTACATTGGTCATGTCTTCATTATTACCATCTTACTGACTGACAGAACCATTCTTAATATAGCCACATCCATTATGGACCAAAGTGGGCCTTTTTGGTCATAGCTTTCTTTATGTGAAGGATTTTATACAAAGTGATAATAGCCAGATTCTGTATGGAATTTGTGTGAAAGGATATACTACTAAAGCAGAGAGTAAAAGAGAATATAAAGAAATCACATTGCTCACTTATACTTTTTAATTTCAAAATTAAAAACAGAAGGAAATTTTTATTTTTGTGGAGCACTGCTCTAAAATGATTTTTGAGGGAAAACAAAGAAACCCTCAGGATCATTTTAAAAGTTTTTGAGAAAACATTTTGGTTAACCATTCTAACCCTATACCCATTAATCACACCACATTTCACTCTCACTCCTGTCACTGGCAACTACTAATCTTTAAGATTCTATGGATTTGTGTATTCTGAATAATTTACATAAATCTAATCATACAATGTGTGGTTCTTTGCAAATAGCTTATTTCACTTACCATAATATATAGCATATGAGAATACATTTATTGTTATCAGCAAATACGTAGCATATGAGAATACATTTATTATTATCAGCAAATAATATTCCATAATATAGTTATACACATCACACATTTTATTCTTCCATTCATTACTTGAAGCACACTTGGGTTGCTTATTTTTTGGTCATTATAAATAATGCTATGTTGAACATTTATGTATAAGTTTTTGTATGAACATGTCTTTTCGTTTCTTTTTGATATATACCTAGAAGTAGAATTGCTAGGTCTTGTGGTAACTCTGTGTTTAACTTTTTGAAGAACTGGCAAGCCATTGTCCAAAGTGTGGCTGCATGAGTTGTAATTCCCACCAGCAATATATGAGGGTTTCAGTTGCTCCACAGCATTTTAAATACTTGTTACTGTCTTTTTTTATTATACCTATGCTAGTGAGTATGAAGTACTATCCCTTTGTGGGTTTGATTTGCATTTCTCTAATGACTAATGATGTTAATTAACATCTTCTGGTTGGTTATTGGCTGTTTGTATAAATTCTTTTGATAAATATATGTCAATTCTTTCCCATTTTAAAAATTGCTTTGTCTTTTTTTAATTGTAGGAGTTTTTTGTATATTCTGGATTTTTTAAAAATTATTTATTTGAAAGGCAGAGTGCCAGAGAGAAAGGGAAAGAGAAAGAGACCTTCCATCTGCTGGTTCACTCCCCATATGGCCGCAGTGGTCAGGGATAGGTCAGGCTGAAGCCAAGAGCCCAGAACTCAATCCATATGTCCCACATGGGTGTCAGAGGCCCAAGCAATTGGGCCACCTTTCACTGTTTTGCCACAGTCATTAGCATGAGCTGGATCGAAAGCTGAGCAGCTGAATCAGTGGGTTAACCCTCCACTTGGGGTTCTTGCATCTTCTTCTTATATCAGAGTGCTGGTCCAAGTCCCAGCTGTTCTACTTCCAATCCAGCTTCCTGCTAATGCACCCAAGGAGTCAGGGGATGTTGACTCCTAAGTGAGTTCCTGCTGCCTACTGGAAGACCCTATTGGAGTTGCAGGCTCCTGGGTTTGGCACCAACATTTGGAAAGTAAACCAGTGGATGGAAGATCCCTCTTTGTCATCTGTGTGTATCTCTCTCTCCCTTCTTCCCTCTCTCTCTTTCTCTCTCTCTCTCTGTCACTATGTCTTTAAAGTAGATGAAAACAAATAAAACATTTAATAAATAAAGTTTAACAAGTAGATAATTGATTTGAACAAATGAAATAAAAATAATTCAAATTAGAAAAAATGTTCAGTGTTCTTTATAATACAAATAAAAATTTAAACTACACCAAACCAGTTTTCATGTATCAAATTGGCAAAAAGTTAAAAAATGTATTGTTGAACATGCAGAGAAGCAGAAATTGTTATGTGTAGCTGGTGGGAATATAACATGATAGAACCTTAATAGAAGGCATTAAAGTATTTAAGTTGCAAATGCACATACCCCAAGACCTAGCAATTTTACCTTGAGAGATTTGTCTTTTGTGTAATTTGTACATCACATAAGTATATTGCAACACTCTTGACAATAGTTACAGAAATCATATAAATGGCCTTTATGAACATGGTTAAATAGGGTTCACCCATGAAATAAAACAGTACTTTGGACATTTTTTTAAAAATGAAGCAAACGTCATAATAAGGAAAGATCTTCAAAATATGTTGGTGTTATGTATCCCTGATTCAAAATGTTTGTCACCAAAACTGTTTCAGATTTCAGATTTTGGCATTTTTGTAATATATACAATGAAAAATCCTGGGGATAATACCTAAGTGTAAACACAAAAATCACTTATGCTTCACATACACCTTGTACACACTGTCAATATTTATATAATATTTTAAATACTTTTGATGATGAAACAAAGTTTTATGATGTGAAATTATCTACTTGTAACATCATGTAAGCGCCCAAAAGGTTTTGGATTTTGGGACATTTCATATTCTCAGAGTAGGGATGCTCAACTCTACTTAAATTAGAAAGGTGGAGCTTGAGGTGTATGTGGGTGTATTTTTTTCCTAATAATACTGTTTATGTGAATTAAAATTCTAGTGAACAATGAATTCTCGGTTGCAAAAGATTTAGTTTTTGCTTCTATCTTTAAGAGTCTTTTTCCATAAGTTAAACAAAAATACAAGTGGATACATGGATATGTTTGTTCACATATATTCACAGAAAATATATTGTGGTAATACTGGTTGTCTGCAAAGGGAAATGGGGTGGCTGGAAGACGTTTTACTATATATTGCTTGTACTCATTTTTTAAACCATCATGATATATGAAGGTAATTCAAAAACGTTCATAAAAAATGGAATTAAAAAGTTTATTTTGAGGGGGCTGGTGCTGTGGCATAGTAGGCTAAACCTCTACTTGCAGTTCTGGAATCGTATATGGACACCAGTTCGTGTCCTGACTGCTCCTCTTCCAATCCATCTCTCTGCTATGACGTGAGAAAGCAGTAGAAGATGACCCAAGTGCTTGGGCCCTTGCACCTGCATGGGAGACCCAGAAGCAGCTCCTTGCTTTGGATCGGCTCAGCTCCAGCTGTTGTGGCTATCTGGGGAGTGAATCAGTAGATGGAAGACCTTTATATCTCTCCCTGTCTCTAACTCTACCTCTCAAATAAATAAAATACATTTTTAGAAGTTTATTTTGGTAAAAAAAATTTTTGAAATCCATGTATTTCAGGAATCTTACAGTTCAAGGAAAATATGAAATTTGTCAAACTTTTATACCAGGATAAGCATTATGGCATAGTGGGTAAAAGCAACTACCTGCTACGCTGGCATCCCTTATGGGCGCTGGTTTATGGTTCAGCTGCTCCATTGAGAATCCAGCTTCCTGATGATGCCCTGTGAAAAGCAGCATAAGATAGCCCAAGTGCTTGGTCCCCTGCTACCCACCTAGGAGACCCAGATGAAACTCATAACTTCAGTCTGGCCCAGTCTTGGCCATTGCAGCCACTTGGAGAGTGAACCAGTAGATGGAAGACCTCTCTGTCCCCATCTCTCTAACTCTTGCAAACAAATCTTAAAAAAAATAAAAATAAAAAATAAAAACTTTACACCAAAATAAACATTTTAAAAACATTTGGTTATTTTAATTTTTAAATTTAAAATGTAAATAAGGGGAACAAATTTCATGTTTTTTATATATGCAGTTTTAAGAGTATAATGTTCCCACCCTACTCTTCCCTCCCTCTTGTATCCTACCCACCCTCTGTCCTTTCTTATTTTTCTTTTAATTTGTACAATGCAATGCTTTTTAAAAAAATTTTTTTTTATTTATTTGAAAGGCACAGTTAGAGCAAGAGATATCTTCCATTCTCTGGTTCACTCCACAAATGGCAGTAACAGCGAGGGCTGGGCCAGACTGAAGCCATGAGCTTCTTCCAGGTCTTCCATGTGCATGTCAGGGGCCCAAACACTTGGGCTATGCCATCTTCAACTGCTTTTCCAGGCACTTTACCAGAGAGCTGGGTGGGAAGCAGGGAATCTGGGATTCAAACTGGCACCCATATGGGATATACTACAATGCTGGCCCCTGCAATATATATTTTAAATTTACTTTGTAATCACAAGCTTAACCCCTCCATTAAATAAAGAATTCAAGAGGTAGAAGTAGGAAAACCAGTATTTCTCAACAGTGGACGCAATAGCTATGTGGTAATCAATTCTCAGAATGTCAGTTATGCTCATATATGTTACATTTTTTTGTACTCTGTGTATTAGGTACCACAAATCAGGGAAAACATTTGTGCAATAATTCATTCACTTGAAAAGAAGAGCAACAGGAAGAGGGAGAGAACTTCTATTCTCTGGTTCAGTCAGCAAATGACCGCTAACTGCAAGGTCTGGGCTGGGCCAGGCTAGAGCCAATAACTGCATTCAGGAGTCTCATGTGGGTGGCAGGAACCCAAGCACTTGAACCATCCTTTGTTGCCTTCCCAGGTACATTAGTAGGAAGATAGATTCAAAGCAGAGCAGCCAGAACTTGAACCCACACTCTGATATGGGATGCCTGTGTCTTAAGTGGGGGCTTAATCCACTGCACCACAACACTGGCATCCAAAATAAACTTGTAATTGCAGTTTTCTACAAACTTTTTGAAGTATCCTTATTTTTACCTATTCAAAATAATATAGACATGTAACCATTGATAAGATCCACAGAAGCCTATTTGAGAACTTTGAGAAATTGAAAAATCGTTATATTTTCGTTTCAGAAAAAATTCTCAGCGCAATAGACAACAGGTATTAATTTAAAAACTCTTATTTCAGGTAGAAGCAGTAAGCACCTCAGTTCAGGACTCAAGCGTTCTTGTACAGAGAAGCACACTGGATCTCATACTCTTCTGTTTTCCTTTCCACATGAGTCAGGTAAGACATTAATGCTGGTATTAATACAATATATTCCTGGTGTCTACTTTTTTATTGATATCATTTTTTTTAAGAGTTATTTATTGGATTGAGAAGAAGAGATTGAGGCAGAGATGGAGAGAAGTCTTCCACCCTCTGATTTACTCCCCAAATGGCTGCCAAGGCCAGGGCTGAGCCAGACTGAAACCAGGAGCCAGGAACTTCATCCTGGTCTCCCACATGAGTACAGGGACTCAAGCACTTGGGCCATTTTCGTAGGCACATTAGCAGAGAGCCGGATTGAAAGTAGAGCAGCCTGAACTCAAACCAGTGCTTAACTGGCTATGCCACAGTGCTGCCCCCCTCACACACCTCCCCCATTTTAAAGACATGTGTGTTGGATTATTTCATTTCATAAATCAGCAGTTATATAGAAAACATTCCTTTTTAAGGAATGGAATTTGTGAAAAATTTGAAAAAGATTTCACCGACTTGGCGCCACAGCTCACTAGGCTAATCCTCCACCTTGCGGCGCTGGCACACCAGGTTCTAGTCCTGGTCAGGGCACCGGATTCTGTCCTGGTTGCCCCTCTTCCAGGCCAGCTCTCTGCTGTGGTCCGGGAGTACAGTGGAGGATGGCCCAAGTCCTTGGGCCCTGCACCCCATGGGAGACCAGGAGAAGCGCCTGGCTCCTGCCTTCGGATCAGCGCGGTACGCCGGCCGCAGCGCGCCATCCGCGGTGGCCATTGGAGGGTGAACCAACGGCAAAGGAAGACCTTTCTTTCTGTCTCTCTCTCACTGTCCACTCTGCCTGTAAAAAAAAAAAAAAAAAAAATTTCATCGACTTGATACTGTGTATGGTAATTGAAAGTAAGTTATTTTCAGACTCTCAAACTCTAAACTAAGAAGAAATCTTCATCGCTAATTGTGAAAAAGCCAGGACTCTGTGTCCCAGGCCTTCTTTACAGCCATCATCAATCTGCCCTGATGTTACCTTATCATCCTTGAGTAATTTTGGAAAGCATGCCAGGCACTCAGCAGCACTGGTTGTAGTTTGAGAGCCAAATATTCAATCACGGCAACATTTTTGAGTACTTTTATTATGAATAAGAGCAACTAAGTTGACAAGTCTTGAATGAAGCATTTCATTCCTGGAATTTAATTTTATCAATGTCATTGTTTTAAAAGAAGTGATCAAAATCTTTTATAATCTAAACCTTGGTGAAGAGTGACTCAGTATGTATATTAGGTGTTCAGATTGGTGGAGCTGCATGCTACATCATCCCCTTATTTCTTAAGAATAGTCTGCATCCTAAAATAAAATCAAGAGACATTTGTACTTTATGACTTAGTGAAAATGTATTATTACTTGTATAATAAGAGAATTTTACATTAGAAAATAAATTGGAGCCAGTGCTGTGGCGTAGCAGGTAAAACTGTCACCTGCAGTGCTGGCATCCCATATGAGCACCAGTTCGAGACCCAGCTGCTCCACTTCCTTTCCAGTTCACTGCTATGGCCTGAGAAAGCAATTGAAAATGGCCCATGTTCTTGGGTCCCTGCACATGCATGAGAGACCTGGAGGAACCTCCTGGCTCCAGGCTTCAGAACAGCCCAGCTCTGACCATAGTAGCCATTGGGGGAGTGAACCACCTGATGGAAAACCTCTTTGTCTCTCTGCCTCTGCCTCTCTGTAACTCTGCCTTTCGAATAAACTAAATCTTTAAAAAAGAAAAAGAAAAGTAAATTTATTTCCAAAAAGTCATTAACAGCAAAGAATGTTATTTGTGATTTTCATAGTAACTGGTTTCCTTATTACTTTAGTCAGTTTTTCTTCCTTTATTCTAATTTGGTACTTCATCCAATTTGAGATTAAATTATTAATACTTGAACAATTTTGTACTTGATGTCCTGTACTATCACTAATTGGGACAAACTACCACCGCTTTCTATTTTGAGGCAAGGGTCTTTGTTCTGCCCTCTGGTTTTTCACAAAATAAAACACTACTAGAATACATCAATATGTTTGAACTTAGGAATGCACTAATATAAGGATGGCCAGATAGCTTACAAGGCAAGAGTGATTTTTACTTTTTAAAAAACTTATAAAAGAAAACAATATGCCAAGAAATACATGTGGTCCACAAGCCTAAAATATGTTGTATGTTTCTGTTTATCAGAAGTGTATCAGGGCCAGCATTGTTGTGTAGTGGGTATAGCCGCCTGGAATGCTGGTATCCTAAATGGGTGCCAATTCAGGTCACCACTGCTCCACTTCCAATCCAGCTCCCTGCTAATGTGCCTGGGAAAACAGCAGAAAATGGCCTAAGTTCTCGGGCTCTCAGCACCCACATGGGATACCCAGATGAAGCTCCTGGCTTCAACCTGGCCCAGCCCTGGCCATTGCTGCCATCTGGGAAGTGAACCAGAGAATAGAAGATCTCTCGCTTGCTCGATCTCACTTTAGCGCTCTCGCACACACACACTCTCTCTCTCAACTCTACCTTTCAAAAAAATAAAATCTTTAAAAAAATAAAATAAATGTCTTGGCTTTCCATGCCTGAAATACTCTCATGGGCTTTTCAGCCAGATCCGAATGCCTTTAGGGCTGATTCTGAGGCCAGAGTGCTATTTAGGACATCTGCCATTCTATGAGTCTGCTGAGTATCTCACTTCCCATGTTGGATCACTCTCCCCTTTATTTATTCCATCGGTTAGTGTTAGCAGGTACTAGACTTGTTTATGTGCTCCCTTTGACTCTTAGTCCTTTCATTATGATCAATTGTGAACTGAAATTGATCACTTGGAATAGTGAGATGGCATTGGTACATGCCACCTTGATGGGATTGAATTGGAATCCCCAGGTCTTCAAAGAAGGAGGTACCTTTCTCTGAAGGGAGGAGAGAACCTCCACTTTGACTATGAGCTTGTCTAAACAAGATAAGAATCGGAGAACTCAGAGGGCTTCCATAGCCTTGGAAACTCATGACCGGAGCATAGGGAGACTACTGATGCCATAGCAGGAGTGTCAATTTGTAAAGTCAACAACAGGAGTCACTGTGCACTTACTCCTCATGTAGGATCTCTGTCCTTAATGTGCTGTACATTGAGGCTTAATGCTATAACGAGTACTCAAACAATATATTTCACTTTGTGTTTTTATGGGGGTGCAAACTGTTGAAATCTTTACTTAATGTATACTAAACTGATCCTCTGTAAAAAAAAAAAAAAAAAAAAGAAATTATCAACTCCCAACTTGACTCTCACTGGGATTAAACATGACAATAGGTCTGATCTGATTTCATCATCATTTAAAAAAAATCATCTATTTTTCACTTTATGTTTCTGTGTGGGAGCAAACTGTTGAAATCCTTACTTAATGTATACTAAGCTGATCTTCTGTATATTAAGATAATCGAAAATGAATCTTGATGTGAATGGAAGGGGAGAGGGAGTGGGAAAGGGGAGGGTAGTGGGTGGGAGGGACGGTATGTGGGGGAAGCCATTGTAATCCATAAATCGTACTTTGGAAATTTATATTCATTAAATAAAAGTTAAAAAAAATAAAAAAAATGAAATAAATGTATTGAACTATGTTCTTAAGTTTTCCTATAGCTTTCCTCCATTTCCAGCATTCAACATTAATAGGCCTTCTTCTGATAGATTCTTCAACAAGATCTGAGGAATTATGTAATAGACTTAAATCAAGAAGAACTTGATTTGTAACCTCACTAGATGAAGTTTTTTCCAACATTTTTTCATCTTGTATTTCCTTCAATACTTTATTACTCCATCTTCTCTTTATTCCTTCCAGCCAAGGTTTTCTCAAGCCTTATTTTCTATAATTTGCATTATGAAAAAATACCTACATTGAATTTAATTAACAGTTCCAGTACCCTTCTAATTCTAATTCTCTTCTTCCCATTACTTCACTAGATAAGTAAGGATTTCCTGAGAATAAGGATTATGACATAGCATCTTAGTTCTCTACTTCCTCTCCTTCCAAGTCATGTGTGTAATATACTATCAACAGTTCTAAGTGAACAAAGTCTTCATGCCCTTGTGCCAAAAGCATGATCACTATTACATCATAGGTGAACAATTATTAGATATCTTCTTATTTGATGCAAAGCATATGTAATCTCTAATACTTAAGCCTTTCTAAAATTTTTACATATTTACTTGAAACACAGAGTTAGAGTTGGAGACTGAGAGAAAAATATTCCATCCCCAAATTACTTCTGTGGACAGAACTGCGATAGGCCAAAGCCAGGAGCCAGGAGCTCCATCCAGATCTCCCATATGGGTGGCAGGCACCAAGTATTAGAGCCATCTACTGCCTTCCCAATCACATCAGCAGGGAGCAGGATAGGAAGAGGAGCAGCCGGAACTCGAAATAGAACCTGTATGGGATACAGGACTCGAACTGGTACCCATATGGGATGCAGACACTGCAGGCAACAGCTTAACCTACTGTACCACAATGCTGGCCCCATACCTTTATTGAGATACACAAAAGTAGTTTACATATCAAAAATATGTGGTGGTATCAGTAGTAACCAAGAAGTAACTTCATGCCTTTTTTTTTTTTTAAAGATTTATTTTATCTGAAAGGCAGAGTTACAGAAAGGCAGAGAGAGGGAGAGGGGTCTTCCATCCTCAGGTTCACTCCCCAAATGGCCACAAGGGCCAGAACTGCACCAATCCGAAGCCAGGAGCTTTTTCCAGGTTTCCTAAGCGGGTGCAGGGACCCAAGGGCGTGGGCCATCTTACACTGCTTTCCCAGGCCATAGTAGAGAGCTGAATCGGAAGTGAAGCAGCTGGGACTTGAACCAGCGCCCATATGGAATGCCAGCACTGCAGGTAGCAGCTTTACCCACGTTGCCACAGTGCTGGCCCCGACTTCATGCCCTTTTTTTTTTTTTTTTTTTTTTTTTAAATTTTTTGACAGGCAGAGTGGATAGTGAGAGAGAGAGACAGAGAGAAAGGTCTTCCTTTTGCCATTGGTTCACCCTCCAATGGCCATCGCGGCTGGCGCGTTGCATATCGTGCTGATCCGAAGCCAGGAGCCAGGTTCTTCTCCTGGTCTCCCATGCAGGTGCAGGGCCCAAGGATTTGGGCTGTCCTCCACTGCACTCCTGGGCCACAGCAAAGAGCTGGCCTAGAAGAGGGGCAACTGGGACAGAATCCGGCGCCCCGACCGGGACTAGAATCCTGTGTGCCGACGCCGCAGGCAGAGAATTAGCCTATTGAGCCGCAGCACCCGCCCATGCCTTTTAATGTTTATATTTTTCTATGATGGAGTTGTATATACAACTTTGTATGTACAACATGGTTTGAAATATGTAGACATTGTAGATGGTCAAGGAAATTAGCAAGTTCTTTATCTCAGATAATTATTTTCTGCACTAGAATGTCTTAGCAATTTTCAAAAATACATTGTTATTAACTATAGTTATTGTTATCATGTAATAGATCTTTTGAACTTATTTCTGTAATCTAACTGAAGCTTTGTAACCTTTTACTAACATTTTCCACTTTCTTAAGAATTTTCTTCACCAAATAAGACTGGGAGACATCATTTTTTAAGATTTGGTGACTATAATCTACATATTTGATATTGAATAGGTAGATAAGCACTTCCCAGATATTTTGGTTGCAGAACCCAATTCAATTCCTAAAAACTGCTGAGGATCCTAAAACTATTTCATTTATACTTATCTATATTTAAAATAATTCAGTTATCATTTCAGCTGTGCAACTAGACAGTCATATAACCTTTCTTCTTGTTTCTTCATCTATGAAGTAAATGTAATAATCCCTTTGATTTAAAGAACAAATGAAATAATGATTTATGAAAGTACCATATATACCCTAATAATCTGAATAGTTATAAGGCATTATTTTTTTTTAAAGAGGACAAAAAGTAATATAGTTTTGTATAATTAAGCATAGTCACACTCCTAATTTTGCAGGCCACTCGACCAGATATGATCAGGATCTTGTCAGCAGCCCTTCATGTAGTATTAAGGAGGGATATGTCCTTGAATCGGAGACTTTATGCATGGCTTCTTGGTAGGTATTTGATGTGTGTGGTCGTAATTGGGAAAAAAATGGAGTAAGATTGCCATATGTAACTATCACCAAGTTGTGTGCATGTTCTAAATGAAAAAACTGAAACATTTTTGTGTGAATAGACAATAAAAAATATGAAGAGTAAATTGTGTATTTTATGAAGAAGCTTCAGAAACTATTTGAAGCCATAAGACCATGTTCACTGTGGCAAGACTTTTTCCACATATAAATAGAGGTTGTTAAACCATAAATTAGACAAAGAAGGATAAATTAATAATCAAAATAATGGCAGAACTTGGCAAAACATTGAAATCATCTGGTAACTCAGGACTAGTACTTCTACAAACATGATACTAGTGTTCCACACAGGCAGTAAAGCATGTGTACACTTTGATCTTCGATACCTTTGTGAGTATATTTGGTCTGTCTTCACAAGTCCTTACTGCCTAGAGTAAGAGGATGGAATATGACTTAACTATAATGTTCTGAGTCTTCAGTTATTTCACTGTTAGTAAGAGTGGGGGAAAAAACAGGATAATTCTAGAAGAATACTATACTTATGTATTGAAATGGTTTTCCTTTATTAAACTATCTAAAATGATCTCTCTTGCTGACATTGATTGGGCTACTAATTGGTAAGTGTTTAGTACTGTTTTGAGATATTTGCTGTTTTGGTATTTATTGAACAATGCTTTTGAGAATTGCATTTTAATTCATTTTGCAATTTGTTTCCATGGAGGTTTTGATAACAATGGTGCTATCATAGGACCCAGAAGCACAAGACACAGTAATCCTGAAGAACATGCCACTTACTATTTCACTACCTTTTCAAAAGAATTGTTGGTGCAGGTAATGAATGCTTTCATTATTGGTTATTAATGACCACTAGAATTACTAAAAGTATAAGACAACGTCCTGCCTTAATTGAATTCACGGTTGAAAAGGTGGAGACAAAATTCCCAGACTTCCTAAAATTGACTCCCATAGGCAAACAGCTGTAATAAAATGATAAGTAATCATAAGTTAAACTCCTTTATAAGACATAGATTTTTTTCTTCACTCTTTTCATAACTTTATTAAAATATAGTTGCAGGTTCTCAATTGCAAGTGAGAGCTTTTGCAAGATTGGGTTAGGACCTGAATTATTTTCCATGAAACCTCAGGAAAATTTGCTGCAACAGTAATCTAAATGTGATAAAACTGCTTATGTAATGGAGATGTTAAAATGATCCATAGGTTAACTTCACATTTTTACTTCAATTATATTTACTAAAGATATTTCAAAATGAGAAAAGGTGTATATCTAGAATATTTTTAAGTGAGTGAATTTAGAGGAATATAATTGTGAGTCGCTAATGAGAAAATAATTGCAGTTTGGGGTTCATGACCTTAAATACAAAAATTTTCATTTTAGAACTAACAGTCAACTGATGAATATATTTTTCTAGATTTCATTTGACTCTTCCGCAGAGTTACAGAGAGGGAAAGACAGAGAGGCCTTCCATCCTCTGGTTCACTCCCCAAATGACTGCAAGGGCCAGAGCTGGGCTGATCCGAAGCCAGGAGCCAGGAGCTTCTTCTGGGTCTCCCACATGGGTGCAGGGGTCCAAGCACTTGGGCCATCCTCCACTGCTTTCCCAGGCCATAGCAGAGAGCTGGATCAGAAGAGGAGCAGCTGGGACTCAGTGCCCATATGGGATGCAGACACCGCAGGCGGCTGCTTATCCTACTATACTACAGTGCTGGCCTTTCTTCCATTTTTTTTGAGAGAAAATTTGAACACTGTTTTCTTCTCTCAAAACAGAAATATATTCATAAACTTTTTTTTTGGTCTAGCTATGGAAGAAGACCAACCTTAGTGAAAGGGCTTCAGAAAACAATTGGGGATATAAATGTTTATTATATATAGTTATGTTTAAAAAGTATTTTTTCATAAGAAACAAACCTTTGAATATGTTTACTTAAATGACTAGTGTACTTTTCTATTTTAAAGGCAATGGTGGGAATCTTGCAAGTGAATGGATTTGGAGAAGAGAGCACCCTCATGCAGGATCTAAAACCTTTTCGTATTTTAATCAGTTTACTGGACAAACCTGAGCTAGGTAATATATATTGTTCTAAAGCATGAGGTCACATGTGGGTTTTTTTATTGTTTCATAATAAAAATAAGGAAAATTGCTATATAAGAATATTTCAAAAATTTTGTGGAAAATGGAAGTAAAAAATAAGTTTGTTTTGGTGTAAAAATTTTTGAAATCTCTGCATACCTGAATGCTTTTAAATACAGACTCTCAAAACTATCTTTTTTAAAGTTTACAGAGTTACAAGTGCGCATTCAAGCTGTTTGTTTTCGTCTTTCTACCTTGTAATGTGTAGGTTGTGGAGGTCATTTTAATGATATCTAAACTCTTCTTAATCCTGATTGTTACTGAAATTAAACATCTGTCATATACTACCTTATACTACCTTATAGTTCACAGAATTCCAGGACTTGAGCAAAATAATACTTAGAATCTATCCCTCAATTTTCTTCCCCATGTTTACTTTTCATGTATATTCCCTTTCTTCATTGTATATTTATTAGACTTGTTGGAAAACTAATTATGGTAAATGAGAGAGAAAATAAGAAAAAACATAAATATGAAATGGAATCACAAACTGTAATTCCTTCAAATTATATGTAGGTTTTTAGCAAATACCTAAAATTCTTAAGATTTAAATTAAAATTTTAATATATAAAAATAATAAGTTGTATCATTTCTTTGAGAATTTTCTAAGTAATTAAGGTTATAGATGAAGTTCAAGAATTTTTTAAAAGAAATTTATATCTGTTATTGTAATAAAATATAGCCATATGTGTTTCAATATATATCTATACTACTAGTAAAAATAGCATTTATTGAATACTCATTATATTCTAGAAATTATGCTATCTACCTTATAAATATTTTTCTTAATCCTAGATTAGTCCTGTAGGCTTGGTATTATCATCCTCATTCTGGATGGGGAAACTGAAGCCTAAAGAAGTTAAATAATTTGTCTAAGATAACAGCTGTTAACTGACAAGACAAATTCTCTGATTTTGGATGTTCCATTGTATTAACTTACATATTAAGTAAATATTTTTTCAGTTATTTATTACTTTACGTTTAGCCTCTCAAAATGTGAAGTTTAGTTTAGCTTCTGAAAAAAATACTATTTTTTAAAAAACACCTAATGCATCCTTTAATTAGGCCAATTTTCTGGTAACCATTATTTGCCAATAATTATCATTGCCTTTAATTTGTATATCAATTTTAGGACCTGTAATTCTGGAAGATGTCCTGATTGAAGTGTTTAGAACATTATATTCTCAATGCAAAGCAGAACTGGGTCTTCAGATGGAACCACCCTTCAGCAAGGATCATGCTCAGTTAAGCAGGTGGATTACCAAAAATTAAGCATGATGTACAATGTCCTCATTTATTAATCTTCATAAAGTCAAGACTACTTGTTCACTAAATATAACTTAACTCTTAGTAATAGCTGGGGATCTTTATAAAGTTTGTGTTCTGATGAGTAAGATTGATTTAAAATATCACTGTATCTCGGATGTATAAAGTATTGTAATTAACTGCACTGATCATTCAAACACACATTTTAAACATGGAAGAACCACCACATTCTAATGTTCTTAATATTTAGCAATTTAGAAAGTTTAATTTTTTAGCAGTTAATGTGAAGATATAGGTTCCAGGGACTTTATATACATTTACCTAACATACTTGGATACCTGGGTCAAATCATATAACATTAGCATGTCCTGTCTAGGTAAGTGTTTCAATCATAATGACTACTTATAGTCTTTTGTTGTTTTTTAAGCTTAGGAATAATAATTTGATTGAAATTGGTCAATATAAACTTAGTATTTCTTAATATCTGAAAGAGCTCCAAGAAACAGATGAAGTTCTTTACAATCAAGACTGTCAAAATCAAATATTCAGTTTATGTATGCTGAGAGAACCAAGAATTTGATGCAAATGAAGTCTCACAGTTAAAAAATAGTTTAAAAAGAACTTCCTGTTCCCTTATATTTTTATTCATAAGTTATCCAAGCCTAATTTCTGAACTTGAATATATATTAGAGTTATAAGTCATTTGAAAGTCAGTATATAGAGTTATAAGTCATTTGAAAAAGCAGCTACACATAAAGTAATAGGAAACTAGTAGTAAAGATTATTTATTACAGTCTTCTTGTTAACACATTTTCTACCTAGGAATATGTACTGTCCTAAAATTGCATTCAAATTTAAATTTCAAAACCTAAGTGTTAATAATTTATTTTGTTTTCTTTCTTTAGTAAATTAAGGGAAAATAAGAAAACAGCAGAGCTGATTAAAACTGCAAACCTTCTCTTTAATTCCTTTGAGCCTTTTTATATGTGGGATTACGTTGCACGTTGGTTTGAAGAATGTTGTAGGTATGTCAAACTGTTTCATTCACTTTAATCATATTCAAACATTGCTTTTTAAAATTATTTAATAAATCTTATTTTATGCATTCTGCTGACAATTATTGTTTCCTAGCCATAATCTGTACCTTGTCACTTCAGTATATAATATTATTAATCATAAAATCTTAGATTTGGAAAAGAGTTTAGAGATTATACATTCCCAGCATAGATGAAAAATTTTCCCTCTTCATTCCAAAATAATCCAGGTTTTCTTTATTGTAGAGAAGATGGCAAATTTGTGGCTATTGCCTCTGCATACATCCCCCAAAATATTCCCACTTTGGTTAGCAAAAAAACTCTGTGGTCACTTATATTTTTAAGAACATGAATCCACTTAGATTGTCACTGATGAGTGAGAATGCCTAAACCATGGTCTGAAAACCCAAGGGCACTAGTGAACCCAAGTGGAATTCTCTGGATTCTAGACCAAATCCTCTCAGAACCACATTAACATCTCAAACCTCAGAAGCATGTAGTCAGAAAATAAGCTTGTACAACCTCAGGTTTAAAAGTTTTACAAAAATGTTGTTGCTATACATCAGTTCCTTTAATGATTTAGAAGGTTATTTGTTACTCATGCAGTAGATGTTGAGCGCCCAGGTGAAAACACTATGTATACATATAGTCTGTTTTTGAAGACCTTAGAATGGAAACAAGAAAGGCATGCAGATATATATTTCTGCTATTAAATTTAAAATTACAAATGCCTTATTAGATTAAAATGTCAGAAAGCACAGGAATTACAAGTATTTTCTCACCACATAGTCCGACTCTGAGCGTGTCCACAACCAACCTTTCTGTGTTCATTTCTACATTCACAAACACACATATCCATGACCTGAACTATTCTCAGAACACAAATTAACTTTCTTACTGCCAAGCCTTCTGTTCCTTCTAAAATACTCTTTCCGCTCGTCCTTCTGGTGAGGCCCTGTGCTGAGGTCACCCAGTTTTCAGTAGCCTTTCTTAATTCCCTCAGATGTCCCATAGAATCAACTCCTCTGGCACTGGCACTTTGTTGTATTTTATTTGTCTACATCCTTATACTTCCTGCTTGTCAGGGAAAGTATCATATTTTACTTTGTGTCTTCAGAGTAGGATAATGCATAGTTATATACCATTAATGTGACTTAATATGAGCGATTTGTTGGAGGAATGAGCTCTACTATGTAGATCAGGATAGGTTTCTTCAGGAGGTAACATTCAATCTCAGACCATGAAAGACAGATGGATTCTGAATGTGAAAGAATGAGGTTGGGGGGTGGGCGGGAAGGAAAGTAGTCCAGTAGGATAAACGAAAAGCCTAAGCTTAGGAATGAGATAGCAAACAATCCATTTTAAATAGGAAATCACATATATCATAGGAACAATGGAAACTAAATCTGAAAAACTAGACTTAGCCTAGAACACTTGGAAGTGCAAGAAAGCAATTACAGGCATAGATTATGTCGAGGAATCTTGCTTTCAGAATTTTCCACAAAGTTACACTAGTATCATGGGGAAAGGAAGTGTTACCATAAGAACATCATTGTGTATGATCCAGTTAACTTGGCCAGCATTAGAAAGACAATGATGTTGTCACAGGTACTCATATTATTTGATAGAATACTTGATAAAGTGAATTTTGTCCTTTTAGGAGGACACTGCATGCCAGACTTCAGACTGGGCCTGGAGATAGTAGTGAGTCCTCTGAGTTACAGCTGACCAATTTCTGCTTATTGGTGGATTTTTTGTTGGATATAGTTTCTTTGGTAAGACCACTTTGGTTAAAAAAAAAAATCAAGGAAATATAATGTGGTTCAGATATTTCATGTCAGAGACAAATCTTAGTTTCAACTAAATTTCATCTTTAAATTGATTTTTCCCTTTGGTATAGCTTCATAAAATTTTCCAAGTGTTTTGTCCTTTAAAATATATCTTATATATATAAAATATATATAATTTATATAATTGCATGTTATAAAACCTAACTGTATAATGTATAGTGGTTTAATGATATATTTATATTTAATGATTCGTTCTATTAAATGAAGACTTTTGGAAATCTTTTCCCCTTATGTTTTCTCTCCTCAATCTTTTGCTTTCTCATTTTGAAGCCTACTAGAAGTATGAGGGTGCTGTGTCAGGTATGACATTCAGCCTGTTTTGTTTTTAACTGATTCTTTGCACTTTTTTTATAATTTCAGTAATGTGGCAGATAAAACTGGGGTTGTTTTATAATGTATGCTTTGAAGTACTTAATTCGAGAGTTTGGGAATAGAAATTTTATAAGTCATCAATCATAAAATGACTATACAATGTTAATTAAGAGCATGGCACCTATAAAATGTTACAGATGAGTAAATTACTGCCTTATTTATATAGATTAAAAATAAATGAAATCATATGACTTTTGGGTAATGCATTGTTTAAATTCTTTTCATTTTACTACTTTTGTTTTCAGGAGACATACATTGAAATCCAGACAGAACACTTGCCACAGTTGCTGCTCAGGATGATTTCTGCCCTGACAAGCCATCTCCAGACTTTGCGCTTATCTGAGCTCACAGATTCCCTTAGACTGTGCTCAAAGATACTTAGCAAGGTTCAACCTCCACTGTTATCTGCTGGCAGTGGAGGTGTGGTGCAGTTTCCGAGTGGGCAGAACAACTCAATTAAAGATTGGGAAGACAAAAAGGTAATTTTAGCTATTATTTTTGGCATTTGACCAGTTATATTTGTTGGATACAGAATAATTTGAGTGGGCCAGCGTCGTGGCTCACTTGCTTAATCCTCTGCCTGCGGCACCGGCATCCCATATGGGCATCGGGTTCTAGTCCCAGTTGCTCCCCTTCCAGTCCAGCTCTCTGCTGTGGCCCGGGGGGGCAGTGAAGGATGGCCCAAATGCTTGAGCCCCTGCACCTGCATGGAAGACCAGGAGGAAGCACCTAGATCCTGGCTTCGGATCGGCATAGCTCTGGCTGGAGTGGCCATTTGGGGGGTGAACCAATGGAAGGAAGACCTTTCTCTCTGTCTCTCTCACTGTCTTAACTCTGTCAAATAAAAATTTTTTTAAAAAATCACTAAGAATATTTTCTGAGTAAGACTGCTTATACATGGGCATGGAAATATTAGTGAATCACTCTTAGATCTAAGTGCTGTGGCAGTAGAGCATCATGTAGACTTTTTAAAATTTATTTTTAAGTGTTTATTTTTTTAATTATTTGAAAAGCAGAATGACAGAGAGAGAGATAGAGAGATAGACATCTTCCATCTACAGGTTCACTCCCTGCATGGCTACAATGGCCGGGGGTGGACCCTGCCAAAGCCAAGAACCTGGAATTCCATCTGGATCTCCCACATAAGTGCAGGGACCCAAGGATTTGGGCCATCTTCCTCTGCTTTCCCAGGCACATTAGCAGAGAGCTGGATCAGAAGTGGAGCAGCTAGTACTCAAACCAGCACTGATATGGGATGCTGGCACTGCAGGCAGTGGCTTAACCTGCTATACCACAACACTAGCTTCATCATGTACATTTTTACTATACTCCAGCTTAACTGTCATGTCAGCACTTGCCAATAGACGTATAATGTGAGAGACATGTGATTTTAAATTTTCTAGAAACCACATTAAAGTAAAAAGGAAGCAGTTGACATTAATTTTATACTTTAGCCAGGTATAGCCAATATATTTTCATTTCTGCCTGTAATCTATATAAAATTAAAGCCCTAAAAATATATTACACTACTTTTGTATGTTTTCAAAATCTAGTGTGTATTTTACACTTAAAATATATCTTCGTTCAAATGCTAAATTTTCATCAAAAATAGTTGATCTATGTTTAATCTCATAAAAACATCTATCTTTTTTTATTTCCACACAAGCAGGATATTTAATCAGGATGATCTCATACAGTCTGTCACATCAGATAGTAATACTGACTTTTCTTGGTCCATCTTAATATCATTGTTCTTCATACATGAAATGAAATGACTCACCCTCAATCAATTTAAATATGCCCAAGGGCTATTCTACATTAATTAAAACTTCAATTTCTTATTATCCTTCAAATTTGTTAATTACTTATTTTGGTGTAAAAAATTTTGAAATCCAGGCAGAGATTTTTCATAACTTTTATGAGCTTTCTGAAGAATTGCCACATGCATCAGAATTAATTTATCCTTTAATTCTGTTTATACATAAGCTCTTTGAAATACCCCAGTATTGAATCTCCTTTTCCTGGAAAATTCATTGTATTGTACTGTTTTTCTTTAAATTATGTTCCTAGGATTTTCCTAGAAGTAAAGCTAGGATAGGTATAATGTTTACTGAAGCTTTGTTTTTTATTTGGTTGACATCAATAGGAGAAGGAAGGGCCATAGCATTTTTCAATAGGATATTCAAATATTTGAAGATTTGCTACTTAGGAAACACAGGGGTGGGGTGGAGGAGAGGAGCCTGTGTTGTGGCTCAGCAGGATAAGCTGACACTGTGAAACAGGCATCCCATAATAGAGCATCCCTTTGGGTCAAGCTACCCTGCTTCTAATCCAGCTCCTTGCTGATATGCATGAGAAAGCAGCAGCAGATGGCCTAAGTCCCTGCCACCCACATGGGAGACGTGGATGGAGTTCTAAGCTCCTGGCTTCATCTTGGAGCAGCCCCAGCCATTGTAGCCATTTGGGGAGTGAACCAATGAATAGAAGGTTCTCTGTGTATGTGCCTCTCTTTGCATGTCTCCCTGTCTGAATCACTCTACCTTTTAAATAAATATATCCATCTTTTTAAAAAAAAATGAAATGACATGCAAAGATAGTACCTGGAGGCCCTGGTAAATGGTTACAGGTAAGATAAATGGGAATATCCATATATTATATATAATAGATATTAAATTATTATATAATACTTTTCATGTAATGTTTCATTAACCTTTGAGTATGACTTTTCCCTTCTCTGATTTTCTTGTATTCCCAGGTTGTATATTTTTCCCTATATTTTTATTGAAGTACAATGTATGATCTTCAGTTTAGATTCCTGAAATTTGATCATATTTAAAAGTTGAAGGGGCCAGTGCTGTGGTATAGTGGGCTAGGTCTCCACTTCCAGTGCCAGCAGCACATATGGGTGCCAGTTCATGTACAGGCTATGCCTCTTCTAGTCCAGCTCTCTCCTATGGCCTGGGAAGGTGGTGGAGATTGGTCCTAGGGCTTTGGCTCCTGCAGCTGTGTGGGAGACCCAGAAGAGGTTCCTGGTCCCTAGCTTCAGATCGACCCAGCTCCAGCCATTGTAGCTGTCTAGGGAGTGAACCAGCGATGGAAAACCTCTCTCTTTGCCTCTGTCTCTCTGTGACTCTGCCTTTCAAATAAATAAATAAAATCATATAAAAGTTGAAAAGGTTTTCTGCATTCTGTTTTTTAGTGAAGGAATAATTCTTTACAAGATAAATCTAATTTGTACATTAGTATGTTTTTGTAAAATCAGTGTATTAGATATCTGTACTCTATATCCAAAACATGTCTTCCTATTTCAGTAAGATTTTATTATAAAATAATCTGGAACAGTTACATAGTCCATATAACTAAATATTATAAATATATACAAGATAAACAGTGTATAGCTTGAATTAATCCAATATCCATTTTTATGATCATTATGTAAAGAAAAATTAATACAAAAATAATTTCATAGTAATAAGATAATGCCAATTTCCCATTTGAATAACTCTTCTTTTAAAAAATATACATGAATTTAGATGGTTTGCTAACCTTTGAAAGGAGAAAACTTGACAAGTTCAATTCTTATAGCCACCTTTATTTGAACTTTGATACTGTAATAGAAAGAGTTCTCCTACCATTGTTCCATAGTGATATACTATGTATGCTCATTTCATGTGAGCTTTTCTACTACTAAGCTTATCTACTGGAATCTTGGACAGGGTTTTTTTTTTTTTAACCTCCCTGAGCCTCAATTTTTGGTTTTTGTTCGTTTGTTTGTTTGCCTTTGAAATAGAGAAAACAACCTCTCTTCATTTGCCAACTTAATGCGGGGCTTTAGCCAACCAGTAGTGAACTATCTACTACTACCAGTAGTTTCTTATATGCCCTTCTCAATCCTGTTTCTCATTCAAAGAACACAACAAGCAAGTAGTTGTACATTTAGTTTCAATAAGTATATGAAGGAAAATAGTGTTGAATATGTGGAAAATGAGGTAGCCTGACCTCAGCTGGAGGCCAGTAGAGCCTTTCTTGAAAGAAAGAAGACCCAGAGGAACTTGGAGGGTGGAAGTAAAGTAGTAAGAAGAGAGCACTGCACAGAGAAAGACGAATTGGCAAAGGTTCCTTGGCAGAAAGGAGCCCTATTCCCAATGGAAAATGCAGCTATGAGGTAGGCAGGGGCCAGCTCTTACAGAGCCTTGTTCATTATTCTATGGCTTTTATTCTTTATCTTAGGAGCAATGGGAAGACACTGAAGGGAAAAAGGCAAGTGCCATAATCAGATTTGTGTATTAGAAAAATTACTCTGGCTGCAGTGTGGAGTATGGATCAGAGAAACAAAAATGGATGTGGGGAGACCTGCTATAGTGCAGGTGAGAGGTGGTGGTTACTTGTGCTAACAGGATGGGGGGAGTGAAGAAAGAGAAATGAGTGGATTAGCAGTATATTAAGGAGGACAGATCAAAAAGGCTTAGTACTAGATTAGTAAATGCTAAGCATTATGCAAGTACTTTATATATATATTGTATTTTCATCCTCATAACTATAAAATGTAGGAATTACTGTTATCTCAATTACAGTAGTTCCCCCTTACCCATATTTCCCTTCCCATGATTTCAGTTATTGAGGTCAACTGTGGTCTGAAATATTAAATGGATAAACCCAGAATTAAAGAATTTGTAATATTCAATTGTGCCCCGTTCTGACTAGCAAAGAAATCCATCCTGCCTGGAATGTAAATCATCCCTTTGTCCAGTGTACCAATACTATTTTTGTTATCCACCAGTAGTCAGATACAGATGGACTGTATTGCAGTGCTTGTGTTCAGGTAACTCCTACATAGTATGCTAACAGTACATTACAGAGCCTGTGTTCATCTCACTTGATTTCATCATGCAGGCGTTGTATTACCTTATGTCATCACAAAATGAGTTAAGTACAATAAATTATTTTGAGAGAAAGGCCATATAATATAACTTTTATTACAATGTATCGTAGATATTGTTCTATAATTATTACTGCTAATCTATTGTGCCCAGTTTATAAATTAAACTTTGTCATTAGTATATTAAAAAAATACGTAGTATACATGGGTTTCAGTGATATCTGTAGTTTCAGACCTTTTCTGAGGGGTCTTGGGATATCCCCTGTGGATAAGGGATGAGAAGGAACTGCCAGATACAGGTGAGGAACATGAGATTTAAAGAGTTAAATAAATAGCATCACCTATTTAGTGAGTGGTAGAGACTTAGCTGACTAAGGGCCCACACCCTTAACTATTATACTGAATGTGGGGGAATTGGGGAAGGGAAGGAGAAGTGAAGGTACCAAGAATGACCCCTAAGCATCTGTCTTCCTGACTTTGATGAATTGTGGTGTTATGTACCAAAGCAAGGAATACTGGTTGAGGCCCAGCTTTGGGCAGCCAAGTATTTTGTTCATTTATTAATATGGTCACTTTTTATGATCTTACTAAAATTCAAATTATACCCTGGCACAATCACCCCCAGAAATTCATGATGTGTACAGCCTTGTTTATTTAAAGTAATCCAAGAAATGTTCTTGATGATTGTACTTTTCATGTCCTTATAGGAAGAGAAAGGTTAATACATTCCAGCTATACTATAGGAGTTTTTCTTTATATTATAATTAACTTTCTAGATTATAAACTACTTCTTTTATTCTTTCCATCTAATACAATGTCTGGCACATGAGTAGAATAACTATTCACTGAAAGAAAATAAAATTAATACCAAATATTCTTTACACATTTGAACAAAAATTTCAATTCATATGGTTTTGAACAGATTACCTATTAGATTTTATTTGCAGTTCTAAAAATTTTAATTTTACATATCTCAATCTTTGCAGTTGTAAAAGTGATTTCATGAAGTAGATTATTTTAAATAGTCACTTTCTTGAAAGCAAGAATCCTAAAAACTTGTACATGCATGTATTTTTCCCTCAAGTACCTAAGACTATGCATGCAATAAATAATAAATACTTGGTGAATGAATAGGTACTAATCTATTAGGATCATGTCAATATTTTTTGTTGATTATCATAAACATTTAAATCACTGTAAGAACTTTTTTGACTCAGTAGAATATATAGAATAAGTTGTGATCACTTCTCGACCATTTGGGTAAGATCAAGTATAGATTAAATTATGAATAATTTAAACTTATCTCAAAAGGTCACCATTTCTAATTCCTAAAATACACATTTCTCCACCCAAACTTTTTTTTTTAAATCTCTACCAGGTATCTTCAGTTTCTCTTGAAAATCCTACAGAAGTATTTGAAGATGGCGAAAATCCCCCAAGTAGTCGATCGTCAGAGAGTGGATTTACTGAGTTTATACAATATCAAGCAGACCGAACTGATGACATTGACAGAGAACTTAGTGACGGGCAAGGGGCAGCTCCCATCCCAATTTGTAGCACATCCTCCGAGACAGAAACAGCTTCCACTGTGGGATCTGAAGAAACCGTCATCCATCCCCGTTCCATAGTCACTCAGGGAACAGCAACACGAAGTGGGAAGACAGCCCAAAAGACTGCTATGCAGTGCTGTCTGGAGTATGTCCAACAGTTTTTAACCAGACTTATCAACCTCTACATCATTCAGAATAACTATTTTCCTCAGGCATTAGCTACCGAACGTCAAGGGGATCTCAGTAGAGAGCAGGAAGAGACTTCAAAATGGGACAGGGATTCACAAGGAGATGTAAAAGAGAGAAACATAAGTAAACAAAAAACTGCAAAAGAATACCTCTCCGCTTTCCTTGCTGCCTGTCAGCTCTTCCTAGAGTGCTCAAGTTTTCCAGTGTACATTGCTGAGGGGAACCATACATCAGAGCTGTGTTCTGAAAAGTTAGAGACCGGTAAGGTTATCTCTGCTTTATTTACATTTCAGTATTTTCTGGAGCATTCTGTTACTTATATTCAGCTCTTAAAACTGTGATTTTTTTTTTGGCTAGTTAATTATTGTTAATGTATCATTTTAACATTACTTTTTAAAAGTAAAATACTCTTATAGGCAAATTGGTATGTGGAAAGATTTTGTGATTTTTGTGTCATTCACTTGCAAGTGAGTAGAAGCAAAAAAGGAAATTTGTAGAGAAAACTATTTTAACAGATCCACAGGTCAAAGCCTAAAGGTATTAAATAGAGTTTTGTTTTTTGAAACTTAGAGTCTATGTAAAATGTTTAGTGTGCTGACCTCTGATTGCTGCTGTCTTTTGTTTCAGACTGTGAGCACGTGCAGCCTCCACAGTGGCTCCAGACTCTGATGAATGCTTGTAGCCAAGCAAGTGATTTCAGTGTGCAGAGTGTTGCTGTTTCACTAGTCATGGACCTAGTAGGACTGACTCAGTCTGTGGCCATGGTCACTGGGGAAAACATCAACAGTGTGGAGACTGCGCAACCCTTAAGTCCAAACCAGGGAAGAGTAGCTGTGGTTATTAGACCTCCCCTCACCCAGGGAAATTTGAGGTACATAGCTGAGAAGACTGGATTTTTCAAGGTAAATTCTAAGACATACATACATGACTAAGATCATCACTACATGTATGATATTTGACCTAGCTTACTGAAAAGTTGTTTTAAAGATGGTAACTGGGCTTAGTTAAACACTTCTAATATCATACCATATAAAAATGATGCCACATGTGGTATGTACTGTTTTCTCCATCTTGTCCCCAGATTTTGTGTGTTGCAGGGGGGAATGGAAGATAAGGATAAAGGAGAATATTAGGGTAAATGAAGACAAGTATTAGAGTACTGAAGCCATAGAAAATAATTTTAGATGCAAAAAAGGAATATGCATTTATGCAGCAGAACTTCTTTCCAGATTATAGTGGCACTTTTGCCTTACATAAAGTAAAACTTCAGCTCTTAAAACCCCCCATGAAAAGTTTTTCTGAGTCTCCATCTTATCTGATAGTCATCTGTAATATATCTTTCATCAAAAAAATAGTCTTTAATTTCTACCACAACAGTATAGATGTATAGATTTCTTCCTCAAAGAAAGAATGTCAGGTTTATTTGGATCATATTATAGCTTAAGCAGGTAAATTCTTTATATGTAAAAAAAAAATTTAATCTGATGTCAAGTCATTATGCCCACCCAAATATTTCCTTCTGGTCGATTAGAGTTGGGTTCTACAACATTGTGATGATGAATCCTGAAGATGCTTACATTTTAATTAAAGCTGCCATTGATCAAGTGCTATGTTAACACATGTAGCTCCAAAATGCATATGAAATAGTTGATGAAAGTCCTAAATAGTTTGTATATTTGGACTATAAATTGATTTCATTCTGTAACATACAACCATGAATATGATTTTCTGACAGAGACCAAATATTAGTGTGTAATCTAATAGATAATATTTGTTAAGTGTTTTTGTTTGTAAGTTTGTGACAATCACTTTTATATCTTTTTCTGTAGCATGTAGCTTTAATACTGTGGGACCAGCTGGGAGACGGGACACCTCAGCACCACCAGAAGAGTGTGGAACTATTTTATCAACTACATAACCTGGTCCCTTCTTCTAGCATCTGTGAGGATGTTATAAGTCAGCAGTTAACCCATAAAGATAAGGTAAATTCTTCTCCTCTTAAAATGTGCAACACATACACACACCCTTTAAGACAAAAGGTAATTAAAAGTAACTCTAGGAAAATTATTGTAGCTAGCATTTGAATAAGAGATAACAGAGCCTTGTTCAAAGTGATCTTAATATCTTTAAAATAGATGTTTTCTCCTTATAAAGCAAATTTCTTTCCAAAATTGTCAGTAATGTGAATAAATATATATTCAGTATCAAATGCCAGCTTTATTTCTTGGTTCAGATACCAGTATGGGTAATAGTGATTAAAGTTATCACTAGTCTAGGTTCTTGGGTCATTTAAAAAAGACTCAGTGGCCTCAGTTATAGAACTGATACATGTGAAATGGAATAATGTATAAATTAAATTTATAAGCTATAGGATGCAAAATTGTGAGATATTACATGCATTATGATAACTACTTAATTTTGTATCCTAATGTATTTGAAGTGATACATAAGTCATTTACAATAGATGAATTGAGTGGGCTTGAAAAGAAACTGAAACAATCATTTCAATTGACCTATAAATTTAATTTTATTAAAGCGCTTTTAGAAGTAGATTGCCCTGGTTTTTTATTTTTTATTATGAATTATGAAAATATTAAATTTTTTTATTTGGTTTCTTCCTTTAAGAGTTAAAATTTCAGTATAATTTTAGAGAGCAACCAAATTTTTACAAATACTAGTTAAATGTTTTGCTGAATTTGTTTTGTTTCCATATTGGATACAATTTTAGAAAGATTATTCTTTTTTTTTTTTTTTTGACAGGCAAAGTTAGACAGTGAGAGAGACAGAGAGAAAGGTCTTCCTTCCATTGGTTCACCCCCCAAATGGCCACTCCAGCTGGCGTGCTGCGCCAATCCGAAGCCAGGAGCCAGGTGCTTCCTCCTGGTCTCCCATGTGGGTGCAGGGCCCAAGCACTAGGCCATCCTCCACTGCCTTCCCAGGCCACAGCAGAGAGCTAGACTGGAAGAGGAACAACCGGGACAGAACCAGCGCCCCAACCGGGACTAAACCCAGAGTACCTGCGCTGCAGGCGGATTAGCCTAGTGAGCCGCAGCGCTGGCCAGAAAGATTATTCTTAACATTGTTTACAATTTATCTTTAAAATATGCCCAACCAGTTTGTGGGTAAAATTAGGCTGAGGTATTTTGTGGTATCCCATGTATCTTTGACAAGATGTTTAGATTTTTCTTTAAGAGAATTTTATATGACAGTACATCATACGTTTCTTGATATTAAATATTGCTTACATTTGTACCAAAGTTTACAGATCCTTTTTTTTTTCCCCAAAGAAACCTTTTATTTAAGGAGTACAAATTTCATAAGTACAACTTTAGGAATATAGTGATTCTTCCCACCATACCTGCCCTCCCACAGTCCCACCCTTCCTTCTCCTCCCCCATTCCCAGTCCCATTCTCCATTAAGATTCATTTTCAATTACCTTTATATACAGAAAACCAACTGTATACTAAGTAAAGACTTCAACAATTTACACACACACACCCCCCCACACACACAAACTTTGAGAACAAGTTTTAGTTAATTCTCATATTACAGCTCATTGAGGACAGAGGTCCTACTTGACAAGTAAGTACACAGTGACTCCTGTTGTTAATTTAACAATTAACACTCTCATGTATAGCATCAGTGACTTCCTGAGGCTCTTGACATGAACTGCCTAGGCTATGGAAGCCTTTTGAGTGCACAAACCCTGTCAGTATTTGGACAAAGCCATAAGCAAAGTAGTTCTCTCCTCCCTTCAGAGAAAAGTATATCCTTTTATGGCCATTTCTTTTCACTGAGGTCTCACTCATAAAGATCCTTCATGTAAGACATTTTTTTTTTTTTTTTTTTTTTTTTTTTTTTTTTGCCACAGTGGCTTAGCTTTCCATGCCTGAAATTCTCTCATGGGCTTCTCAGCCAGACCAGAAGGCCTTAACGGCTAACTCTGAGATCAGAGTGCTGTTTAAAGAGATTGTCATTCTATGAGTCAGCTGTGTGGACTGCTTCCCATGTTGGAACATTCTCTCCTTTTTAATTCTATTATTGCCAGATACTTGATCTCATTTATATGATCACTTTAGCATTTAATATGATCATTTTAACACTTAAGATGGCATTTTTACCACCCAGCTTAATGGATTTGGGGTACTATGACAAGTTTTTAAACTGTATCCTAGAAATGAGTCCATAGGAATGTATGTAGAACCATATAGCTTTACAGTTAAAAACTTCCTCTTCCCTTTCTTATTCACACTTTTTTTAATGAGATCAATTTTAATTGACTTTATTAAAATATGATTAACTCTGTTAAGTAACGAGTTCAAAAATTGTATGAATAAGAAAAAAATAAACTTTCTCTACAGTTGAGACAAGGGCTGTTCAAGTCTTAGCTTCTCAAAGTGTCAATTTCACTTCTACAGAATTTCTTTTAGGTACTCTATTAGTTATCACAGATCAGGGAGAACATATGGTATTTGTCCCTTTGAGACTGGCTTATTTCACTAAGTATGATGTTTTCCAGATGTATCCATTTTGTTGCAAATGACTGGATTTCATTTTTTTACCACTGTGTAGTATTCCATACTGTACATATCCATTGTATTTTAATCCAGTCTTCGGCTGATGGACATTTAGGTTGATTCCATATCCTAGATATTCTGAATTGAGCTGTGATAAACATGTGGGTGCAGATAACTCTTATTTGCTGATTTCATTTCCCTTGGGTAAATTCCCAGGAGTGGGATGGCTGAATAATATATTCAGATATATTCAGATTGCTGAAGTATCTCCATAATGTGTTCCATACTAGTTTTACCAGTTTACAGTCCCACCAACAGTGGATTAGGGTACATCCTCAGGAGCATTTGTTGTTTGTTGATTTCTATATAAAAGTCATTCTAACTGGGGTGAGGTGAAACCTCATTGTGTTTTGATTTGCATTTCCCTGATGGCTAGTGATCCTGAACATTTTTTTCATGTGTCTGTTGGCCATTTAGATTTCCTCTTTTGAAAAATGCCAATTTAAGTCCTTTGCTCATTTCTTAACTGCATTTTTGTTTTGTTGTTGTTGAGTTTTTGATCTCTTTGTCGATTCTGGTTATTAATCCTTTATCAGTTGCATAGTTTGCAAATAATTTCTCCCATTCTGTCAGTTGCCTCTTCACTTTCTTGAAAGTTTCTTTGCAGTATAGAAGCTTCTCAATTTGTACCCCACTTGTTAATTTTGGCATCTATTGACAGTGCCTCTGGTGTCTTTTCCAAGAACTCTTTCCCTGTGCCAATGTCTTGCAGGGTTTCCCCAATGTGCTGTAACAATTTGATAGTATCAGGTCATAGATTTAGGTCTTAAATCCATGTTGAATGGATTTTTGTGTAAGGTGTAAGGTAGGGGTCCAGCTTCATACTTATGCATGTGGAAATCCAGTTTTCCTAGCACCATTTGTTGAAGAGACTAACCTTGCTCCAGGGATTGGTTTTAGCTCCTTGGTCAAATGTAAGTTACTTATAGATGCTTTGATTGATTTCTGGCGTTTCCATTCTGTTCCATTGATCTAACCATCTGTTTTTGTACCAGTATTAGGCTGTTTTGATTGTAACTGCCTTGTAGTATGTCTTGAACTCTGGTATTGTGATGCCTAAGCTTTTTGTTGTATAAGATTGCTTTAGCTATTCAAGGTCTCCTATGTTTCCATACAAATTTCAGCATCATTATCTCATTTTTCATCTCTAATTTTATTGATTTGGGTTTTCGCTCTCCTTTTATTGGTTAGTTGGGCCAATGGTGTGTCAATTTTGTTTATTTTTTTTTTTTTAAACAGCTCTTCGTTTTGGTTATCATTTGCATTTTTGGTTTCGATTTTGTTAATTTCTTTAATTTTAATTATTTCTCCTATTTTTGGGTTTGGTTTGCTGTTACTTTTCTAGATCCTTGAGATTATAGCCCATTTATTTTTTGCCTTTCCAATCTCTTGATGTAAGCACCAATTGCTGTAAACTTTCCTCTTAACACTGCTTTTGCTGTATTTCATAAGTTTTTGTTTGTTTGTTTTTTAGATTTATTTATTTACTTGAAAGTCAGAGTTACACAGAGAGAGAAGGAGAAGCAGAGAGAGAGGTCTTCCATCCACTGGTTCACTCCCCAGTTGGCTGCAACGGCCAGAGCTGCACCATTCGAAAGCCAGGAGCCGGAAGCTTCTTCCAGGTCTCCCACGTGGGTGCAGGGGCCCAAGGACTTGGGCCATCTTCCACTACTTTCCCAGGCAACAGCAGAGAGCTGGATCTGAAGTGGAGCAGCTAGGCCTGGAACCAGCGCCCATTTGGGATGCTGACACTGCCGGCACTGGCTTTACCAACTATGCCACAGTGCTGGCCCCTCCCATAAGTTTTGATATGTTCTATTGTTGTCTTCATTTGTTTCCAAAATTTTTTGGTTTCTTTTTTGATTCTTCTATGATCCATTTTTCATTCAGGAGCATGTTGTTCAGTCTCCATGTGTTCGCATATGTTCTAAAAATTCCCGAGTTGGTGATTTCCAGCTTCATTGTATTGTGTTCCGAGAAGATGCATGGTATGATTTAGATTTTTTTTAATTTGCTGAGACTTGCTTTATGGCCTAGCATGTGATCAAACCTAGAGAAAGTTCCATGCACTGGTTGATTTGTCCATTGCTGAAAGTGGGGTGTTGAAATCCCCCATTACTATTGGATTGGAGTCTGTGTTTCCTTTTAGATCCCTTAACATTTCTTTTTAATAGCCAGGTGCCCTGTAATTGGGTGCATTTACATTTATAATAGTTAAATCTTCTTGTTGAATTGATCCCCTAATCATTACATAGTGCCCTTCTTTGCCTCTTTTAACAGTTTTTGTGGTAAAGTCTATTTTGTCTGATATTAGGATGGCTAAACCAGCTCTTTTTTTGGTTTCTATTAACCTGGAATATCTTTTTCCATCCTTTCACTTTCAGTCTCAGTGCATCTTTGTTGGTGAAATATGTTACTTGTTGGGAGCAAATAGATGGATTTTGTTTTTCAATCCATTCAGTCAGTCTGTTTCTTTTAACTGGAGATTTGAGGCCATTTACATTCAAGGTGACTGTTGATAAGTAACAACTTTGCCCTGCAGTTTTTGCATATGTATTTCTATTCGTTTACTTTAGATTTCCTTTGTAGTTTTTCTTAAAGATTTATTTATTTATTTGAAAGTCAGAGTTACACAGAGAGAGGAGAGGCTGAGAGAGAGTGATCTTGCATCTGATGGTTCACTCTCTAATTGGCCACAGTGGTCAGAGCTGTGCCGATCCTAAGCCAGGAGCTGCTTCCAGGTCTCCCTTGCGGGTGCAGGGGCTCAAGGACTTTGGCCATCTTCTTCTGCTTTCTCAGGCCATAGCAGCCAGGTCTCAAACCAGTGCCCATATGGGATGCTGGCACTTCAAGTCAGGGCATTAACCCACTGCGCCACAGTGCGAGCCCCTCCTTTGTACTTTTACTGGGAGATTTTCTTCCTTTACTTTTTTTTTGTAATTATGTATTCAATTTTAATTCGCCCATTTTTAATTAGCCCTTGGTAGAAAACCACCCACGTTCCCTATAACCAGCGGGCACTGCCTTAGCGTCTCGATTATAATTCTCTAAACATGAGCCTGACGTGTGGTGTCATTTCTTTTTTTTATTATTTTTTTATTTAATAAATGTAAATTTACAAGGTACAACTTTTGTATTGCTATGGCTTTTTCCCCTATAACCTCCCTTCCACCCACAGCCATCCCATTTCCCACTCCCTCTCCCATCCCACTCTTCATCAAGATTCATTTTCAACTATCTTTATATACAGAAGATCAACTTAGTATATACTAAGCAAAGATTTCAACAGACTGCACCCACACAACCGCAGAAGATATAGAGTACTGTTCGACTAGTAGTTTTACCGTTAATTCTCATAGTACAACACATTAAGGACAGAGATCCTATGTGGGGAGCAGGTGCACAGTGACTTCCGTTGTTGATTTAACAATTGACACTCTTATTGACGTCAGTAATCACCCAAGGCACTTGCCATGAGCTGTCAAGGCTATGGAAGCCTCTTGAGTTCACAAACCCGATCTTATTTAGACAAAGCCATATCACAGTGGTGGTTCCTTCTTCCCTTCAGAGAAAGGTGCCTCCCTCTTTGATGGCCTATTCTTTCTGCTGGGATCTCATTCACCAAGATCTTTCATTCAGGTCGCTTTTTGCCACAGTGTCTTGGCTTTCGATGCCTGCAAGACTCTCAAGGGCCTTTTAGCCAGATCCGAATGCCCCAAGGGTTGATTCTGAGGCCAGAGTGCTGTTTAGGGCATTTGCCATTGTATGAGTCTGCTGTGTATCCTGCTTCCCCCGCAGGATAATTCTCTCCCTTTTAATTCTATCCTTCATTATTTGCAGACACTGGTCTTATTTGTGAAATCTCTTCGACACTTAACCTATCTTTTTGATCAATTATTTACTTAAACTTATCACTTTAACAAGTGAGATGGCATTGGTACATGCCTCCTTGATGAGATTGAATTGGAATCCCCTGGCACATTTCTAGCTCTACCATTGGAGGTAAGTCCGAGTGAGCATGTGCCGACCTGTATAGCTCCTCCCTCTCTTATTCCCATTCTTATATTTAACAAAGATCACTTTTCCCTTAATTTTAAATGCCTAAGAATAACTGTGTATTAATTACAGAGTTCAACCAGTGGTATTAAGTAGAACAAACAACAAACAAAATACTAAAAGGAATAAAATAGTAAGTTGTTCCTAAATAGTCAAGACAAGGGCTGGTCTAATCATTGTTTCTCATAGTGTCCGTTTCACTTCAACAGGTTTCCTTTTAGGTGCTCGGTTAGTTGTCATTGATCAGGGAGAACATACGATATTTGTCCCTTTTGGACTGGCTTATTTCACTCAGCATGATATTTTCCAGATTTCTCCATTTTGTTGCAAAGGACCGGATTTCATTGTTTTTTACTACTGTATAGTATTCTCTAGAGTACATATCCCATAATTTCTTTATCCAGTCATCTGTTGATGGGCATTTAGGTTGATTCCATGTCTTAGCTGTTGTGAAATTAAGCTGCAGTAAACATTGAGGTGCAGACAGCTCTTTTTTTTTTTTTTTTTTTTTTTTCCAGTTCAATTCCCTTTGGGTAAATTCCAAGGAGTGGGATGGCTGGGTCATGTGGTAGGGCTATCTTCAGGTTTCTGAGGACTCTCCAAACTGTCTTCCATAGTGGTTTTACCAGTTTGCATTGCCACCAACAGTGGATTAGTGCCCTTTTTCCCCACATCCTCGCCAGCATCTGTTGTTGGTAGATTTCTGTATGTAAGCCATTCTAATTGCGGTGAGGTGAAACCTCATTGTGGTTTTGATTTGCATTTCCCTGATGGCTAGAGATCCTGAGCATTTTTTCATGTGTCTGTTGGCCATTTGGATTTCTTCTTTTGAAAAATGTCTCTTAAGGTCCTTGGCCCGTCTTTTTATTGGGTTCTTTGTTTTGTTGCTGTGGAGTTTCTTGATCTTACATAGTAATGACTATGTTTCTGTGTTTCTGTGTGCAGCACATGCTTAAGCATCTTTTTTGGGGCTGGATGAGTGGTGACAAATTCTTTCAATTTCTGTTTGTTATGAAAGGTGTTTATTTCACCTTCATTTATAAAAGAGAGCTTTGCAGGGTATAGTATTCTGGGTTGACAGTTCTTTTCTCTTAAGACTTGGAATATATCTCACAGTTCTCTCCTAGCCTGTAGGGTTTCTGATGAGAAGTTTGTTGTGAGTCTAATTGGAGATCCTCTGAAAGTAATCTGGCATTTATCTTGTGCACATTTTATAATCTTTTATTTATGTTTTAATATGGAGAGTTTGATTACAGTGTGTGTGGTGAAGTTGTTTTCTGGTCCTGTCTATTCAGAGTTCTATGTTCTTCCTGTACTCGGATGTCTCTTTCCTTCTCCAAATTGGAGAAATTTTCTGTTATTATTTCACTAAAAAGGCCTTCAAATCCTTTCTCTCTTTCTATGTCTTCCAGAATTCCCAGAACCCATATGTTGGGTTGTTTGATAGTATCCTGTTGACTACCAACAGTATTTTTTAATTTTCTAATTTCTTCTTATGTTTGGTCTGACTGTAATATTTCCTTTGCTTTGTCTTCTCAGTTGGATATTCTTTCTTCTGCTTTCCACTGCATTTTTTATTTGTTCTATTGAATTCTTCATTTCCAATATTTCCTTTTGATTTATCCTTAAGATCTCAATTTTTGGGGAGAAATTTTCTTTCATTTCCTGTATGGATTTCATTACTTCATGCATTTGCTTCTGATTACTTCTAAATAGTCCTATGATCAATTTTTTGATTTCCATTTCTGGCTTTTCTTCAATCTCATCATCTTCACAATCTATAGTATTGAACTTTCTGTTCTTTCGGGGCCGTCATTCTGTTTTCCTTTTTTTTTTTTCTTTTTTTTAATTGGTGCATTTGTTATTCAGCATTTGTGGAGATACTTGTTGGTTTCTTCCTTGTTTTTTCACTGTGGCAGCTTTTATCTTTTTACTATACCTCTGCAGATTAATGGAGTGTCTGCTTTCAGTGATAACTTAGGGGCATGTGATGGGTGTGGCCATGGAGCTCTGTTCAGTGCTTCTGCATGAAGGGTATATCTGAAATGACACACCCAGGTTTTTTGTGGTAAATCTTTTTTTTTAAACCAGAAGGGATGTTTGTTCTTGTCTGTTGGGGTAGACTCAGCTAGTTCCTCTCCTCAAAGGAGGCCAGTGGCTGGGCGCAAGCCCCAGTGGGTATATTATTCGTCTTCCCTGCCACAAGGACCACACAAAGGATCTGTGCAGTCTTCAGTGTAAGCTCAGATTCCCCAGCAGGTAACCAGGGAGCCCTGAGCACATGGAGCCTCTCACAGTGACTACCCAAAGTCCCAGCCACACCCTGAGTCCTCCCACACAGCCTCAGTGTTTTCACAGTCCTGGCACATAAACTTTGCATAATCACGAGCACCCAGCCCCATCTGTTCTCCCCAACAGACTGGGGAGTCTACACTAGGCTGGTTGCTAGGCAGAGACACAAGTTGGCGCAGCTGTTAAGTATGTCCAAAATGGCACCCGCTCTCATTGGCTAGTTACAGGACACCATTGCAGGGTGATCAGGGAGAGAGAAATGTGGCCCTCCTTTTTTTTTTCTCCTCTAGTTTGGCAGGTACACTATCCCCCACGTGGCTCCAAGTTGGATTCCCTCTAGGCTCTTCCTGCAGCTTTTTCACCAGTGGCTTGGGCTGCTGCAGCCTGATCTCACCTCAGTCTCCAACACTGGTACAGATGCTCTTGGATGCTGGGGTCCTGACTTGTGCGCGCCCACGCCCTCCGCAGACTTCCACTGTGTCCCTATAATTTGCATAGAGTTTCCTCTGCTCTTTTCTCCCTAACTCTTCCCTGAGACTGTACTCTTTCCACTTTTTTTAAACTATCGCCTGTTTTTTTTTGTTTTTGTTTTTGTTTTGTTTTGTTTTGTTTTTTTGTTTTTTTTTTACAGGCAGAGTGGACAGTGAGAGAGAGAGACAGAAAGGTCTTCCTTTGCCGTTGGTTCACCCTCCAATGGCCGCCGCGGCCGGCGCATTGCACTGATCCGAAGGCAGGAGCCAGGTGCTTCTCCTGGTCTCCATGCGGGTGCAGGGCCCAAGCACTTGGGCCATCCTCCACTGCACTCCCGGGCCATCCTCCACTGCACTCCCGGGCCATAGCAGGGAGCTGGCCTGGAAGAGGGGCAACCAGGACAGAATCCGGTTCCCCGACCGGGACTAGAACCTGTGTGCCGGCGCCGCCAGGCGGAGGATTAGCCTGTTGAGCCGTGGCGCCGGCCCTTATCACCTGTTTTTTAAAAATTGAAAATGCTAGTGAGTTTGAATAGGTCATATTCAGAAAGGTGTTGTGTTGAGTAACTGAAGAATTTAGCGGAGAGGGAAGGAGTACATGAGAGAAATGAGAAGTTTATTCCAAGAAAAATGTTAAATTAATACTTTTTTAGAAATTGATCAAATAAAATTTAAAGTCTTACATTTTAATAATTTGTTTTGCATGAGATATAAAAGGGCAAATTATATACATGTTTTTACTTGTAGAACTTTTGATTCAAAGAAATACTTCCATATGCTCAATAAAGATACATATCCATGAAAAAAATTCAGACATGTAGAACAATACTTGTTGATGTGCAAACACAGACTTCATAAGAAAAGCATGTGTATGCCCACAGAAAAATCAGACATAATTCTAGCCTGTGACAAGCAGTTTAGACAGTTGCAGTGTTGTTTCTAAGGGCTTTTTCTTGAAGGATTCCATAGTGTTAAAGGAAGACTATAACATTTTTCATAAGTCATAATATCTACTAAACTTATATATTAATGTTTATTGTATAATACCAAACATTTCTAAGTAACTTTTTTTTGCATTGTCATAGCCATTTTATTTTAATCTCAAAAGTAGTTTAATATTTTCTGTTAGAAATTTAAATGTTTAAATTTTGAGTCTAATAAACAAACTTTGAATGTGACGAAAAATTCATTTGAGATTAATGTATAACTTCTGGGGGAAAATAATTTTGAGACTAAATGTTTATATTAAAGTAGAAGTGGGGTTGGCATGGCAGACCTTGGGACATCTACTTCTCCTACTAGAGTACCTGGTTTCAAGCCCAAACCCACTTCTGATTCCAGCTTCAGTTAATGTGCACCCTGGACAGCAGCCAGTTATGGCTCAAGTAAGTGGGTCCTCCCCACTCAGATGGGAGATCTGGATTGAGTTCTGGGACCTCTGGCTTCAGCCTGGCCCAGCCCTTCCTATTAAAGGCATTTTGGGAGTGAGCCAGCAGATGAAAGATTCTGCTAAGTCTCTTTCTGTGTTGCTGTGACCTTCAAATAAAATGAGATGGGAAAATACTTCCTCGATTCAAGGTATCACAACATATCCATTATTTTATTAGCTTTTCCTTCCACTTTTATACAGTAATCTATGAACCTAATTATCTAAAGTCTAAGTAATAATTATGAGGCAGAGTGAGATGACCCTTTAAGGTTTTTTTTTTAATATTTATTTATTTGAAAGAATTAAACAGAGAGAAGGAGAGGCAGAGAGAAAGAGAGAGAAATAGAGAAAGGAGAAATGTCTATCTATTGGTTCATTCCCCAGTTGGCTGCAACAGCTAGAGCTGTGCGAATCTGAAGCCAGGAGCCAGGAGCTTCTTCCGGGTCTCCCACATGGGTGCAGGGGCCCAAGGACTTGGGCCATCCTCCACTGCTTTCCCAGGCCATACCAGAGAGCTGGATTGGAAGTGGAGCAGCCAGGTCTTGAACCAGTGCTCATATGGATGCCAGGCACTGCAGGCAGGCCCTTTACCCGCTATGCCACAGTGCCAACCCTGACCCATTAGGTTTAATAATTATGTATATATTTAAGTATTTTCTGTTTCTGTTTCCATTAAAAATGTAAAAAACATTTAGTGCAGTGTGTTTTTAATATTGTGGACATTGAATATAATACTCATCTAAGTTATTTTGATTTTACTAAAACCACTTAGTATCTTCAAGAGAGAATAATAACTTATCCTCCCATATTTTCCTCAGAAAATAAGGATGGAAGCACATGCAAAGTTTGCTGTTCTTTGGCATCTAACAAGAGATCTCCATATAAATAAATCTTCATCTTTTGCACGTTCATTTGACAGGTTGGTTACATTTTATGTTCAGATTTTATAGTCAGGTATATTAATCTTAACTCTTTTAATGATCTGTTTAGCTTGTCAAGAATCAGAGATAGCAATTTACAAATATTATGAAGAGAAATTATTTTGAAAAATATGTAAGCGATATTAAAATGTGTGACATTCTCACTTATTACCAGACTTTCCCTTTCTGGTTATGGAGTATCCACCTGGTGCTCCTTTCTTTCATTGGATGACTATTCATCAAGTCCCTACTATGCCAGGCACCATTCTTGCTACCAGAGATACAGCAGTGGCTACAACCTTTATAATTCTGTATTCACATTTGATGAAACAGCATTTAAATAGTAGATTATAAAAGTGTTTCTTGATTAATTTTCAGTCTTCTGTCTGAAATGAATTTATTAAAGTCCATAATTGAAAATACTGACAAAGTCCTTCCTTATAGTCAAAGAACCTGTATCTTTCTAAGAGAGGTTTTGCTTTTTGTTTAGAGTATTTAAGTGGCTCATACCTCACTTATCAGATTTTTAACTGCCAAGGAAATCTATCTATCTAGATTCATATACTGCCATAAGATAGCAGTTTCCCAGTAGATCTTACAGAGGTAGCCATATAGTCTAACTGTTCTTAAAGTTCAACTTTAGATTATATATGTGCTCCATTGTCCATTATTTCAGCTGGTGCTTTTTCAAAAAGCATCACCATTTTTAAGTCATCTGCTGTTGAACCCTGACAGTAAATAAGGTCCTGGACAGGGCATTTCCCAAATAGTTATCTTTAACTTGACAACCACCTTTGTCTGTCCTTCATGCGAGGCAGCAGAGTCTCAAAGAGTTAAGATACTTGGCTTAGGATCAGGCAAGATTGAATCTTGGAGTTTTTTTCATTCCAAAGCATTCCTCCATACCTTTAATAGCCAATGTTTCCATGAATTAAGCACTTAACTTTGACTCATGAAGAGAATGGGAAAAAAGGAGCATGGACCAGCATGGAAGCATAGAAGTGGCATTCACATGTAAAAAGTTGATGATGGTGAATATGTTGTTGAAACAAGACTAATTAAATAAATTTCTTTCTATTCTTTAATATTTATCTTATAAAATTAATATTTGAACTTTCAGAAACACAAGTATGTATTTTTTAAAAGGACAAAAAAATTTATTCCTTTTCTTTTATCTCCTAAGACTAATTGTAACAATGCTGTGATCAAAATTTATCCAAAAATGTTAACTACTTAAAATCATTCAAAATAAGAAACAAAACTTAACATAATGTTAGTTGTGGGAAAAATAGTGATAGTTAAAGTAGGTGTTCTTTATTTAATTATTGATATTTATTTTAGGTCACTGTTCATCATGTTAGATAGCCTTACCAGCCTCGATGGTTCTACTAGCTCTGTGGGACAAGCCTGGTTAAACCAAGTCCTGCAAAGACACGATATTGCCAGAGTTTTGGAACCATTGCTCTTGCTCCTGCTTCATCCAAAAACCCAGAGGGTTTCAGTCCAACGTGTACAAGCAGAACGTTACTGGAATAAGACTCCCTGTTATCCAGGAGAGGAGAATGACAAGCATTTCATGCAAAAATTTGCCTGCAATAATGGTGAATATCATATGAAAATAGAATACCTTTATTTAGAACTAAAATGAGAAGTGAACACAGCAGAGATTGGTGAGAGAATTGCATGAGAGATTTTTTCCATTGACTTATTTCCTCCCCATATCATGCCTTAGCAGTGCCACACAGCTATATCAGTATGTACTTGATCAATGACAGTCTTGGAGCACTTGGATCTCTTTTATCAGTCGACCACAGGTCTGGTAGATAGACATTCTTCAATTGTGATGGAAATATGTTTAGAGCTTATTTTGTAATCCTGGTCCTGCCAAGGCTCTGTAGATAATTGACTATGAATGTATAGTAAGCCTGTAAGCTACATTTTACATTTCATGAGTCATTTTCTTCATCTATAAGGGGATAATATATATCTCTCAGTCTTTGTTATAAATATCAGATGTAGTCATATTTTATGACATGCTTAGTACACAGACTTGTATGTTATAAGTGTTTGATTAATATTCACCGTTCTTACCACAAAGTCCACATTTCACAAACTGTCATGTAATGCTCTTTATACAGTTATAATGGTCACTTAGATTAATTGATGTTACTTTAGGGACAGAGAGTCTCACATTCCTCATTTATAACTCTTGACAAGTAACCCTGTGAGATCAGTGATAAGTAAGGAGCAGGCTGGTGATGCTTGGAAGACTGGCTTTCTCCAAGTTCTATGATAAATGATGAAGCTTCAACTACACTGCTATCCTCCTAGTCCATTCTAGAGAACCTTAGTTTATCTTTTAGGCTTCCTATACACTGCTTACTTTGAATTTTCTGAGAACTTCCTCTACTCTGCTTCTTGCCAGAACATCTTTGTGGTAGTGCTTTACCTGTCGCAGTCTCTTCCTGCCTACTGAATTCTTACCTCCCTTCTTAGATAGTCCTGAGACCTTACCTGGGGTATCATGATGTTTTCCTAGACTTTGAGAACATTTGGTTAATACTGCTTCTATGGTACTAAGCTTTCTAACTTTTTTGTTAACACTTATTTATTTAAAAGGCAGAGTTACAGAGAGGCAGAATCAGAGAGATCGTTCATCTGCTGGTTCACTCTCCAAATGGCTGCAGTGGCTTCCATGTGGATGCAGGCTCTCCCATGCGAGTTCAGGGGCCCAAGGACTTGGGACATCTTCTTCTGCTTTCCCAGGCCATGGCAAAGAGCTGGATCGGAGGGAAAACAGCCAGGACTCAATCTGGTGCCCATATGGGATGCTAGCACTGCAGGCGGTGGCTTTAACATTATGCCACAGCACTGGCCCCCTCAACCTTTTCTAAAAAAAAGCTTTGTCAACATGGTATGTCTCTAAAAAAAGGACAGAGTTGTAGCACTTATACCTATTTTAAACTACTAATAGAGGAGCAATGATGGCTGTTCCTTCTCCCTCTTGTCTCCATGTTGAGGGCCATACATATATTAGATAATTCAAAGCATTTATTGAGTGTTACTAAAATCAAAGACATTATGTATTTGTGCATTTGAATCCATGCAACAGTTCTTCAAGGGGCTGGCATTGTGCTATAACAAGTTAAGCTGCCACCTGTGATGCCAGTATCCCAGATGGATGCCTGTTTGAGTCTCAGCTGCTCCAGTGTTAGTCCAGCTCTCTGCTAACGTGCCTGGGAAAGCAGTAGAAGATGACCCAAGTCCTTGGGCCCCTGCAGCCATATGGGAGACATGGGTGAAACTCCTGGGTTCAGCCTGTTCCAGCCTTAGTCATTGTGGCTATTTGGGGAATAAATCAGTGGATGGATCTCTCTCTCTCCCCCTCTCCCCCCTCCCTCCCTTCTCTCTCTCTCTCTCTGCCTCTCCCTCTCCCTCCCCCTCCCTCCCTCCCTTCTGCCCCCTCCCTATAACTATGCCTGTCAAATATGTAAATAAATAAATCTTTCTAAAAAGAGTACTTCCAAAAGTTTATGGAAAATGAAATCAAAAGACAAGTTTATCTTGGTCAAGAATGTATTGAAAGTCCATGCATATTTTTTGTATAATATGCCCTTCCATATCCTGTATGTATTCCATAATTTTATACCAAAGCACTATCTTTTAATTCCATTTCTTTAAACACGTTGAAGTTCCCTTGTACTAAACTATTTGAAATCTTGAAATTAGCATAACCAAAAGAAAGTATCACACAGGGAGGAAAAATATAATTTTAACTTGAAGTAAAAAGGATGTATATTTTGAGAAAAGAAAGCAAAGTTTCATATTTAATTTATGTTACATGTTGTTTTGTTTAATTAAGTCATAAAGCCTCCTATTGAATTATTAAACTACTAAATTCTGATTTTTAGTCATCATTATTTTCTGACTTAAGAGATCTAAAATAGTGATAAATTATCAGGTACTTTTAATAGGAAAAATATAAATAGAGGTTAATCATTAAAAGTCTTAAATTTAGTCTGTGTTGCTGAATTTCAATTATTTTAATACATTTTGTATTTTTCCTCTTTTACTGTTTTTCTCATGTGCCAGTAAGTCAAGTACAACTCATGACATCAAGGGGAAATGGTGAAAAGCCACTTACCATGGACGAAATAGAGAATTTCAGTCTTACTGTTAATCCATTGAGTGACCGACTTTCCCTCCTAAGTACTAGCAGTGAGACAATTCCAATGGTTGTGTCTGATTTTGATCTTCCTGACCAACAGATAGAAATACTTCAGAGTTCTGACTCTGGATGTTCACAGTCCTCTGCTGGGGACAACTTGAGTTATGAAGCTGATCCTGAAAATGTGAATGCCCAAGAGGATTCTCAGATGCCAAAGGCTGGCTCGCCTGATGATGATGTTCAGCAGGTAGTGTTTGACTTGATATGTAAAGTTGTAAGTGGCCTTGAAGCAGAATCTGCATCAGTTACACCTGAGTTAGAAAGTGAAGCTCTGCCCTCAAAGGACAGTGATGTAGAGCCGGAAGAGGAGGCTATTAAAAATGAAGATCAGTCCACTCAGCAGAGTGAGAGTGCCTTGCTGAGTAATGGAAGTCCTCAGTTTCTGTCCATCTCTGTAGAGGGAGGCCGTGAGTGTGTGGCAAATGGAATCTCCAGGAATAGCTCCTCACCTTGTATATCAGGAAGCACACAGACTCTCCAAGATGCTGCTTTTGCTTCCACAGAGACCAAATCTAGACAGAGGAGTCACAGCAGTATTCAATTCAGCTTCAAAGAAAAAGTGTCAGAAAAAGTCTCAGAGAAAGAAACGATTGTTAAGGAGTCAGGTAAACAACCAGGAGCAAAACCCAAAGTAAAACTTGCCAGAAAGAAAGAAGATGATAAGAAAAAAACTTCAAATGAAAAACTCAAACAAACCAGTATATTCTTTAGTGATGGTCTGGATTTAGAGAACTGGTATAGCTGTGGAGAGGGAGAAATTTCTGAAATTGAAAGTGATATGGGTTCTCCAGGGTCTCGGAAGTCTCCCAATTTCAACATCCATCCTCTCTATCAACATGTGCTCCTATATCTCCAATTGTATGATTCATCCAGAACTCTATATGCTTTATCTGCCATCAAAGCCATCTTGAAAACCAACCCGATTGCTTTTGTAAATGCCATTTCAACCACTAGTGTAAATAACGCATATACTCCTCAGTTGTCACTGCTTCAGAATCTATTGGCCAGACACCGGATTTCTGTTATGGGCAAAGATTTTTATAGTCACATTCCAGTGGACTCAAATCACAGCTTCCGGAGTTCAATGTATATAGAAATTCTTATTTCCCTCTGTTTATATTACATGCGTAGCCATTACCCAACTCATGTGAAGGTTACTGCACAAGATTTAATAGGCAATCGAAACATGCAGATGATGAGCATAGAAATTTTGACTCTTCTCTTTACTGAGCTGGCAAAAGTAATAGAAAGTTCAGCAAAAGGTTTCCCTAGTTTTATCTCTGATATGTTATCAAAGTGCAAAGTTCAAAAAGTGATTCTTCATTGTTTGCTGTCATCTATCTTTAGTGCACAAAAATGGCATAGTGAAAAAATGGCAGGTAAGAATATAGTTGCTGTAGAAGAAGGTTTCTCAGAGGATAGCCTTATCAATTTCTCAGAGGATGAATTTGACAATGGCAGCACACTCCAGTCACAACTTCTTAGAGTGCTTCAGAAGTTGATTGTTCTGGAACACCGGGTAATGACTATTCCTGAAGAAAATGAAACAGGTTTTGATTTTGTGGTATCTGACCTGGAACACATCAATCCCCATCAGCCCATGACTTCTCTTCAGTATTTGCATGCTCAACCCATCACATGTCAAGGAATGTTCCTTTGTGCAGTAATACGAGCTTTGCATCAACACTGTGCATGTAAGATGCACCCACAGTGGATTGGTTTAATCACATCTACTCTGCCTTACATGGGAAAAGTTCTACAGAGAGTGGTTGTTTCTGTAACACTTCAGCTGTGCAGAAATTTGGATAATCTAATTCAGCAGTACAAATATGAAACAGGATTATCTGATAGTAGGTAAGAGTTAACTTTACTTTTGTTATTTTTTCACACCTGACATGTCCAGAAAGTCACAGTTTGAATAAATCAGCAGTTTTCAGTAGATGACAAATATACTAGTTATTTTCACAAAGAAGAAAATTCAGCATGAGGTAAAATATTAAAGGAATCTAGAAAAGAAAAGGGGAGGGCTGCTTAAACAGGTCTTTTTTTTCTCTCAAGGGCTGAAATTAATTTTGATGGTTACCTTGACTGGTCTGGCAAAAGTAATAGAACAGTCAGCAAAGGGTTTTATCTGATAGTTTATCTCAGTGCAAATTAATTTCAGACAAATTTATGATTCTTTCCCATGTAGTTTTATTTTATGTCGTGGTGTTCCATGGTTTGGTGGCAAGTTTTATGTCTCCAGGCCATGTTCAAAATTAGTCTGTGGAAAAATCAGCCAAATGTTTAGTAGACTAGTGTCCTTTTTTGCTTGTATAATCTCAGCTACTACATGTAAAATAATAAGAAAACCTCCTGTATCACTTAATATTGATAAGCCTACCATTCTCCATAAGCTAGGGATTGATTGACTATATCTGCCCATTTTGTATAGAAATCTTTAGCCAAAAAGAGCTCTAGCATATTTAGAATAACTCCCTTATTTTGTGTATTAGAAAAAATAAAAGCCCTTGATATATTTTTTTAAAGATTTATTTTATTTATTTGAAAGAGAGTTAGAGAGAGATGTAGAGACAGAGAGTGGTCTTCCATCCGCTGGTTCACTCTCCAGATGGCCGCAATGACCAGAGCTGCGCTGATCTGAAGCCAGGAGCTTTTTCTGGGTCTCCCATATGGGTGCAGGGGCCCAAGGACTTGGGCCACCTTCTACTGCTTTCCCAGGCCATAGCAGAGAACTGGGTCAGAAGGAGAAGCCAGGACTAGAACCAATGCCCAAATGGGATGCCGATGCTTCAGGCTTTAACCTGCTGCACCACAGCACCTGCCCCAATCTATTCTTTTAGTCATTTTATTAATATTTACTGAGTATACTCCTATGTACATACTGGATGTGTACCATTGATAAAATATGAACCTTGCTTTTACAGAATTTCTATTCAAGTGAGTGCATTTTATTTCAGGCCCCTGTGGATGGCATCAATTATCCCACCAGATTTGATTCTTACTCTTTTGGAAGGGATCACAGCCATTATCCATTACTGTTTGTTGGATCCAACTACCCAGTATCACCAGGTAAGAATGTACAGGTACTTGACTCCTTTATAGAGACTATTATATCTAATAAGTCTCCATTTGTAAGCCTCAGAAAGTAACATTGTGTTTTTCCCTCTATTTCAATAGCTTTTGGTCAGTGTAGATCAAAAACACTTGTTTGAAGCACGCAGTGGAATCCTCTCCATCCTTCACATGATCATGTCCTCTGTGACATTGCTATGGAGCATACTGCATCAGGCTGATGCTTCAGAAAAGATGACTGTTGCTGCATCTGCATCTGTTACCACTATTAATCTTGGAGCCACAAAGGTTGGACAATTCATACTTAATCCGTAGAGTTCAAGAGTCTGTTTGAGGATTTTGCCAAAGATTATTTTCAGAGTATGTGAATACCTCGAGTAGTCTTTTTGGCATTCTACATAGATTGACTTGTTATCAAATGATTTAAATAGTTTTTTTGAGATACAATCATCATTATAAAAGTTGCTCATTTTTAAATATACAGTCCAGGTTTATTTTTAGTAAATTAATAGAGTTATGAACTGTCACAATAGTCCCATTTTCAAACATGTCCCTCATCTCAAAAAGATTTTTCAGGCCGGCGCCGTGGCTCACTTGGTTAATCCTCCGCCTGCGGCACTGGCATCCCATATGGGCGCTGGGTTCTAGTCCTGGATGCTCCTCTTCCAATGCAGCTCTCTGCTGTGGCCCGGGAGGGCAGTGGAGGATGGCCCAAGTGCTTGGGCCCTGCACCCCATTGGAGACCAGGAGAAGCACCTGGCTCCTGGCTTCGGATCGGCGCAGCGTTGGCCGTAGCAGCCATTTGGGGGGTGAACCAACGGAAGGAAGACCTTTCTGTCTGTCTCTCTCTCTCTCACTGTCTAAAACTCTACCTTTCAAATAGAAGAAAAAAAAAAGATTCTTCATGCCTATTTGCCCTCAATCCCTGTTCCTTTCCCTAACCCAAGTCAATTGCTAATCTATTTTCTCTATAAATTTGTTGTTTCTGTATGTCACATAAATGGAATAAAACCATTTTCATTTTTGTGTCTACCTTTATGAGATTTATTCATGGATACTTCAATTTTGTTTTCTTCAGAGGATTTTAATTTGCTATTTTAACATGCAGAGTCCTACTGGAAAAATTTATATTTAATAATTATTAAATTATTAATAATAGATTTTAAAGTTTCACAGTTTTTGAGCTAGTAAACTCTAAGGTAATCAAAGTTACGTAAAGATGTATATACAAAGTGTTCATTACAGCAAAAAGGAGATAACCTAAACAATAAATAAGGGGGCCGGCACTATGGGGTAAAGCCGCCGCTTGCAGTGCCTGCATCCCATTTGGGTGCCAGTTTGCATCCCGGCTGCTCCACTTTTTATCCAGCTCGCTGCTATGGCCTGAGAAATCAGTGGAAGATGGCCCAAATCCTTGGGCCCCTGAACCCACATTGGAGACCTAGAAGAAGCTCCTGGCACATGGTTTCGTATCGGTGCAGCTCTGGCCGTTGTGGCCATCTTGGGAGTGAACCAGTGGATGGAAGACCTCTCTCCATCTTTCTCTCTGCCTCTGCCTCTCTGTAACTCTGCCTTCCAAATAAATAAATCTTTAAAAAAAATACAAATAAAAAATAAATGAAGTAGTTAAACAAATTATCCTTTCAGCATTGTGATATATAGCCAATAATTATTCATGTCTTTGAAGAATTTTTACTACATGGAAAGTTTAAAAATGTGCTTAAAAATTCAATGAAACAGAGATGTTATGTGATTATACAAATACTGTATTTTCAATTATGTAAAATAATTTTTTATCTGCAGAAAAAGAATAAAGAGTTCATATATTAATAGTGACTATCCAAGGATAATAGAATTAATGGTTGATTAAACTTTTTTCTTCCTTGTACTTGTTGGTATTTTTCAAATTTTCTACTTTATATTTTAAACATTATATGAATAGTTGAAAGCATACTTTAAGTCAAGCAGTCAGACTGACAGCCTTCAATAACCTAATCTTATTCGTAGACCTGACTGTGATATCTAATAAGTCTCCATTTGTAAACTCTGGGATTCAAGGGAACACGTGGAATTAGGGGAACCAGTTCTAATTATCATTAGAACTCCATTAGAGATTTGGATTAAATGTACTTTTAATGTGTCATTTCATTTAAATATAATGTATAATAATATACACCTATTTTTTAATGAGTACATCAAATAGTCAATTGGATTTCACGTATTTTGTCACACAGAGTAGATTTGCATTTGGAAGTTTTCATTTTATAGGGTTTCTTTTTCTTTTAGAATTGTAGTTGATATGGTTGCAGCTCCAATACTATATATAGATTTTTCTGTTAAGTAGTGAAATAGAAATATTAAACAAGTATTCCAGAAAAATCTAAAGTGCATCCTAGTTATCAATGTTTTCATATTTTTTAATTTTGTCATTTGCTTTAATTGTTTTAGAACTTGAGACAGCAGATCCTTGAATTATTGGGCCCCATTTCAATGAACCATGGTGTACACTTTATGGCTGCCATTGCATTTGTGTGGAATGAAAGAAGACAGAGCAAAACCACTACTCGGACCAAGGTATGTGTTTAGCCATTTGAGTGTTTTTTCTTCTGATTGGTACATACTCATTTTCAATTCTCTTTGGGTTAGAGTGGGGCTGGGATAGGTGGGGAGTAAAAGAGCAAGTTTGTCTTACTCAAAATGGTAAGACTTGTCAACAGAGCACTAGAAATTTTGATGAGAAAGAAGTCCTACCCAATAGTTCTATATCCAGCTAACTTGCTCAAAGCATTTTCAGCTGTGCAATGCCTTAAAAAAAAGTCACTTATCTTTGGAATATGTAGTTCCACAAAGGAGTAATATACCAAAGAGGAAGAAGTTGGGGGATCCAATAAATTGGGATTCTAACACAGGTGATCTCTGGGATGATAGTGATAAAGGGGAGTCATCAATATGGCATTGAGAAGCCAGTGTAGTGAGGACCAATCCATCTAACACCATTGCCTAAAGTAAAAGAAACAGAAGAGAAGAGGAAAGGGTAAAGATAAATTATATTAAGGATTTGATTATAATATTAGAGGAAATTTATTACTGTTGGAGCACTTAGGGATGAAGTTTTTTGGTTTTTGGGTTTTTCTTCCTAGCTTTCATTTATCTGTTTGAAAGTCAGAGTTACAGAGGGCAAAACAGAGGCAGAGAGATAGATCTTCCAACTGCTGGCTCACACCCCCAGTGGCCACAACAGCCAGGACTGGGCCAGGGCAGAGCCAGGAGCCAGGAACTTCTTACAGGTCTCCTACATGGGTGCAGAGGCCCAAGGACTTGGGATGTTTTATGCTGCTTTCCCAGGCACCCCAGCAGGGTGCTGGATCAGAAGAGGAGCAGCTGGAACTTGAACCAGTGCCCATGTGGGATGTCAGTGCTACAGGCAGCAGCTTTACCCACTATGCCACAGCACCAGCCCCCTTGGGATGAAGTTTTTAAATTTTTTTTTTTATTTGACAGGTAGAGTTATAGACAGAGAGAGAGAGACAGAGAGAAAGGTCTTCCTTCTGTTGGTTCACTCCCCAAATGGCCGCTACAGCTGGCGCTGCACCAATCTGAAGCCAGGAGCCAGGTGCTTCCTCTTGGTCTCCCACGTGGATGCAGGGGCCCAAGCACTTGGGCCATCCTCCACTGCCCTCCCAGGCCACAGCAGAGAGCTGGACTGGAAGAGGAGCAACCAGGACTAGAATCTGGCTCCCATATGGGATGCCAGTGCTGCAGGTGGAGGATTAACCAAGTGAGCCACAGCACCGGCCCCCAGGGATGAAGTTTTAATAAAGAGAAAATGCAACAACAACAACAACCAAAAGTTTATTAACTCTAGGAGGAACACAAAGTTGTATTAGGAAAGAACTGCAGCATCTAACATTGTGTTGAAACAGGTTAAGCTGCTGCTTGCTATGCTGCCTTCCCATGTTGGAGTGCCAGTTAGAGTCCTGCCTACTTTTCTGATCCAGTTCCTTTCTAATAACTCCTGGGAAGGCACCAGAAGGTGGCCCAACTACTTGGGCATTGGTTACCCATGAGGGAGACCTGGTTGGAGTTCCAGATTCCTGGCTTCATCCTGGACCAGCCCCAGCCAGTGAGGCCATTTAGGGAATTAACAGCAAATACTTCCTTCTGTGTCTCTCCCTGTCTCTTTACATCACTCTACCTTTGAAATAAATAAATGAATTTTTAAAAAAGAAATAATAGCACAATATATAGCACAGTCACAAATCATGTGAACTTCAGATGCTACTTTAAATAAAATTACAATACAACCATGACTTCAGGATATGGGGAAAAACTATAAGATGGCTAAGTCTTTTTCTTGTAAAATAGGAAATCAGTAGATATTTTTTTTAAAATTGAAGAATCATGAAACAAGAGAATATTTGCAAATAATAAGAACTAAAAAATGCTGGAATATGGGTGTTTTTGATCAGGAGAGAGGGCAACATACTAATATATTTTCTTGTAAAGTTGATTGTCCTATTTGAGTTTTTGAAATGCTGCATATGTATTATATTGATAAAAATGTAAACTTTGCCTAAAGAACTTATTTTAAGAAGAGGCCTTAAAATAGTATCTTAAGTCTGTGACTTCTCAAAAAAAATTATATGCACACATACATACGTAGATAAAATAATATGTGTTACTCAGGTTATTCCTGCAGCAAATGAGGAACAGCTTTTGCTGGTAGAACTAGTTCGTTCCATCAGTGTCATGCGAGCAGAAACTGTTATCCAGACTGTGAAAGAAGTTTTAAAGCAGCCTCCAGCTATAGTCAAGGACAAGGTAAGAAAAAGCTTTACTTTCCCTTGTTTATAAATCCGTTTCAGATATGATGCTGATAGGTTAAGATCTTTTTTGTTTAGTATTGTAGTGTCCTTTTAACTATAGTGCATATTGTAGCAGTGACTGCCTGCAGCCCTTACATTGCCTTAACAAAAAGAGCTGTCAATATCTACATTGAATTGCTATGCTGCTCATTCCTGTAACTAGGGAAGAATAACAGTTCATTACTCTTATTCCCATAGGTACATCAAAGGCAGTCAGGAACTGTGTGACCAAATAGAAATTTTTCTCATCAGTTAAAGGGAAAACAAAGAAGTCCCAGGCCAAGATCTGCTTACCTTAGTTGTTGCTGTTTTTCAAAACTTTCATATTACTTTTTTTTATCCTGAATCGTTCAGTTCTATAGACCTCTCAGGTTTTGCCACAACCTTGCTTATAGTGAATGTCTTTTTCTTTTTTTTTTTTACCGTATACAATGCTGTGCTTTGAGGGCTACAGAATATGAGCAATATAGTCTCTGCATTCACATTGTTTGTCCTTAATTAGGCCAACATAAAAGTTTACAAATCAAAGAAATTGTGTACCTCTGGTTTCCTGCACGTTGCTTCAACAGTCCCAAGAGGCAATTTTTCTTAGAAAATATTTTCCAACTACAAACTTTACCAGCTATAACAATAGATGTAATCACATCACTTAAAGAATTATTAAATGTGCCTGAAAATATTGAATTCTTTTTTCTTTTCCTTGAATTGCCTAAGTGAAAAGAGTGTTCATGTTGGTGAATAGCCACTACTCTTATTACCTTTTTAATACTTTGGCTGCCTGTTCTAAAAGCCCCCTGGATACATTTGTCACAGGATGTTAAATTTGCACATAAAAGCTCAGTTAACATGGTGTTTTGAGTATCCATTTGTGCCACACATTAGGCTGTACATGAGATCTCAGAAAATAAGTAAAAGCCAAATGCACCCCTGCACCAACTGGTAACCCCTTAGTTAAGTTCTGATTTTTCTTTGTGTAGTAAAAGAAGAACCATTCCTAGGAATAGCAGGTACAAAACATAAATTAGTGTCGGTGGACATCAATATTATTTTATTACTAAATTGCAAGGATATATGTTTTTTTTTGTCTTTTACACTACACTGAGTTCTCTCCTTAACTTAATAGCCACATTTTAAACCACCAATAATTGATCTCAGATTTGAACTAACTATACTAATTTACCAGCTATATTTAGTAAAGTAGACTTATGTATACATTTAATAAAAAAGAACTCAACATGAGCACCAAGCACTTAAGAGGCTTAAAATAAAAGTAACTATTTCCAGAATAAATGGATCATTTAAAAGAGACTGTTGCAGTATCAACTTTGATATGTGGAAGAAAAATTGATAACCTTTGTATTCCTTCCATCTGTTTTCAGTTTTTAGATAGCCTTGTGTGAGTTTTCTCTAGTACATAGAAGAGGGAGATACATGTTTTGTGGTTTTTTTTAATAACTATTATTTCATTTTGGATATTTTTTAATTTCCTTATTAAAAATTGGCAGTAAGATACAGAGTAGTTGCAGCAATGAAAAAACAAAGGAAGCTTTTTTTTCACTATAAAATTGATGTCTTTTGTTTATAGAAACATCTTTCTTTGGAAGTCTGCATGCTTCAGTTTTTCTATGCTTATATTCAAAGGTAAGATTACTACTCTAGATCTCTCTTTACTGCATTAGCAATGAATAAAAGTTAGGAAATACAGGAGGAAAAGTAGCTGAATTCTTTCAAGAAGTCAATATAGACTTTTTTCCTCCATAAAACTGAAATCCTAGAAACAGAGAAACAATATTTATGACTATGTTAATACAAATGATGAGTGTACTAATGACCAAGCCTGACAAATCAGACATTCCTAAAGACCCAACAGTGTAGAAGCTACCTGGGTATTAAAATACTGAGATATAAGCAAATAATTTACTTAAATATAAATGAAAATACCTAATCTTGAAACCACGTTTAATGCCACTGAATCCATTACTATTTTTATATAAGTGAAAACGTAGCACTCCAGTTTGTTTTTTTTGTTTGTTTTAAGAATGACAATATAAAATGATTTTTGGTATTCTGTTTTGCATCTAGCTGACCCCTAGTCTGTTGGAGTTTTTGATAAACTTCTTACTTGAGAACATGAATCCTTAATCCTCCTATAAAGGGATAATTTAATTTTAATCACTATATTTGGCATCCATTTGTGATCTATGCCACATTTACAGAGTTGTTATTTAGTATGAGTATGTGAACCGCTTGTGACTTATAGCACCAGCTGCCTAGGATCGCAGTTTAGATATACAGAAGTGTTAGGATTGAAACAAAGATAATCTTAATTTCATTTCAGAAGAAAGACTGGTGTTCAGGATAGAAGCCCTCTCTGTCACGAGGCAGAGACTTATAGGTGAAAGAAAAAACACTAATATAAGAAGTTATTGGAGAGATAGGGAAGGGAGTAACAGACTATGATGTCAGTAATTCAGCTGGGAATAATTTCACTTTTGAGAATCTGTGTGATAAATGGGCTTTTTATAGGAAGATTTCTAAATTAATAAATTACATTGGGTATTTAAATATGTATAGTTTCCTTCTAATATATTAGTAGAAAATGTAAATCTTTTAGGATTTTCTATCATATCCTATAAACATTTTGAGGATGTTTCAGAGAAAATAACAGAAAAATATGTTAAAGACTGGGAGAATATAAAGAAAATTGAAGTTTTCTGTGGCTTTTATATATACAGACTACATTTATTTTACAGAATTCCAGTGCCAAATTTAGTGGATAGCTGGACATCATTGTTGATACTTCTGAAAGACTCTATACAACTGAGTCTTCCAGCCCCAGGGCAGTTTCTTATACTTGGGTAAGCAATTTCATTTAAAAAATATTATTTTGAATAAAAAGATAGTGCTACATGTTCTAATTGCTGAATTAGAGATGTTTTCAATGACCCTGTGATCTCCATCTTTTCATAGGGTTCTCAAGGTACAGAACTAGCTGTGTAAGGCCTGTGAAAAAGGAAGGGGAAGTAAGGGAAGAGAATAATGTATTTTTTAATATATAAACAAAATGTAAATGTGGTAACCTAAAACTTATAAAAGTAGTTACTTTTTTTTTTTTTAAAGATTTATTTATTTGAAAGTCAGAGTTACACAGAGAGAGGAAAGGCAGAGAGAGAGAGAGAGAGAGAGAGAGAGAAAGAATATTCTATCTGCTGGTTCACTCCCTAGATGGCCACAATGGCCAGCGCTGTGCCTATCCAAAGCCTGGAGCCAGGAGCTTCCTCCAGGTCTCCCACATGGGTGCAGGGGCCCAAGGACTTAGGCTATTCTCCACTGCTTTCCCAGGCCATAGCAGAGAGTTGGATCAGAAGTGGAGCAGCCGGGTCTCAAACTGGTGCCTATATGGGATGCCAGTGCTTCAGGCCAGGGAATTAGCCCACTCTGCCACAGCACTGGCCCTAAAAGTAGTTATTTTTGGGGAGGGGGTTACTGAAGAATCGAAAGGGGAAGGGTAGAGTAGCATGGTTACAGGTGAACTTCTTAGAGGCCAGGTATCTGAGCTAGACCTTGAACATAAGCAGGCTTGGAAAAGTAATTTTCTATGTCTTAGAGTTTCCTGATCTATGTTAATAATTTGTATAATTATTGAATAAATGCAGGTCACCCTTACTTACCTCCAATCACAGTGGTGTCATAGACATCATTTGTCTTTTGCTCACCATTACTCTTGGTTCATAATGAGTCCCTGATAAATACTATCTTGGGCAGAAATGGTAGGAACAGAAAGCCCTTGGGGAGACAGGCAGGGGAAAGATGTATTGTGACAAAGTACATTGTCTTGTTTGATGGTAAAGTAGGGCACAGGCTGTACAACCGTGAGGAATAAGCGTGGGTGAAAAGGGAGCTAGGTGGGGAAGGAACTTAAATATTATTTTGAGGAATGATTGCAGTTTTTGAGGACATGACTCTGGCACATTAGTAGGATAGGTCAGAGGGGACGGAAGCTGAGCTGGGAGTGCTATTTTAAGGGAAAGGTATGAAGAGTTTAAACTAGTGAAATAACAGGATGAAGAAGAAAAAAGGGGCCATCAAAATAGTTAGAAAAAGACACAGCTGAAAATAAGAATGGTAGATATATTATTCGGTGTTCTAGATATATTATTCAGTGTTCTAGAAGAGATGGATGTTTGACACCTTTGTAGCAGTTAAAGAAAATGAAAAACAATATATGAGGCTATGTTTGTTGAACACTTGTAGAGGCACTGGTGATTTAGGAGAGAAGAGTTTGGCAAAATAATAGGCAGAGATGTTAACAGGAAAGGGTTAGAGTGAAAAGGTAAGGATGGATTTTTCTTTGAAGATGTTTGATCATGAAAAAAATTACTAGATAACAGGAGAAAATATGGTTTAGAAGTTGTCATTGTAATGGTAAAGGCAGCTTGAGAATATTGAGTAGTAACAGCAAAGACTCTGAAGTTGAACCCTGCTCTGGTTCAAACCCCAGCCACTTTACTTATTGAATAGATTAGCCTCTGCAATAAGAGAAGTTATAATGATGTCTACCTTATAAATCTATGAAGATTAAGTAAGTTAATGGTTGTTGCATTCTTATAACAGTACTTGCCCATTAGTAAATTATCTAAATGAAGAATGATAGAAGATTCTAGAAAGGAGGAGACTTATTGATGGCAACAAATTCCAGAGACAACTGGGAGGGTGTGGAGCACAGGAAACTGCTAGAAAGGATTCATTGTCTTAAGATTTTAGTACTCAAAGATTGGTCTTTGAACCAGCAGTGTTGGAATCACCTAGGATCTTAAAAAAAAATGTAGAATCTCAGTCTTCACCCTAGATCACCCAGTAAGAATCTTTTATTAAGATTCCCAAGTGACTTGTGTATACACTAAAGTTTTAAAACTTTATTTGAAGATGTAAAGAAAGAGTGTAAACTTTTCTCAACCGTTTCACTTCAGATATTGAAGTGATCTTATTAATATTCAACAACACTCAACATGTTATCTGACTGAATATATATAAAATTGCCTAACTGCAGATAACTTTGACCTTTTAGTCAACTTCTATAGGTCTGACAGTGATTTTGTGTATGTAGCTGTTATTCTGTATACGTAACTTCTGTGATTAGCATTCTTAAGGAACTAACAGTTTTAGTTTGGCAACCAGTGGTCTAGAAAACTTTAAAGCCAAGGAGAGGGAGGGAAGGTGAGGGTTCCTCACTAAGATGGCTTCAATTTGCTGGTAAATGTGGAAATCTAATATTGATCCAAGAAGCAGAGAAGAAGTAGTGAGACAGTTGTGAGAGGGTGAGGAGAGTGGATTGGCATGTAGTAGCTGAGAGATACTCAAGACCCACACTAAACAAAGGGAGCTAGAGATCCTGCCCAACAATTTTAGAAATCATAATGAACCCGGGACCCTGTCTGTTTTGAAATGATCTAAATCAAAAAGCTGAGAGAGTTTTAAACACTGAAGATATAATGAAAAGAATAGGAGACTCAGTGCCTGTAATTCCTAGATCAGACACTCTTGTGGTCATTAATGTGCATGAGTTTCAGTGATGAGACAAATGTAACCACTGGAATCAAACAACATTCTAGAGAAAATTTCTGATTCTTCTGTTTGCAAATTCCATCCCTCGCCCCTATGACCTTGGGCATGCCAATAAACCTCTCCAAGGCAAGAATAACATCTACTGTACCTAATTCTGAGTTGTGAAGTTCCTTGTATATCACCAGATAGAATGCTGACTAATTTTACTTGAAAATTAAAACCATTTATTGTCTTTATATGTATATATTTATAGCTTCTCCCCCACAAGAGTCCTGTTTCATCACCTTCCTTAGTTATGTTTCCTTTCTCCATTCTCAGTTAATTAAGGATCCTATCTCTTTCTTAACGTGTGTATTAAGATTACATATTAAAACAACAAGTTGTACATTTTGAGATATATTGGAAACAAAAATCAGTTTTTAAGTTTCTGATTATTTACTTTTCTTGCCAGCAATTCTATTGATCCTCTAAAATTTTCCAATTACAAAATTAAAATTGATATAAAGGTTCCTCTTCAGTAATAATTATGCATATCATTTATCTTTAAAAAAAAAAAGTCAAAATAATGTTGAGGGGCCCGCGCTGTGGCGCAGTGGGTTAGCACCCTGACCTGAGGCGCTGACATCCCATCTGGGCACCAGTTCTAGTTCTAGTCCCGGCTGCTCCATGTCTGATCCAGCTCTCTGCTATGGTCTGGGAAAGCAGTAGAGGATGGCCCAAGTCCTTGGACCCCTGCACCCACGTGGGAGACCCGGAGGAGGCTTCTGGCTCCTGACTTCAGATCGGCACAGCTCTGGCCGTTGCAGCCAATTGTGGAGTGAACCAGCAGATCCAAGACATCTCTCTCTCTCTCCTTCCCTCCCTCCCTCCCTCTCTCCCTCCCTCCCTCCCTCCCTCTCTCCCTCTCCCTCTCCCTCTCTCTCTCTTTCAAATAAATAAATAAATCTTTAAAAAAAATGTTCAGTAGAATCTTAGCAAATGATGTAAATAGGCTTTTTTTCTTTATGAAATATTTTTAATCCATGTTATATATCTGGCAGCAAATCATTTGTTTAATTTTAAAACTGATTTTTAAACTTATTTGTTGATACATGAAACACATATAGAAAAATGCAGTACAGAGCTCCACAAGTATAAAGAATGTAACGTGAACATGCCCAGTATACAGTGACAAACACAAATTAAGAAATAAAATACCAGTGTCCTCTCTGGACCCTCCCCAATACCATACTTTTATCTTCCCAAAACAGTCCCTCTCTAACCATTGATGGATTTTGCCTTGTTTTTGAACTATGTTGCATATAGTATTTTTGTGTGACTTCATTTGTTCAACATGTTCATGAGATTTATCTCTATAATTTATTTACATAGCTATAATTAATTCATTTTTATTGCTATGTGGTATTTCACATTAGTAACATGCCACAATTTGTTTTCTTCTGCCTCTGGACATTTATCTTCCTTCTAGTTTTTGGCTCTTAGAAATAATGTTGCTATGAACATCTTTGTACATGTCATTTCATGCTTGTTGTGTTGATGGTTTTCAGTTGAATCATAGAATGTGTACCTGTACTTACATATGAAAAATAGAAATTGAGGCCACAAAGCCACTTACTGTGAGAATTTAGATTGTATCATTTTCTTTAGACTAATACCCAATTTCTTTTTTTCCTGTGGTTCTTTTAGGGTTCTGAATGAGTTTATTATGAAAAACCCTACTTTGGAGAATAAAAAAGACCAAAGAGACCTTCAGGTAGAGTAATCCAGATGGAGCGCTATTCCCTGAACTGTGTTTCTCAGAAGTGCCCCAGACTAGAAAATAGAAGGGTCAAATTCAATAATCTGTTTTTTCCAACTTTAAACATTCTGTGAAAATCAGCCATGTCTATAGTAAAATATCTATTGTTAGAAATACAAACTGCAAAAGTTCATATCTAGTATATGTATGTGTGTATGTGTAAACAATTCTTTGTCTCTTTAGGATGTAACTCATAAAATAGTAGATGCAATTGGTGCAATTGCTGGTTCTTCTCTGGAACAGACAACATGGCTGCGACGAAATCTTGAGGTTAAGCCTTCTCCAAAAATAATAGTAGATGGAACCAATTTGGAATCTGATGTTGAAGGTATTGCCCTCAAACATTTTGGTTTATTATCTGAGACATATATTCACTAAGAAGTCATTGCAACAAGTATTGTAAAACTCACCCCTTTCCTCATGTTTATCAAGTAGCTTTTTTCAGTGGAAAGCTGCCTACCTGTATTTTTACTTGACCTGTCTTTTCTCTTATTTAGATATGTTATCACCTGCAATGGAAACCTCAAATATAACTCCCTCTGTATATAGTGTCCATGCATTGACATTACTCTCAGAGGTAAATAATATAGTTTTTTCACATGAACTTTCAATAAACAGTTTTAGAACTAGATATTGTCAAGTGATTCATACAGAGGTTTTTTTTTTTTTTTTTTTTTTTTTTTTTTTTTTTTTGACAGGCAGAGTGGACAGTGAGAGAGAGAGAGAGACAGAGAGAAAGGTCTTCCTTTTGCCGTTGGTTCACCCTCCAATGGCCGCCGCGGCCGGTGCACCGCGCTGATCCGATGGCAGGAGCCAGGTGCTTCTCCTGGTCTCCCATGGGGTGCAGGGCCCAAGTACCTGGGCCATCCTCCACTGCACTCCCTGGCCACAGCAGAGAGCTGGCCTGGAAGAGGGGCAACCGGGACAGAATCCGGCGCCCCTGCTGGGACTAGAACCTGGTGTGCCGGCGCCGCAAGGCGGAGAGTTAGCCTATTGAGCCGCGGCGGCAGCCAGAGGGGTTTTTAATTTATAAAACCATTATGTACTTTTGGAACTCACTATATAAAGTTTTGACCTTTGGATTATTTAGTTTGCTAAACGTTAATGATAATATCTTTAAATATTGCTCTTCCTCCTCTCGCACTATTTTCTACAAGTGTATTTTTAAAAAAGAAAAGTGCTTTTATATCCCACTATGGTGAGAAGAAATGTAGATGGTATAATGATGCCTGATATTATAAAGAAGAAGATTAGAAGATTCTTGAGCTCTTTTTTATACTCTTCTCAGTTAAAAGTGGTATACTTTGTCCATGTTTATATTTTATAACAAACATAAAGGCAGATTGTGGCAAAAACCACTAATGTAAAAATTATTTTAAAAATTATTTAAAGAGATCTAAATTTAGATTTTTCTGATTTTAGGATATTCTAGTTTTTCTTCTAAGCTGAAAATCAGTACCTCTAGATTATGTCAGTTTCAGATCCAAGATTATTCCGTTTCATTTCTTTTATAGGTTTTGGCTCATCTTTTAGATATGGTTTTCTATAGTGATGAAAAGGAGCGAGTTATTCCTTTGCTTGTAAATATTATGCATTATGTTGTTCCCTACCTCCGAAATCACAGGTACAGTTGTTAGTCAAATAGATTTAAGTGAATACATGCCTATTAAAGATAAATGGTATTACCTTATTGTTTTTGGAATCAACCAAAAACAGCAATATTTTTATCTTGCATTATAATGGTTTTAAAAAACCTTACATGGGGGCCAGCGTTGTGGCACAGTTAGTTGAGAATCCACTTAAAATGGTTGCATCTCGTATCAGAGCTCTGGTTCGAGTTCCAACTACTTCACTTTCAATACAGCTTCTTGCTAATGTGCCTGGTAATAGAAGATTGCCCAAGTACCTGGGCCCCTACCACCACATGGGAAACCTGGATGGGGTTCTTGGCTCCTGGCTTCAGGAGGCAAGCTCAGCCCTGGCTGTTGTGGTCATTAATGGGGAGGGGAAATAAACCAGTGGTTGAAAGATCTCTTTCTCTGGCACTACCATTCAAATAAATAAATAAGCAAATATATTTTTCAAAATTGTTATATATTGTTTCTCCTATGGCATTTTGTATTCCATATCTTCATGTCATTGTCTTGAACTTTTACATATAACTTAACATGGTTAAATTTAGAACAGATAAGTTAAGGTGGTTTTTCTTCTTAATAGTGCACATAATGCACCTAGTTATCGAGCCTGTGTCCAGCTGCTCAGCAGTCTCAGTGGGTATCAGTACACACGGAGAGCTTGGAAAAAAGAAGCATTTGACCTCTTTATGGATGCCAGTTTCTTTCAGATGGATGCCACTTGTGTTAATCAGTAAGTCATCCTGTTGGTTTTATTTCACATGATAATGCATCTCATAGTCTGCTGAGGTCAGCTTCTGTCCTACAGAGTAGACCACTGTTCCTTAACAATAACGACTGCAACAAAATCTTAATCACATATCATATCCCTTATCTTTTTCAGTTGGAGAGCAATTATGGACAATCTGATGACACATGATAAGACAACATTTAGAGATTTGATGAGTGAGTATTGTGGAATGATAATCCAAGCAATATCCTGTTGTGATTAATTCTTTTTATTTTTTTAAGATTTATTTTATTTATTTGAGATATAGAGTTACAGATAGTGAGAGGGACAGACAGAAAGGTCCTCCATCCACTGGTTCACTCTCCAAATGGCTGCAATGGCCAGAGCCAAGCCAAATCCGAAGCCAGGAGCCAGGATCCTTGGCCAGGTCTCATGTGGGTGCAGGGGCCCAGGCACCTGGGTAATCCTCTACTACTTTCCCAGGCCATTGCAGAGAGCTGGGTTGGAAGTGGAGCAGCTGGGACTAGAACCAGCAGCCATAAGGGATGCTGGTACTGCAGGTGGAGGATTAACCCATTCACAACAGTGCTGGCTCCCATGATTCATTCTTATTATTTACGTTGCTCTTTTCTGGAAACTACTGAGTTTGCTTTTGTCGAGTTATCCTTAATATCCTATGGATATATAATGTTAAAATTTACAGAGTATAACTTCAGTGATAAATAATAGCTAAAACTATTTGTCCTTTGGGGACAACTAGTGAAAGGAAGGGTCCATGTCTAATTTGACTCTAAATTGTTGTCCAGCACACAGCCTGTAATAAGCACTCAATGAATAATTACTGAATGAATGATAGACTGACAGGTGGTGAGGCAGACTCAGTTGAATCCAAACTATTATACAAGCCATTCTAAATCTGTGGGCCTCTGTTTATCTCCCATCAAGGAAGAAAAGGGGCCAGTCTCTATTGATCAATCTCTATTAGTCCTTTACTCAATTTTGATAGTTTCACTCAATATTTTATCTGAAAAAAAGGTTTTCTTAATTTTTAAAACAGTATGAAAGTTACTAAAATTAAACAAACAGTAAAATTAGGTGAATCTGTAATATTTTCTATAAAATCTTTAGCTATAGTCTTCTGATGTGGAGAAAAGGCAGCATATTTTCTGTCCTCTTAGGGTTATTTTAAGGTTCAAATTTATTCAAATATTTCTTAAAAGATAACATTAAAGCTATTATCATAACTTTAATCAAGCTTTAAAAATTATTTCAGGAAGTTCGAAGTAAAGGGAATAGGCGTGTGTGTGATAGATTTTAAATAATTACTGAAGAGCATATATTTCCTTTGAAACTAAAGCTGCCATGAAAAGGCCTGGGGACAGAATACTCAATGCATAGGAAACAAAAATTACAAAGGTCTTGGGGTTGGAGCAAATGAATTTATCTAACAGCAGAAAAAAATAATGTCACTGCAGCAGAGTGAATTGGAGATAAAGAACAAGATATAAGGAAGGAGAAGTAGGTAGGCCAGGCCACATTGGAAATTATTTTTTAACGTAACATGAAGGATCTAAGCAGATGACGTAAAATATTAAAGGACTTTATATATTGATAGTGATTTTTGCCTTCTAAACCCAGAGTTCTAAAGTTTCCTGCCTCAACATCATAGTTCTTACCATTTGCTCTACTGGCATGTAGATCTGGCATGCTAGATCTGTTTCTCATTACTTCTGCACCAGATAGCAGTCCCAAGTCCTCTAGCCCATGCTTCTCTCACTTCTGGATATTATAGGACATTTAGCCATTTAAAAATGTATTTATTTATTTGAATGCAAGAGGCAGAGACAGATCTCATCTACTCACTGCCTTACTACCCAAATGCCTTTAAGAGCTGAGACTGGGCCAGGCTGAATCCAAGGAGCTGGGAATTCAGTCCAAATCTCCCATGCGGGTGGGAGGGACCCAACCATCTGATCCATAACCTGCAGCCTCCCAGATTGCATATTAGCCAGTGGAATCATAAGTAGAGTCAGGACTGTAATCCAAGCACTCTATATGAGATGCAGGTGTTCCAAGTGGCATCTTAATTGCAGTACCAAATGCCAGCCTCTAACCATTTTTAAAGGCAAACAGCAGAATAATCTTTTATTAAATGACTAGATGACTGTATAACAGTCTCTCACTTGCTTTTCTTTTTCCAGCTCGTGTAGCTGTGGCTCAAAGCAGTTCACTTAACCTCTTTGCAAACCGAGATGTGGAGCTAGAACAGAGAGCCATGCTTCTCAAAAGATTAGCATTTGCTATTTTTAGCAGTGAAGTTGACCAGTACCAGAAATATCTTCCAGATATACAAGGTAAATAGTGAAAACTAGTTTTACTTTCAGTCTTCCAAGTGCAGTTGTTTTTTTTTTTTTTTTCCTGTTTTCCTAATTTTAAGTTGGGATGAAATACACCTAGTATCAGTAGATGAGGAATATTTTATAGTTAGAAATATATCTACTAAAACAACAAAAGTTATCATCTCCAGTATCTAAGAATAATCAACACTGTGTTTGTAGTCTTGATTTTATTGTTTGATTCAAGTTTCCTAGGAATTCATGTTTGAGGATGAGATGTAAGATCAACTTGTTGCAGGCAAGTTGAGGATGAGATATTAGACTGACTTGCTGCAGGCAGGCCTATTAGAGTTTTACATTGTGAAAAAGAAGTTGCATCCCATAAGGAAAGAACCAAATTATTTGCCGTACCAGGAAGTTGTGGCTAGCAGTAACATATAGAGGTCTGTAATTTAGGGATATTGTAGGAGGGCTGTGTAAGGTATCAACTGGGTTTGGTGGCTGTCTATGTCCAGCGGATACTGGTACACTCATCACTCATGCCACCAAACAGTTCCACAGCTAAATTATGTGCTGGCCTCGCCATTGTGCTGTATGGCCTCAAGCCTCAGGAACTGACATGGAACCATTACAGTTGTCTCTATGAGATTTTTCTTTTCTCCCAGAAGAGAAATGGCTCCTTCTTTCTTAACCATTTATACCTAATTTCAGGTATATGCAGGCACTTCAAAAACTTTATGAAATTAAAAGCTGTTTATTTTGATGCAAAAAACTTGAAAATAATGCAGTTTTAGATCCCTCAGATGCATTGATCAATCTACAACAGATTGGAATACCTTTTAAAGTTAAATCACTTTTCGGCCTTTTAGCAAAGATCAAGTGTAAAGTTGATCCTTCACCACAAATAATGTGAAAAGTACTGGACTAGATGGTACAATTTTATGTGTAACTCAAATATTTAGTTATTGAAGATACTGCTTTTCTTTCAGAGAGATTGGTTGAGAGTCTTCGTTTGCCCCAAGTTCCAACTCTTCACTCTCAAGTGTTCCTGTTTTTCAGAGTGTTACTTTTAAGAATGTCTCCACAACATCTTACCTCACTCTGGCCTACCATGATCACAGAACTTGTGAGTTAATTTTAATTCGTTCAGATTATAAATCTAAACCATAAACAAAATGTCATTTGTTTCCATGTGTTTACTGGATAAAAATTAATCTTGGAAGAGATTATTTAAACCAGTTAATGACAATTTTTACAATTCAGAACAATGAAACACATCAAATTTTATCTCCATACAGGTTAATGTTTCATATATGCAATGTAAGTGGCAGCTCCTTGTGAATCATCATTTTATCTCATCTAGTTTAATGAGCAGGCTTTTATAAGCCACATTTTTCACTTTATCATAGACAACAAGCCAGCTCCCATCTGTGGCAGGACCTCTCATGATAGAGATGGTTGAGCTATATTTAAATGGAGTGACATAAGGCATCAACTCACTCTTGAAGTTTAACAGGGGCAGGTATTTAGCCTAGTGGTTAATACTATGGTTAAGACATCAGCTTCCCATATCAGAGTGCCTGGGTACAGTTCCCAGCTCCTGACTCCAGCTTCCTGCTGCAGACCCTGGGAGGCAACAGGTGATGGCTCATGTAATTGAGTTCCTACCACCCACATGGGATACCTGGATTGAGTTGCTTGCTGGCCCTCAGCTTCAGCCTACCTCCACCTATCACTGGCTTTTGCGAAGTGAACCAGCAGATTGGAGAGAGTCATTAGCTCACTCACTTGTGCTCTCTCTCTTTCCCCCTCTCAAATCAATAAATTTTAAAAAGAATTTTTATTTTATTTTATTTATATTTATTTATTATGCTTGCTTCAGAGAGACTTTACTGTAAACAACGAAAACCTTCCCAAGTCCCACTTATGTAATTTTGTTCTCCCTCCCTCCCTAAACCATAGCCAGTCATTTTCACAGGAAGGATTTGGGGAGTTGGGAAAGGGAAACAAGTAAAGAATGAGAAAGGAATTTCTATCTCTGAAAACCCAGTTTTATAGTTTTTTCCATGAATTTAAAATTATTATATATATATAAAAATAAATTTGCTTTAAAATTTCTTTAACTTATTTTTTATTTATTTATTTTAGTAACTGTGACTCTGTTCCTTAAAGACCTAAAACAAAAGCCTGTTTTCATCTCACTGGATTCTGCCAAATGATCAAGGCTCTATGCTGCTAAATTTACTCTTTTATTTTCAGGAACTATGTATAATTTAAAGGATTCTGAATTTTTTTTACATTGATAAAAATATAGCCTAAATATAACATGAAAGAATTAAGTGGCCAGTTTAAATAAATGCTTAATATTTATTTCATGGTCTTCAGGTACAAGTATTTTTACTGATGGAGCAAGAACTCACTGCTGATGAAGATATTTCACGGTAATGTGATTTATTTCAATGCATTCTCGTCAGTTCTTAACAAAAATTATTCAGAAAGTTCCTTAGCACCTAATAGCATATAGATACTATTTATCTGAATCCTTCATATATTTAATACATTATCTAACTCATCATGTTTGGATACAATATTCCTTAAGCATTTAAGACTAGATTAAACTATCTGCATTCATGACCTTTGTGTGCTAGACATAAATTTACTTTAAAGCAGTGCAGTATTTGTACTACATGAGCCATATTGGTTTTGGTAGGTCAGATCTGTCCCTGAAACCTTGTACCATAATGAAACTCATTATGGTAGATACCCCTATTACCAAAGTATCTAGATCTTCCAGAATGGCTCCAACTTAACATGCTATAATTTTATTCTTTTTAGTAGAAATAGTTTAGTAATGTATAATATACATTATACATTAATATAATTTTAAAAGTTTTATACAGATTTAGAAATTGAAATTTTTCTTTAAAACGTGTCATGAATATATTTTATCATTTTTGAGCACTAGATTTATTGAGTCCCCTGTACTAGTAACTGATTTTTATTATTATAGAAAGCTTCCTCCCATGTTTGCGGAAAGAAGTTGGTTAGTAGTAAAGTTTCTTGGATTTACATTTTTTATTTTAATATTTGAGTCTGATTTTTTTATTTGGGAACAAAATTAATTTAGTTATGACCTTGCTTAGCAATTACTGGTACGCTTGTATCAGGATGATTATGAAAAGTATTAGTTGGTACCATTAGATCCGCCAGGAACTCCTTGTGGGAAAATGAGTGCAGCTGCTGACAGTACTCTCTCCTGCCTGCAGGGCTTCCGGCCCCTCTGTGGCTGGCCTGGAGACCACCTACACAGGGGGTAATGGCTTTTCTACTTCCTATAACAGCCAGCGCTGGCTAAACCTCTATCTTTCTGCTTGCAAATTTTTGGATTTGGCTCTGGCATTGCCCTCTGAAAATCTTCCTCAGTTCCAAATGTAAGTAAAAGCAATGATATTAAGTGGATATTTTTGAAAATACATTTTCTTTGGCCACTAACATCTGAGACTATTTAAATATTCTTTGTACAAGTTAAAATAGTCATAATTTTTACTAAAGTAATTTTTGCAAGAAATATGGCAGCACAGTTATTGGAATAAATGGTGTAATTTTTTTTTCTTTTTTAGTTTTTCATTTATTTGAAAGGCAGAGCCACAAATAGAAAGGGAGAGACAGTCACGGAGAGATCTTCCATGCACTGGTTCTCTTTCCAGATGGCTGCAATGGCTGGGGCTGGGCCAGCGCAGAGCCTCCTCCTGGTCTCCTACTGGGATACAGGGGCCCAAGTACTTGAGCCATCCTCCACTGCCTTCCAAGGCCATTAGCAGGGAGCTGGATTGGAAGTGGAGCAGCTAGGATGCCAGCATAGCAGGCAGCAGTGTTACCCAGTATGCAAATGCCAGCCCCAAGAGGCTTATTTTTGTACTGTGGAAAGACTGGAAGTGGGCCATACTTAAAATCAAGGAAGCTGGGTTTTTTTGTCTGTTTTTTTAAGATGACAGTAAGCTGAACGAAAAGGAATGGAGGAAAACTGATTAAATTCTCAAAATGCCTTATTCATAAGTGCTCAAAAATAATTTTTCATGTCTGAATTTTAAAAATTGGCAAAGTGTATGAGTTGTCTTATTAAAATGTATTTAAGGTAGGGGCTGGCACTGTGGCATAGCCAGTAAAGCTGTCGCCTACCACGCCGGCATCCCATATGGGCTCTGGTTCAAGTCCCGGCTGCTCCACTTCCAATCCAGCTCACTGCTATTGTCTGGGAAAGCAATGGAAGATGGCCCAAATCCTTGGGCCCTTGCACCCACATGGTGCATAGGTCACATGGGAGACCTAGAAGAAGCTCCTGGCTCCTGAATTTGGATCAGCCCAGCTCTGGCTATTGCAGCCATCTGGAGAGTGAACCAACTGATGGAAGACTTTCTCTTCTCTCTGTCTTTGCCTTTGCCTCTCTGTAACTCTTCCTTTTAAATAAATAAATCTTTTGTTTAAAAAAATGTGTCTAAGAGAATTTATCCACAGTATCATATGTGTATTTGTGTATTATTATACTATGTTGTATTATTCAGAAATAGAATATTCATGATAAAGAGTAAGATCTCAAAATATTTATTCTCTTTTTTTTAATTTGGATATGCATAAATCTCCAAAAGTTGCTGTTTCACAAGCTTTCTTTCAATTTAATGGTAGGAATCGGAAATTATTTCTACATTATTCAGTGCGATTTTTCTTTCATTTGAAAATCATATTTTTTTAAGATTTATTTATTTATTTCAAAGGAAGAGTTAAAGAGAGGCAGATGCTGAGAGAGAGAAAGAGGTCTTCCATCCGCTGGTTCACTTCCCAGATGGCCACAATGGCTGAAACTGTGCTGATCCAAAGCTAGGAGCTAAGAGCGTCTTCCAGGTCTCCCACATGGGTGCAGGGACTCAAGGACTTGGGCCATCTTCCACTGCTGTCCCAGGCCACAGCAGAGAGCTGGATCTGAAGTAGAGCAGCTAGGACTTGAACTGGTGCCCATATGGGATGCCAGCACTGCAGACGGCAGCCTTACCCACCACACCACAGTGCCAGCCCCAAAAAACATATACTTCTGTTTTTGATAAATTTCAGTGGTTGAGTGTCTGTCAAATTGATGCTACTCCTAGAGGAGTTAAGAAAGGGTATAAGCAGAATTGTAGGGAAGTGACCAAAATTAACCAGAATACTTAAATTTCACAAAAATGATAGAAATGATGCCCTTCAGTGGTCTGCGATGAACATTAAGTAGTGTGTTTAATTGCACAGAACTCTGATTCTACGTGACAAAGACCAAAATTAGTTCATAAATTTTACTAATCAAGATATACTTACTACAAAAGGAAGAGAAACATGCTATAATAAAAATGACAAGTTTTTAAAAACTAATGTTTTTAAAATTAATTTTTTAATTATAGAGTAGGAGAAAAGATGGAGAATTTCATAATCTCTAGTATCTGTCTAGGCATGATCTACATTTCTTTTTTTTTTTTTTAAGCTTTATTTATTTATTTGAAAGATTTACAGAGAGAGATCTTTCATCCACTGGTTCACTCCCCACATGGCCACAACAGCCAGTGCTGGGCCAGGCCAAAGCCAGGAGAGCCTCCATGTGGGTGTTAGGCACCCAGGCACTTGGGCTGTCTTCTACTGCTTTTCCCAGGCCATTAGTAAGGAGCTGGATCAGGAGTGGAGCAGCCAGGACAGGAATTGGCACCCATATGGGATGCTGGTGTCACAGGCAGTAGCTTTACCTACTATGCCTCAATGCTGGTCCCACAAAAAATTATTTTTAAAATCCATGCAGGTTTTTTTTCCATAGTACCCATTTTCCATGACTCCTTGAAGACCCTTGGTAAATGATAAAAGTCTAACATGCTTTAATGCTTAATAGAAAAATGAGACAATAAATAACAAAAATAATAGTTTATAGAAAACAAAAGGCTTTTAAGCAAGGAAAGATGCTGATCTGTATTCACAAGAGAAATTACCATTAAAATGATAAATAATCAGCATGGTAAAGATGTGAAAGCTGCTTTCCATTTTTACTCAACAATAGAAGCATTCTTATGCTTGTTGGAAATGTACATTGATTGATGTTGTCTAGTTCTTCAAAGATGGCATTTACCAAAATGTAAAATATACGTGCATTTTAAGCCCATAATTCTGCTGTTTCCAAGGATTCTTCCTATCAGTTTAGTTTGGTATGTTCACAAAAATATGTGTTATATAAGGGTAACCACTGTGGCACTTTTGTAATATTAAACAGACAGTCTAGGAAACTGGTTAATCAGTATCTTCTAACATTGGAGTTCTATAGCTATTAGAGAATGGGGTTTTATATGATGAGGAATGATAGCCAAGAAATGTAATGAAAGCCAAACAAGCAGCAATCATTTGTTTTCTTTTAAAGCGGGGAGGTTTGGTCATGTGAATCTGTACTCTTATATGCATAAATTCTCTTTGGTATGAAACGAGCAACACTGATGGATCTTAATATGAGAGAGAGAGACTAGCTTTCTTTGGTGTGTCCTTTAATACTATTTACATGTTTTCCATAGTCAGACAACAGTTACTTGTTAAAGACTAAACTAAGGTGCAAGCATTTGGCGCAGCATTTGGATGCCCTTGGGATGCCCACATTCCACGTGGGAGTCTCTAGATGTGGGTCTCAGCTCTACCTCTGATTCCAGCTTCTGCTAAAGTCACTCTAGGAGGCAGGTGATGGCTCCAGTAGCTGGGTCCCTGCCACTCATGTGGGAGACCTGAATGGAGTTTGGGGAGCCTGACTTTGGCCTGGCTCAGAGCCACTTTTTTCAGGCATTTGCAAAGAGAACCAACAGATGGAAGATCTCTCCCTCTCTGCCTTTCAAACAAATAAAAAATATTTTTTAAAAAAAGAAAAACAAATACAAGGGAAGTGTGAAAGAAGTCCTACTTAATTTTTTTCTTTAATTTTCTCAGTTCTTGGCCCCTTTACCATGTACTTAGGGAACATTTGGTCAGATACATTGGGAAATCATCTGAGTGTTAGAGTATGAAGAGAAAACAAAATAAATGCAATTTTCCTCTTAAGTTTTAGATTATTAACCTACATGGAAGAAAATGTTTGAGTACTTTGTGCTCATGAAAAAATTAGTGATGCGCACTTGACAAGTTGATATATAATCTGCCCTTTATAGCCCTCTGAAATTTTACTGAAGAAAGGCTCAGCGGTTAAGAAACACATCAGGCTGACAGGGCTGCAGGTGGCACAGCTGACATTTGAACCTTTATATAGTGAGGTGATGATCATTTTACTATTTTACATGGCCATTTCCTTGTACGTACAGGTACCGATGGGCTTTTATTCCAGAAGCCTCAGATGATTCAGGTTTGGAAGTCAGAAGGCAGGGCATACATCAACGAGAATTTAAGCCTTATGTGGTACGACTAGCAAAACTTCTTCGGAAAAGGGCAAAGGTATTGTATATTTTTTATTCATTTCTGTTTTCCTTTGTGTAAATGTTGCATTAGTGAGGCATTTATTAACTACTTCCTGGAAAATAGGTCATTATGTTGAGATAGTTTTAAAACAAGTCTCTAGTTCCTAGAATTAATGTCTATGAGCCTAATATTACCAGACATTTAAAAAATACATTGTAAAAAGTAAATTTTTTTTTTGACAGACAGAGTGGACAGTGAGAGAGAGACAGAGAGAAAGGTCTTCCTTTGCTGTTGGTTCATCCTCCAATGGCCGCCACGGCTGGCGCGCTGCGGCCGGCGCACCGCACTGATCCGAAGGCAGGAGCCAGGTGCTTCTCCTGGTCTCCCATGGGGTGCAGGGCCCAAGCACTTGGGCCATCCTCCACTGCACTCCCTGGCCACAGCAGAGAGCTGGCCTGGAAGAGGGGCAACCAGGACAGAATCCGGCGCCCCGACCGGGACTAGAACCCGGTGTGCTGGCGCCGCAAGGCGGAAGATTAGCCTATTGAGCCGCGGTGCCGGCCTAAAAAAAGTAGATATTTTAAATGAATATTGGTTACCATACTAATGTTTTAAAGAGAAGAAAAGGGAAGGCTTTTATACATTAATAAATCTACTTTAAAATATTTCCCTCTCAAAAAAAGAATGAAAACTTTGGAACATTGCATGTAAGTACTTAACACTCTAGCCCTAAATAGTTTTCACATCAAAACTAAAGAATTTAATACACCCACAATATTTGTCCTGATGATATAATATGAAACAAGATATGAATTGAGAAAAATGCAAAGGGATTGTCAGATTTATTCCAATAGAACTAATCAGTGGGTAAGTAGAAAATACTTTAAATTTTTAAAAATTGATTTCTTTAAAATGGGTAAACTTCAGTCAAAATAATAAAGGGGCTAGCCATTAACATTGATTCAGCTTACCCATGTGAAGTAAAATCTGTTAAAGTTCGTTTTCACTCAGTGGTTTTCCCTGTTTAAGTTATGGCTTACACTAAGAGAACCTGACCCTATACAGCAGGGGTGGGAACATCTAGCCTGCAGGCCTGTATAAGCCTTGTGCAGTTGTTCAGTCTGGTCCTGCCAAGGCAACCACAGGTGGGATTCAAAATTCAATAAATGTATGGCAGGCTAATTTTTAAGATGATAATTTCATATGGCCCGTGAATGATGTTATAAATATCCAAATGGTCCTTGGCAGAAAAAAGGTTCCCTACCCCTGCTGTACAGCTATGTAACAGAACCTAATTTTCTCATAAAGCTCGCCCTTAATTTTATTTTGTAGTTCCCATTGCTGATGCTGATTATGTCCCATTATAATAGATTTCAAGACCCTCCCCACCAGGTTTTTAAAGCACTGCTCAAAATTAAACTGTCTCTCTTAGAAAGAAGGGACTCAAAAATACAAAGCATTTACTTAGACAAGTGTCTCAAGGAAAAAGTGGGAATTTGCTTTGTATTTAAAGCATACACCATAAATTAAATGTAGGAAGATATAATTGGTAAAATATATCATGTCTCCTACCTTTGTATCTTTCAGTATGCATCAGGCTAAGTGATTAGAGGCTTTTGCACAACAACAGAACAATAATGAAACTGGCATGCTCACCTTGGGGCCTGTATTCCTTTTTGTCTTTTTTTTTTTTTTTTTTTTCATTTAAAAAATTTAAAACCAAATTGTTCAGTTTGGGGATGAGCTGTTTTGTGAGGCCTAGTTTACAGTATATGCTTTGAGTGCTCAAAAATTCCCCCATCTTCTGGAGTTCCCTAATCAGGTAGCAACTCTTAAACTGAATTTCACAAACTATACAATGTGGAATGGAGGTTTTATTTGAGGACTTGAGGACCTTGATTGAGAATCCCAGTTGTTTTAAGGGTGAGATAAAAGGACAGAGATAAGGATGAAAGTTGGGTTCAGAGGTTACGATAGGACTTGAGTACTTCACTTTGATCCTCTAGGGTTTAGAATAATATAAAAAATCCAGAAGCAATATGATTAAATAATTGCCCATGCACATACCATTTATCCCTGCATCTTGTTAGAAACAGGAATTTTAATAAGACCCTTGCTTATCCAAAGGATATATAATGCCAGTCTTTGGCCCAAAACTTGACCCACAGAATCAGAAAGACAAGATTTTTATTTGAAAACTTCTTCCCATCCAAATCACTTTAAACAAGGTCTTCATGGCCAAGCATACTTCTACTGCAACAAAGGCTATGAGTTCTCCTCTTTCCTTCCACAGGACAAGGAGGAGGACTTTAAGACAGTGATTTTGGAGGGATTGGAGATGGCCAAGTATCAGGTGAGGGTGGCTGTTTGATGCTTGTGATATGGCAGAAAAAGCTGCCACATCTGGACCAAGTACTGAGACACAAACCCAGGTCTGGATTTCAACAAGTCCCAGAGGTAAACAGGAAGGAAGTCTTCCTTCAAGTGTAGACTAGGGAAGTCAAAGGAGAGATCATTTATATGAATATATGTCTAAGTTACCATTGAAGAGGAGGTATTCTGATTAAGGACAGTGAAAATACTAAAACAGGTGCCCTCTTCTTGGTCAAGAGCTTAGTAAAAGTCCCTTTCTTAAAAGCATACCTTGATAGGAATATAAGCAGAAGGTTACACCATAGTTCTTAGAATTGGAAATAAAGTATTTAGAGTATAAGCATATTATTCCTTTTGTCAGTATAAATTCATTTCTGCATACCTTTTGATTACTACTAAAGTGTAGTTTGATTTAGGGAACTACAAGTGGAATGATCAGCCAGTATTTGAACAATGGTAGTCAATAATGTAAAAGCCAGTCAGTGTCATAATTAAGAGAAAGGAAGATGATTTTGTGTATCCTGTAACCTAGATCAGAAGTTAAATAATTGCTAAAAAATAGAGAATTGGTTTTTGCTCTTTGGTTTTTTGTTTTTCTGTTTCCAATAAAGAGCAAGGTGATCTTGGGTGATCTTGTTTGCTCCTGGAGTCTTCTTAAGTTATGTTGTTCTTTTTTTTTTTTTTTTTTTTTTTTTTTTAATGTATCTATTTTGCTTGAAAGTCAGTTAGAGAGGCAGAGAGAGAGAATCTTCCATCCACTGGTTTACTCAGAGATGCCTTCAATGGCCGGAGCTATGCCAATCTGAAATCAGGAGCCAGGAGCCTCTTCCATGTCTCCCACGTGGGTGCAGGGGCTTTGGGCCATCCTCCAATGCCTTACCAGGCCATAGCAGAGAGCTGGACTGGAAGTGGAGCAGCTAGGTCTCGAACCAGTGTCCACATGGGATGCCAGCACCACAGGTGGCAGCTTTATGCGCTATGGCCCCCAGCTATATTTTTCTTATGACTTGACTTTAAGCAAACCAACCTTGAGAGAACAAACAAGAAAATAAACTGGACTTTGTTTCTGCCTTCTCCCCTAGGAATTTAGTGATAAAACATTAGGTGGGGCAAGCATTTGGCATAGCAGTAAAGAAGCCACTGTGATGCCTGTATCCCATATGGGTGTTTCTTAGATTTGAGTCCCAGCTGCTTTCAAGTCCAGCTGCCTGCTAATGTGCACTCTTGAGAGGCAGCAGATGATGGCTCAGGTATTTGGGCCTGTACCATTCACATGGGGAACCTAAATTGAGTTCCAGGTTTCTGGCTTTGACTTACATGAGCCCTGGCCATTGCAGCCATTTGGGGAGTGAACCAACATATGAAAGATATCTCTTCCTCTCTTTCAAATAAAAATTTTTAAAAATATATCAGAAAAACAATGAAATTTTCTCAGCAACATCTGATTAGAAGGCAAATTCCCTTTATTAATGAATATGACAGAGGGTAATTCTACTTCCTAGGTCCCACATAATCAGGTCCTTTTTCTATCCAGTTTATCTCTGCTTAGTGGTTCTTATATTCATCTTATATCCAGTCAGACATCTTCAGTTCTTTCATATCTTTACCTGGATAAACTGATACATGTGTCATTTACCTGGCTGCTGCTTTTTTTTTTTTTTTTTTTTTTTTGAGAGGCAGAGCTAGAGACAGTGAGAGAGAGACAGAGAGAAAGGTCTTCCCTCCATTGGTTCACTCCCCAAATGGCCGCCACGGCCAGCGCTGCAGCAATTCGAAGCCGGGAGCCAGCCAGGTGCTTCTTCCTGATCTCCCATGTGGGTGCAGAGACCCAAGCACTTGGGCCATCCTCCACTGCCTTCCCGGGCCACAGCAGAGAGCTGGACTGGAAGAGGAACAACTGGGACTAGAACCTGGTGCCCATATGGGATGCCTGTGCCACAGGCGGAGGATTAACCTAGTGAGCCATGGTGCCGGCCCCTACCTGGCTTCTTAAACTGGTCTCAATACACAAATTATTTGTTTGTACTGAGTTGACAATTTTCACATTCTCATTTGACTTAACTACAATATAGAGATTAAATTTTCCCATTTTATAAGTGTTGAATCTGTAGGCTGCCCAAGGATACCACACAGTAAACAAACAGCAGAGGAAAGACAAAACTCTGATTTTGACTCCAGGCCCAGCTTTCTTCTCTGGTTGTTGAGCACAAACCAGGAGGTGGCAGTGTCTCTCCAGAGGGATCCCTTCCTTTGTACTGCAGTATGGACATTCTGCTCACTTTGGATCCTTATGCCAAGTTTAGGGCATTTGATTAAAAGGGAAGTAACTGCTTTACTAATGGTGAATATGAAAGCTCTTTGTCCCTTCCTAATTTTCTTCTGTTGTCATTTTGTGAACTAATCCTCAGTGTAGACTTCAGAGTCCAGCAATCTGGGAGCTTTTTGAGTATAAGCAAAGCACAATATTAAACTTTTACATATGACTCTCTGTCCAAAATGCCATGTCTGCTGAGCTTGCCTGTGCATTCTGATTGGAAAATGTAACTGCAATGTCAGAGCCCTCCATATAAAATTAGTAAGTGGCACTGAAAGGTCTCAAAAGCAAGGGGTTTTAATCAAATCTAGACTGGAGACAAAGTTATGGTTTGTATTTGTTTCTTAACTCTAATTGCAGATGTTCACATGCTTTTTAATTTTTCTAACATACTACATCTGTCGCTAACATTTCCCTTTTCGTTTTCTGCAGAAAAATCCAGAGGAAGACGCCTCAGGGAGAACACTGGGCTGGGAGCCAGGGCACCTGCTGCTCACCGTCTGCACCGTGCGCAGCATGGAGCAGCTCCTGCCCTTCTTCCATGTGCTCAGCCAAGTCTTCAACAGCAAAGTCACAAGCCGATGTGGAGGACACTCAGGGAGTCCCGTCCTCCACTCGAACACCTTCCCTAATAAGGACATGAAACTGGAGAACCACAAACCATTTTCCAGCAAAGCCAGGCAAAAAATCGAAGAGATGGTAGAAAAGGATTTTCTGGAAGGAGTGATGAAAACTTGAGCATCATGAGTGGTTCTGTTTAGCTGATGTGGAAATGTAATTACTTAAAACACTGCTCTGAGTTGTATAGTTTCTTTTTTGTTTTGTATGTAACAAAACACACTTCAGGTTGTATTTAATTTAAATACTTGTAAATAAGAGCAAATGTCTGAATGTGGCCTGAATCAAGTATAAATAGTACTGGCTCATATTGATTATGGTGCCTAAGAGAGATCTATATATATATATAAATGATTCACTGTTTTATTGTCCTGAGTTATCTTAAATCTACAAAATACACAATGCACATTTTTTTTCTATTGGTTTCAGGCTTGGATTACTATAGATCGGTTGGGAATTTGTTCTTTTAGTTATTAACCATGTTCTGGTATCAGAATGGTATCACTTGTCTGCCAGAGGCTCAGTAAAGGATTATAATTAGTTTTTCTTTCACTACCTTCACTAAGACAGTGAAGTAACTGAAGCCTGGACCATGCAGCCCTCCCAAGTGTAGCATCCCCCACTAGGCACAGAGGAGAGTGGGACCCCTCCCCCCTACTCCGTTGACACCTCTGAATTCTGATGTGAAGCAGACAGGTAAGTCTTCTAATGATTCTGAAAACTTATTTGTATCGAGGGGAGTGCTGCAAAACAACGTTGTGGTTAAGTGATGGCAATGGCAGACACACACAAGGATGTGGCAACAGATTTAATTTTCCAACAGCCAGCATGAATTGTCCCCTGCATCCATTGTCAAGTTAATGACCAAATGACATATTTAAATCCCAGTATTTCACCTTAGTGAAAGTGAAGTTAAGTTTAATTAAGAATAAGGCTTACCTATTCTAAAGGATTATTCTTGTAGTGTTTAAGAAAAACAGGGAGATCTAGAAATAAGCCAGTAAGGTGCATTGTAAACCGTATGATTATACATGTCTTTGTGACAGTTTTATAAAAACTTGTAAAAATCCAGTTTCTCAGGAATATAAAAATTATCTTCAAAAACGTGGTTGGGGTTCTTCTCCAATGCCTCCAGCCAGCTTAAACACTGCCAGGCTCACTTCCTGTGCAAGGCTATCTGCATTTGCCTGCAAATGACATTAAAGGAGATTACATGAGAAAGCAGCATCTACCACACATTACTTGTGGCTCTTGGAAAGGGGAGAGTACTTCCTAATTCTTTTTCACTATTACATTTAAGTAAGAACTTTCTTTCACCTTTCAGTAACCAATTCCAAGGCCCTTAAATAAGGGGAGAACAAGTGAAATTCTTCAAAAAAAAAAAAAAGGTAAGTTTATAGTTATTAGTTTTGGAAATAATGCTTTTTATAAACACTAAGTACATTCAGTTAAACCTGGTCCCTTATACAAGGCAAGAAGGCCACAGGTGGCCTAAGAGTAAGTAAACTTCTATGGCTCCACCACCCTCTCCTTGTCCACAAAGAATAAGCAGCCATTGTATTGGGGTGGTCTAGGCTTCTGCTAAAACCTGCCAGGCCTTAAATGAATTCACTGGGAATTTCCCCTTCTGAGTCCCTAGCTAAGCCACTGTACTTTGCCCTGGCTGTGCAAACACTTCTCACAAGTGCTTCAGGTGACAAACAAGAGGAAGTATGTGAAGAGTACAAATCCTGGCCCTACCAAGAAAAAGAGGCATAGAGCAAGGGTGGTCACTTACAGGAAATGTTTTGAAAACTCAAGCCAAAGACAAATAATTATGAAATTAACTAAAGTCACAAGATTAAGAGAGAGAATCCACTTCACAGTGCATAAGACTATTCCTCTCACAGAAATCTGACTTTGAAGAAGCCTAGAATAAGTGAAAATATCTGGGGACATAAACTGAGTGGTTCTGATTTTGTTCAAGTATGTAACTACTGATGTAAGTTATTTTGTAGTCTTCATATGACCTTAAAAGGCTCTGAACAAATCTGACAAAAACCCACAATTGTAGTGAGGCTCCCAACACTACGGAAACAGTCTGTCTCCCCGAGGTTGTTCGCCTGTGCACAGTTTTTCAGTAGAACTCTGCCAGCTTACTTGTGAGTCTGCTTCTGCATATACTCGGACCACATCTTCAGTGCCAGAGGGCCGGACAAAAGCCCGCGAGAGCTTGTACTTCTTCACCAAGGCATCGATGGCCTCCTGTAGTCCTGGGGGCGTGACTGCTCGTCTTTCAGCATCCGTGGTGCTAATAACTCTTCGGTCTGCAACCTGAGCACAAGCAGTTCATGTTTGTTGCTACATTATATTCCCTTTCAGAAGTTAACCCACCCTGCATCACTTCTACCAAAGGATTATAACAGACCTATATTTCAGCTTAAGCACAACACTGATAGAATGAAACTAAAAGTTTCTAAGTTCCATTTCTCCAGGGGCAAGGTTATTAATTTCAACAACTAGTTTTTCTTCAGTTTATAAAGAATTACCTGTAGCCAAAAAAAAAAAAAAAAATTCCAATGACAGTTACAGTATACTATTTTAGTGGTAACTATGAATGTTTTTAAAAATTCTGAATCAAATAACTTCCAAGTATTCAAAAAAACAGGCCAAGTGGCAACCTATTTTTTTAAGAAGGAGAGAGAGAGATCCTCCATCTGCTGGTTTCACTCCCCAAATTGCTACAGCGGCCAGGTCAAGCGACAAGGCGGGAGCTTCCTCTGGATCTCTCACATGAGCACTTGAACCATCGTCTGCTGTTTTCTCAGGCCCGTTAGCAGGGAACTGGGTTGGAAGTGGAGCAGCTGGAACTCTAACACCCATTTGGGATGCACAGGTGGCAGCTTAATGACATCACAGCACAGGCCCAGTGGCAAACTATTATGAGGGCTGTAACAAGAATCTCCCAACTGTGCCAAAAACTACTCTCAACAACCAGTAGCCATTTCTCTGCACCTGGCTTTAAGTGTCTTTCACAAAATCTGCAGGTAAATGTGTAGAAATTGGTATGGAAATCAATTACCAATTTATCTGAAATGCCTTTAAAATAATTCTCTCTTTAAGCCTACAGATTCTACTTCTCAGCATGTAGCATCAGGAAGTACTCTGAATCCAAAAATACTTTAGGGGAAGTATTTTCAATTGAAATGATAGACTGTCTAATCTGCAGGTATGGAAAATGTATAGAGTGATGGCTGAAATCTATTCTATTGAAACTGGCAGATGGGTTCACTGTTTTGTTCTTTTAAATTCTCCATAATAAAATAAACCATTTTATAGTATTCTCTATGGCCTTATTTTCTGTGTAATGGGTGTGTCCTTGTATATATAGAATGCAAAAATTATATTCTGCAAGAAATACTTTGTAATATTTAGGATAATAGGTTAAGTTAATATTCACAAATGAAGTTACTCTCACACCTTAACCTTGAGTTGTCTGTTTGGAAGATCTGTATATAGTGCATCCCACTGTTGTACAGTCAGGCCCTTCAGCACCAAGATGGCTTCAATCACCAACATGTCAGAAATAGCATCACCTGCTGCCTGCAGGATGGGGAAGCAAAATGAAAGGAACCACTCTTAACACAAGCAAACTTTGCAGGTTAATGTTCTGACTTAGAAAACCAACCACAGTATCCTGTGCTGCTTCCTTCCCCTGTCCCGTGCCAAGCAGAATAAACTGGAAGACCTTCAATGTGTGGATCAGCAGATATGAAAAGTGAGGTGAAGATGTATACAAAGAATATTGAAAGCAGCTCTTAAGGAACTTCTCTTTAATCCTTCTCCTTACATATGAATTGAGGTTAGATTAAGCAAATTCCCACGTAACATTCTATGACTCAGATGTTTCTTTATAACGATCTCTTTTGAGGGAAATATTAGCTTTGGTGTAAGATGCACCTGAAGTTTGATCCATTCTGTCAATTAAAACTGAAATTAGACTAACTCCGCTCCCTGTGTTACAAAATAGCTATGTACAAGACACTTAAACATTATTAGTTCCATCACTTTTCCCTGTCTGGAGTAGTGCTCTTCCACAGTCATAATCTATATTCCAATCCCAACTATCTGACCCACATACAAAGAGTCTTCAAAAATTCATGGGAAATGCTTGTTACAAAAAATGTATCCCTAGATTTTGAATTTTTTGGTATCAAAATAAGCTTATGTTATTTTTATTTTCCATGAATTTTCTGAACTATCCTTATATATGAATGTGGGGTACAGTGAATAATGTAAACATAACCAAGGATGTGGCACCCCATCCATTCTGACCTGGTTAAACAAGTCGATAATGTTTTCAAGCATCTTAGCAGCTTTTTGTTTCTTATTGTCCAGTTCCTTTGCTAGTTGTTTTATCTTCATTTCCACAGCTTTTTTAAACAGGGCCTGCAGTGAAAACATAACACCAGTTACACAAAGCTATCCCAACCCACCTTGAGTATTATCACTCGAGCTCAAACTGATGCTGAGAAGCCAAGAGGGCAAATAATGGCAGCCTTACAATTTATGAAATTAATGAGATCACTGAAGTTACATGTAACTGGGGGAGAAAAAGTTTCTTATGGATTACAAAAGTGGTTGTGAAATTATAACATTACAGAGAAAAGGTCACCTGGACAAAATGTGACTACGCATGAGTTCTTCATGCCTTTCCCTTCAGCTAGCAAAATCAGCTCTGTGTAGCAGGTTACATAAGCCTTTGTATGCCTTCTTATTTTGAAAGATATAATTCATTGCAGCCAACAGTTTTATGAGCTAAGTAACACCAGAAAGGTTTGTCATTTTTGTCACAATATGGTAAAGATTATCAAAGATTTATTGCCCCTTATGACAGGCTTCTCAAGATTCCTGCCATACTTCCCTCATCTTTTTATTACCTTCAAGAGGCCCTAAACCAAGAAGGAGTGGCACACTATGCTCAGCTATCTAATGAAGTACATGTCCATTGATAAAATAAGGTACGGGCCGATTGCCACTTCTGTAAATAGACTTCCAGTGGAACGTGGCCATACCCACTCCCTTCCATTGTACCAGCAGAGCTGAGCAGCTGCAACCGAAGCTTCAGGACCTACAATGCCTAAAATATAACTCACCCTTTAAAAACTCATTTATCAATCCCTGCATTAGGTCATTCACTGTAGTTATACTGTAATTCCATTTTATAGACACTTAGTATTTTTCCCTTGTATTTATGCCCTCCAGAAACCAATTTTGAGTTAATAAGGAAAATGATTTATCCTGGATTTTAATCTTCTGTTGGCTTTCTCAAATTGATTAATTAAATGAGGTGAAGTATAAAAACATTGTTTTAAACATTCTGAACCTTAATCTACTAAAATTACACACTTTAAAAAGATGAATTTTGGAAGCTGGTGCAGTGGATTAAGCCCACCTCTTAACAATGGTGGCATCCAATATGGAGCACCACTTCTCTGCCTATGTGCCTGGGAAATCAGCAGCAGCAGATGGTGCAAGTGCTTGGGCCCCTGCCACCCACCGGGAAACCAGGATGGAGTTCCTGCTTCCTGGCCAGCCCTGGCTATTGCAGGCATGTGGGGAGTGAACCAGGAGAGTGAAGATCTCTGTGTGTATCTCCCCCTCTTTCAAATAAATAAAACTTTATGTGAATTGTCTCAAACAATGTTTAAAATATTGTCTGAGAAAGCCATAAAAAATTTTCTATACTTAACACTAATTATTTTAAACTTATTTCCAGTTGTTTCTTAATTCTCAACTTTCCACCACTTCTCAATTCATAACAGCTACTGACCTTTTCCTATCTATGGCCAGTTGAAGGAAAATATACAGACCATTTTCTTATTAAAGGATTAAAAACTATAGTTTTTAAAATGTATGCAAAAGGCAGAGGCACAGACCACTGCCATATACTGCTTCACTCCCCAAATGCCTGCAATAGGTCTCCCTCATGAGGGGCAGAGACACAGTACTTGAGCTATCAACTTGCTGCTTCCCAGTCTGCACAGGAAAAAGGAGGAATTGGGAGCAAAGCCAAGACTCAAACTCAGGCAGAACAATATGGGATGCAGGCCAAAGTAGCAAGGTCAAGTGCAAGCCACCTGCATTTTTTAAAAAAGCTAAATATTAGGGGCAAGTATTTAGCCTAGCAGTTAAGACATACATCCCTTGTCAGAATGCCTGGATTTCATACTGGAATTTGTTCCTTACTTCAGCTTCCTGTTAATGCATACCCTGTGAGGCAGCAGCATGTGAGATGGCTCAAATAATTGAGTCCCTGCCACACACACAGGAGACCAAGACTGAGTTTCCAACTCCCAGCACTGGCCCCACCAGAGGTCCTTGCAGGCATCTGGCTAGTGAGCCAGTGGATGGAAGCTCACTTACTTTCTCTGTCCCCTAATTAAAATAATTACCATTTAAAAAGCAGCACAACATTCAAAGAAAATAACTGAGAAAGAACCACTTTCACAATACATGAAAATGTGAGTTAACCTAGTACTCATATTTACCACCATACAACCATTTCAACAAAGTAGAATATTATCTTTTACTAGCCAGCTACAGGATTCCCATCATAAAGAAAAGTGTTGGCCAAAGCCAGTAGCAATTGTTCACAAGAACTTACTGTGCCATGCCCATTTGCTTCAAAATAAACTCCAATGTCAAACTCTTGAGCCTTGTGATGCAAGTGTTTTACACCCGTTTTAGTGCAGTAGACAGGTACCTATAACACAAATTTACAAAATATTCGATCTGCAACAGTTTACTCTATGCCGACTGTCCTAGTGATACAAAGGGAACATACTGGAGCTAAGTCTAGTGAGGAAAACAAACATTAAATTACAAAGTGATAAGTATTCCTCAAGGGGAGAGAAGGCACCCTGGAAGCACACAGCCAAGGGAAAAGCCAGATAAGAAAGAGGAGGGTCTCTTACGAAAGATGACAGGTGGGCGCGTGACATGATCTAACTGCTCTGACAAGCTGAGTTCACGCCTCATGTGGAGACTGGCTTAGAGCTGCAGTCTGCAGACTTTTCCATAAAGCACCAGAAAGTAAATATTTTGGACCTTTTAGGTCTTATGTTCTCTGTCGCTTTTACTCAACTGAGTCACTGCAGTGAGAGCCCCGCAGACCATAGATAAACATATGCATGAATCTGATACAGTGTATATTTATAAACAATGACAGGCTGGATTTGAACCTCAGGACATTTTCTTGGCAACTCCTGGCTCAAGGTTAGGGAAGGAGATCAGTCTGGTGGTTTCTAAGACTAATCCCAGTAAGAAATTCCAGTGGCTGAACCAGCAGCAGTGGCAGGGAAGTCATGGATTTCTGAGAGAGATTCAAGAAAGATGAAGGAAAGACTGACTAGAAGAAAAACGAGAGAGAGAGAGACTGGCATGTGACTTTAAGAGACCTCAGGAATGACGAGGGTTATAAATATTTAACCCAAAAGAAGAGTGGGTTGAAAAGAAACAGCTTCTGATATATTCAGTTTCTTAAAGAGTATCCTTCATATAACAGATCTTTAAGGCAGAAACAAAGAATTAGGTTACTAAAACAGTAACCCAGGTAGTGGGAATCCCTGTGAAAAGCAGGCCACCGGGCCCACATGGTACCCCTCCAATAAGTTGACTGTAATCATATATTTACATTCAGTCACAAGCAGCCTCCAAACAGGTTTTGTTTTTCCCGCCCATCATTTGTTTCAAAATGCAGGAAATTCAGGGACTGCGTGGTGGCAGATAAAGCTGCCACCTGCAGTGCTGGCATCCCATATGGGCGCCGGTTCGAGTCCCCTACACTCTACTTCCAATCCAGCTCCTTGCTAATGCACCTGGGAAAGCAGCAGAGGATGGCCCAAGTCCTTAGGCCCCTGCACCCACATGGGAGATCCAGAAGAAAAAAGCTCCTGGCTTTCAGTCAGCCCACTCCAGCCATTGTAGCCATTTGGGGAAGTGAACCAGCAGATGAAGACCTCTCTCTGTCTGTATATGTGTATGTGTGTATGTGTGTGTCTCTACCTCTCTCTGTAACTCAAATTAATAAAATAAATCTTTAATAAAAAAAGTAGGAAATTCTTATTAAAATTCAGATTTCCAATTCTCTGGAAGACTCTGACTAAAGCTGACGTGATTAGCCCAGACAACCTTCCCAGTCCTAAGCTACCTGGGTACTCACTCACTCTGCTCCCATTTCTTGCAATAATCTGACTCTGCAAAGCCTGCTGCATAGAGAGTGGAAGACTATTCTAGTAAAATGCAGGACTTTGAAACAGGATACATAGAAGCTGGAGAAATATTACACCAGCTAGTAAGAAAAAGGACAAGGGCTTTCAAGGTTGTCTGCGAACCCAAACTCAGAGCAGGCAGATTGGTAGGGGGTGGTCATCTAGTATATGTTGAGATAATTAAAAACAAAATCTCCTACCAACACAGCAAACCTCTCCATGAAAGAAGAGTAAGAAATCAGTTCTGAAACTGAGTAAGGATTAAGCCCGACTGTAATGTGCATCATGGGCAATCTGCTAGGAACACTGTGAAGACAAATCTCACCCCTTAATATACCCACACAGATACACACCATTGCACAGATGTTCTCAAGTTCAAAGATAACTGGTGACAAGGAGTCTCTCCTTGACCACACTCTAGTCATGCTCATCTGGGCTGTCTAGATGCCATCCTTGGACATGGCCTCCGGAGCCCAGTGCTGGCAAGAAGCCTCTCAAATCAGTATAGCCAGAGTCCCTCACCCTGACAGATGATCACCCTTCAAATCTTCTCAAAGTCCTCACCCTCCACCATCTTCTAGGTAACATCTGGTCACACTGGCGGTCTTCAGGAACCGCGCTTGGTCAGTTTAGTAAGACTGTCCCCTTCACCCTTGCTGTTTTTCCTCAGTAATTTTTCATCTTCTGACCACCAAGTTCAGTTGACACACTGCAGCATGTACACATTTATAAGGATATCACCTAGATTTTGCTTGCAGAACTGGCTTACAATTATTAAACCATCATAAAAGGAAAATGGTCCAGTACCTTCATAACTTCTTCAAGATAACGTGTTGAACTTCCATTTGCATACGCGGTCTGTACAACACCAATATTCAAATTTTCTCCAATCTAGCCAAAAAACAATGACACTTAGTTTGCCACCAAAAGTGCAGTCCACAAAAGCAAGCATAATGAGAATTCTTCAGGACAAAATCATGAGCCAGCTCAGCTGTGCCTTAATTTAATGCCAAAGCTGACTTAGTGAATTTTACATGTATACTGGAAAAACGCTTTCAGAGCTCTGTTTAAAGCTATTCTAGGAGAAATCCTCTTTAAAGAAGACTGTGATCGCCTGATCTTTAGTTACATAATAAAAGTACGGAATTCTTACAGTAAATCATTTCCAGATCATTGTGACTTCCCATGACACCCTGTGCTTCAAGCTGGCCTGGGAGAGATTCCCAAGAGAGCAAACACATCTCTCTTAACATTTCTAAGCTCACCATATGCATAATGAGTAAGTCTCTCAAATATTTTCTCTTGAATTTGGGGCTTCAGAGAGTGACAGAGAAATTTTCATTAAGGTGCCGGTTATGGAGAAACCAACACTTCATAGAGCTTCAAACCCTACAGCTTAGCCAGGGTAAGGAGAGGATCAACAGGTTCTAAAACCAAAGCCCCAGTGTCAACAAAATGAGTAAGGGGCCAGCATTTTGGCGTAGCAGGTAAAGCCACCACCTGCGAGGCCAGAATCCCATATGGGCCCCAGTCTGTGCCCTGGCTGCTTTTCCTAACAATACAGCTCCCTGTTGAGGGCCTGGGAAAGCAGCAGATGTGTTTGGGGCCCAAGTATTTGGGGCCCTGCAACCCACATGGGAGATTCGGATGGAGCTTCATGGCTCCTGGCTTTGCCTGGCCCAGCTCTGACCACTGCAGCCATCTGGGGAGTGGCCAGTGGATAGAAGATGTCTCTCTCTCTCTCCCTCTTTCTAACTCTTTGAAATATTTTTTTTTAAAATGACTAGAATGACTATACCTCTTTTAGTATTTTCTGCCATAAATTAAGGGACTTCCCATAAATCGTGACTTGGTGACTTGGAGACATTCAAATGACTGTCTGATATGGAATTATTTCACTATTAAAAAGTCTTATCGCATAGGATAGCCAATCCCCCATCATCATACCTCCAACAGGAGCTCTTTAAGAAAAGTGCTAATTAACGTGGCTATCTTATCGCCATCTATGAGATGGAAGTGACCTTCTGCGCCAAGGTAGTAATAAACAATTCTGTCTGCGTCTCCATCAAAGGAACAGCATCTCTCATCGGGCTTCATTTCCATTCCTAGCACAGAGGATAATTGAGAAACACATTTCAGTCTAAGAAATGGGAATAAATTCCAAAATTTTTAGATTTCTCTCTTCCATTAGCAACTAGAGAAAATATTTTCACTAAATCATGAGCAGAATCGGCCTTATTTGACAAACATACTATTGGAAATGTGAGTGGTTGGGGAAATGGTGCATGCGATGCAGAGAAGGTGAAAGATAACTCTACCTTGTGATTCTCAAACTGAGGTCATCACACCAGCACCATCAACAAAGCCTGGTAACGTGACAGAAATGCAACTTTCCATCCTACCCCAGGCCCAGGAATCTGGACCCCAGGAATCCCTGCATGCACAAAGGATTCTGGATTCGGATGCATGCTGGGATTTGAGAACCACTGCTTACCCCACTGGCTTCCCTCCAGCCCAGGAGAAGTGGAGGGTCTTATGGGCAGACAGAGCAGCCCCTGCTTTGCATAGCACTGGCAAGAGGATAGATTCCTAGATGTGTATGAGCAGCAGAGCCAGGAGGACTAGCTGTGAGCCTCTTACTCCCATCACCACCTCACAGTGTGAAGGACACTGGCTCCAGAGTCCCAGGCCATTGGGCAGTGCTGGTGGGACATACCGTGTGGAGGTTTCTGATGGCTTTTCACAAAGTCAGCCCCGCACAGATGGTTGAGCTTCCCTTTGGTCCCGTCATTGAACAGCTGAACCGACAGCCCCTGCGCGAGGTAGTGCTGCATTTCTTTTAGCTTCAGGGCCCCAATGCCATTTGCACAGTCGACCTTCAGTGATCTGTAATCCTCTCCGCTGCAGGAAGCCTCCAAGCAAAAAGACATGTGGAAGGAAAATGTTATATTCATAAGCAGGAGTGAAAGGCAAAGCCTATGTGCGGGACAGATAAACATCTTCAGTGTCTCAGTTAACTTAGCTATTTGAACCCAGGGGTGGGGAGGTACATGTACACATATTCAGATGAAAGCTGTAAAATATGGAATAAAAATGAAAAACACCTTAGACCCGGGCACAGTTGCACTAAGTAACATACAAATGGAGCTTTATTGGTAGCAGTTATCCTCAATTAAGCAGGTCCCTTAAAAACAGTACCATGGGGCAGGCATTTGGCACAGTTAAGTGGTCAGGACACAGTGCCTGGGTCTGAGTCCCAGCTCTGCCTCCCCTTCTGGATTCCTGCTTCTTGAGACAGCAGAAGACGACTCAAACAGTTGCGTCCTGTCACACACATGGGAGATCCAGATTGAGTTCTGGGCTCCTGGCTTCCAGCTGGCCCAGCCCCGCCTTTTGTGGGCATTTGGAGAATAAAACAGGATGCAAGATCTCTGTCTTTCAAATTTTTTAAAACAAAAGTTGTTTACAAAGTGATATTACAGCCTACATGACAGCCACTCAAATTTGGAGGAAATATATAAATGAATGAGCAGTAACACCTATCATCTTTGGGTTTTCTTTTTAACTGTCAGTCTCTTCTCCCACCCAACCTTAGCCCAAAATATAAGTGTGTCTTACAATAGCATATGCTCATTATATATTTATCAACTAAATGTTATCTCTCAAATCTATTCCAGTTTAACAACCCAGTGTACCTAGGAGAGAATCTGAGGTGCTAAGCAAACAGCAGCCACATAAACTTAGACCAAATTCATCTGAACGAATATTTAGAATGACTCTAAGCAAGGCCACCACCTTTTCTCCCACAATAACCTCTGCATGTCCTATGGGCTTTGCCAAGTAAATGCCAACATACAGTTACCAGGATACCCACAGCAGAGCCTTGTGGAACCCTAGAGAGTAGACAGAAATAGGCCATGTCTTGGGGAGAGGAAGGAGGAGGAATGACAAACTGTCGAACACAAGTTATTTTATTCATTTAAACACTGTGTTCCAGAGATTTTTCACCTGTTTGGTAAGCTGCACAAAAGCCGTGGAGAGTTTCTGGTAATAGCCTTCTATGGTTGCCTTTCCATACTGGCCATCAGTATTTCGACAGTACACCATGTAGTGCAGCTGCGGTGTTGTTAACAAGCCATAATCTGTCATGAAAATATCAAAAACAATTCATGTTTCTAAATTTTAAAAAAAAGCTAACAAATATTCACACTGTAGGAATTTCAAGGTGACAAATCCTATTCTAAAAAGACGTATCTTGGTGAAAGAGATAGGGATAGAGATATAAGAGAAAGAGAGAGATAGGGATAGAGATATAGAGATATGAGAGAGAGAGATAGGGATAGAGATATAGAGATAGAAATATAAGAGACAGAGAGAGAGAGAGAAATATAGGTAGGTAGAGATAGAAAGAAAGAACCAGTCAGTGCTGGGCCACAGTCTACCCAGGAAAAAGAACTCCGTCCAGATCTCCTGCATGAGTGGTAGGGACTCATATACCTGAGTCTTCACCTGCTGCTTCCTGAGTGCATTAGCAGGGAACTGGATCAGAAACAGAGTATCTGGGGTGGGAACCAACACTCCAAGATGTGATGTGGGCATCCCATGCAGAGCATTAACCCACTGAAGCACAATGCCCACCCCAGTTTTTGTATTTATCAAGCTTTTATCACTTCTGATGCTATAATTCTTACATTGATCTGCATTTGTATCTGGAATCATTTTACTTGAGTCCAAAGAACTTCTTTATTATTACTTTAAGTTCACACCTGCTGTAGATGAGTTATCAACACTTTCATTCACTTGTATGCAACATACAGGTGAGTATTCTTTTGAAGGGTATTCTGGTAATACAACAGTCAAAGTAGAATGCTTTGTAAATTTATTTTTTCATTAAGAACTTAAAGTATGTTCTATATTTTTCTAGCCCTCACTATTTATGAAGAGAAGTCAGCCATTTGTTTTAGTGGCAAAACAGCCATTCATATGTAATGAATTCACCTTATATCCCAACTCATTTTATATTTCTTCCCTTACATTTGATTTTTAGTAGGTAGCCTTTGTTATATGTTAAGTGTGATTCTCAATGTGTTTATTCTACTTCACTAAAGTTCAGTAAAATTAGATGGACTGTTAATATCTTTCATTAATTTTTAAAAATGATCAAATAGTCTATCTTCAAATAAAAAAAAAAAAAGACGTATCTCGGAAAACACTCACTTTCAAACTATCCAGATACACAAACATCTACTGAAATCATTATGACATGTCACATACTCAAGTCTAAAAGAATTATGACACTATTAGTAGTAAACAGCCATTTAGAGGAGACAGGGAGTAACACAAATTAAAGCAATATACAGAAAAGGAGCAACTGAGCTCCATTTCCAGTAACATCGCACACCACGTAATTCAGATGAGTCATCCTGAAAACCACTGAACACGCTAGACGTAAGAAAAACATTTCAACTGCAACACTGACCAGTAACAGCAGCAATAATCAGGCCAAAATCTACGCGAAGGCAGGAACTCCAAGATCTGAGTTAATGGAAGCCAATTTTGCTCTGAGGGCAATTCTTGTATGCCAGGAATTGAGCCATGGTTTCAGTGCACAAAGGTCCCTGCTGACCTAACATGGGGAAGTGAGGAGAGAACCAGGCCCTCTTGACAACGAAACTCAACAGACTATGCATTCCTTGCGAGGCTGTCAGAGTCACTCCCCACTGCCAAGACAGTTGCCTTGGTCTCAGCAGAGAGGGAAAGCCATCCCTGGAGAGCTGTCACCAAAAGCACAGCCCCTCCTCCGGACTCCCAGCCCAACGCATGTCCCCACGGGAGTCCTGAAGCACACTGTCATGACAGAATTTAAATGGGACCTAGCCAGGTAGTGCCCCAGGTACCTGGCACTAAGCTTCACCAGACGAACATGACTCCAGCAGAAGATACCTCAAAAATGTCCCACAAATAATTTTCCAAGAAAAGCAAACAGCTCACAGTCAACTGTACCTAAGGGCACAAGAAAAGCACCGTAAGCAAGAAGGAAGAGAGATGGCAGAGATGCACCAGTATCCAACACTTCAGTAGTCAGTGACTAAAGTGGTCAACGGACTTGCAGTGCAAACACCAGAGGCTGGACTAGAAGCAGAAGGGAGTCAGTAAGCTTCTGAGCCCTGCAGTTAAACGAGAGATGGTATTTTATGAAGGCAACCTTGGCTCTGCTACAGGGATGAGATGGGAGGAGGTACACAGCTCAAAAAAGGTAAGATATCAGACTAGTTAAATGGAGGTGTTCAGAGAGAGGAGCCTTCTGGGGCCAGCACTTTAATTTTTATTTTAGAAGATTTTTATTTTTAAAAAACAAGTATCTGGGCCAGTGCTATGGTGCAGTAGTTAAGGCCTCAGCCTACTGTGCTGGCATCCCATATGGGCACCGGTTGTGTCCCAGCTGCTCCACTTCCGATCCAGCTCTCTGCCATGGCCTGGGAAAGCACTGGAGTATGGTGTAAGTCCTTGGGCCCCTGCACCCACATGGGAGACCCAGAAGAAGCTCCTGGCTCCTGGCTTCAGCCTGGCCAAGCCCCAGTCTTTGCAGCCATTTGTGGAGTGAACCAGCAGATGGAAGATATCTTTCTTTCCTTCCCTCTCTATAACTCTGCTTTTCAAATAAAATAAATAAATCTTAAAAAAAAAAAAGAGAGGGAGAGTGAGGAACCTTTCTTGAAAACACATGCTAAAAGAACAAACAAAAGGGTTTTGTGACCATTATTAGCACTACCAAATAAATATTTGCTAGGTGACTATTACATGTACTCAGTAAAAAGCACCATTAATTCACCCAATTAATCAACAACCCTGGAAGTCATTCTACACAGCTGTGCTCTCACCGTGCACCTCAAAATCCTCTGCTTGCAACACTCATTTCAAACGTCTCCACTTCTCTCTTACATCACTTCGGCAAGACGACCGCACATCCCAGAGTAGCCGGCTGGTCTTCCTACCTCTGACCACCCTCCTTTCCCTTCTTAACACAACAGCAGAGTGACTTTCACTGAAAATGTGATATTATGCTCTTGAATACGATCCAAAGCCTTGCCCTGCTCTATGATGCTGGGTAGATTTAGCCCCTCCTTACGTCTTTAACCTTACTCTCTACTACCTCCCCATCCTCCCTGCCTTCATTCCCTGAAATACATACACTAAGCTGAAGAAAGATGGGAAAACCTTTAAAAAAGAAAAAAAAAACTCAGAGGGCCTGCACTGTGGTACAGTAGGCCAAGCCTCCGCCTGTGGTGCCGGCCTCCCCTGTGGGCACTGGTTTGTGTTCCAACTGCTCTTCTTCCAATCCAGTTCTTTGCTAATGGCCTGGGAAAACAGAAGATGGACCAAGTGTTTGGGACCTTGTACTTGCATGGGAGACCCAGAAGAAGCCCCTGGCTTTGGATCATCCCAGCTCTAGACCTTGCAGCCATTTGGGGAGTGAACTAGCAGATGGAAGACCTTTTTCTCCCCTCCCCCCTCTGTTATTACCTCTCAAATAAAAAAATCTTTAAAAAAAAAAAAAAAAAACTCATAGGACAGGGTGACATTTGGTTTAGCAATTAAGATGCCCCTCGAGACACTTGTATCCAGAGTATCTGGCTCCAGTCCTGGCTCCACCCTCAATTCTAGCTAATGTACAGCTGAGGCAACAGGGATGGCTTATATAGTTGGGCTCCTGTCGCCAATGTGGGAGAGCTGGTTTGCATTCCCAGCTCCCAACTTTAACCTGGCCCAGTACCAGCCATTCTGAGCATTTGGGGAGTGAACCAGTGCACAGGACATCTCTGTCTCCTAAATAAATGAATAAAGACACAAACAAAACACTTGCAGAACTTTTTTTTTTTTTTTTTTTTTTTTGGTAAATCACTCTCATTTTCCTAGACTAAAACACTAGAAGAGTGATGGTCCTAGAGATACAAAGAGATGCTGAAAACATCAACCATGCTGGGGACAGTAGAAAGAACACAGTTTGGGGCAGGTCAAATCCAATATGGGGCAGGCCACCTAATTCAAGAGCCCACGCAGAACAGTGCTTTACAAACTGCAGGTCACAGCAATTTAGGAACTCAGAGAGACACAGGCAGCAGTTCCATCTTTTTTTAAATGAACCAGGTGAATGCACATCACACAGTAAAGGTTGAGTGTCGTTGCTGAAACTACTGTTTCAGTTATGCACACCGATGCATCATGGTACCATGGGTTGTGATACACACAGAAACAGACGACGGGAAGGTGACACAGAGCATGCAGTCAAAAATCTTTAATCAACTAATGCATGAATGGAGGTAGCCAGAGCAAGAGAGGTGGTCATTCAGAAATCCATGAGAATGAAAGGAGAGGAGGAGGAAGGCAGGCCCGTGTCGAGTGACAGAAGACAAGCAGAGCAGACCAGCAAGGAACAGAAGCCAAGCAAGTAGAGGCAGAGAGAGACCGTTTTAACAGTGTGGAAGCCACAGGGACTGAAACAAAAGCTTTACAACCTAAATCCTTGGGAGTTACTTTTACTTCACAGCCCACCCTGAAGGCTCTAACAAGCTGTGGTCTCTTCTCCCTGGAAAAATGCTTGTAACTCTGCACACAGTAATAAGGGGTCCCAGGGCTGCTGCAGCTTAAACACTTCCTAGGGGTAGGCAAGAATCTTGCCTTTCTATTATCCATCAGATCTGGCTACTAGACTGCAGATGAGCGGGGGAGGAGACTTTTCGCTGGAGAGGCAGAGACACATTCACCTGCATCCGGCTAAGGAGTAAGTAGGCGGTAACACAGTGGAGCAGGTAGGCAGAGCCAGCAGAAGGCGCCAGGTTAACTGAGAGGGGAGGGAACACGGCAGGAGCTAGAGAGGAGGTTTCAAGGGTCAATAGGGAATTTTTTGTTGTTTAATTTTTACTTAAAGTATTTGAAAGGCAGAGAGAGACAGAGACACAGAGATTTGCCATCTACTGGTTCACTCCCCAAATGCCCACAACAGCTAGGACAAGACAAGGCTGAAGCCAGGAGAAACTCAGTCTGGGTCTCTCATGTGGGTGACAGGGACCTAACTATTCTTGTGCCGTTACTGCTGCCTCCCAGGGTGCATAATTACAGAAAGTTGGAATCAGGAGTGCAGCCAGCACTTGAACACAGGCCCTCTGGTAGGGCTGCAGCTGTCCCAAGTGGCATCTTGACAACTGTGCCAAACACCCAACCAGAGGATTTCTTTTTTGATGAGAAAGATCTGACAGGAGGAAAACATTCATCTCAAAGCACAGAGGGGTCACTGCCTTCAAAACAGGCACAAGCTTCCATTTTGCTCCACTTAACTCTCATTTGATAAAACAGCAAGAACCACTGTCCAAACTCAAAGCCGTAAATTGCCTGCAGACTGAAGACACTCTGTATCACTATCTGATAGGTAACAGGGATTTCACAAGCGATCGGCTGTTAGGGCATACCTCACATTGACAAGAGCTGCCCCAAACGGACACCTTCAGGTAACTTCAAAGGTTTGTATATAAGGTTCTTAGAAAGTGAAGGCAGCATGTTAGTTCAACATTTATCATCTCCTATAATAGGCTCATGGATAAAGAAACATATATAACTGTCCAGAAAAAAATCTGGAAGATTTTAAAATTGGCACTTTTTATATCCAGGGGAAATTTTTTTAAAACTTTTTTTGCTCATCTATATTTTCACGCTTTACATGTACATTCCTTTTGTAGTTTTTCTTTTGGAAAGATTAATTTACAGTTCAGAGTAACCACATACCATGGAAATGACCTCCTAGGACAGTCACACCATCGATTACAGATTGTGAAAGTTTCTCGCTGCTGGGCCTAGGAAAGAAAAGACAGAAAATAACAAATCCCATCCTGAAGCCAGCAGAATATTGCTGGTTCCGAAGGTAAATGCAGAAACCAATTTCTAAATAACTTAATTATACTGGAACTGAAAGCTATCTACCCTGAAATGGTAATACAGGCAATTTCACACATTTTTCCAGCGACCTTTCACAACCTACTTCTTGGAAAAATTTTGGATCTTAAATGAACTTAAGAAGTAGATATAAAGGACACTCTGACCACCCAACTCAAAGACTTTCTCAAGTTTGACTATAGCAACATAAATGTGGTCTAAGAACACGTACAATAAATACTGGCTGCACATGACACACATAACACAGTACAGTACTGGATATTAAACCACCAAGTATACAGAATCCATTTTTCATTTTATAAAGTCAGATCAAATTCTATTAAAAAACAGATTATATAACTGCCTAGTAGAAAAAGATATATAATTTCAATTAGTAAATACTAAGAGCCAAATACATAAGAGACAACTTTATTGTCAGATAATAATTTACTTTGGAACAGTCATTTGGCAATCAGCAGTATTTAGAAGATGCTCTGGTAACACAATAAGGGATTTTTTAAAATTCCAAGCCATTAGGAGACTGAGGATAAATTTCCCTTTCAAAGAATCTTTGGATAAAATCAGATCTTGGGGGCTGTGTTAGGGCACAGTGTTGCAGCACAGCTGTTAAGTTAAGCTGTCTACTAGGCTGACGCCAGCATCCCATATCAGAGTGCTGGTTTGAGTCCCAGTTGCTCCACTTCTGATCCAGCTCCTGGCTAATGCACCTGGGAAAGCAGCAAGTGGAAGATGGCCCAAGCACTTGGGTCCCTGCCACCCACTTGGGTGACCTGGATGGAGTTCCAGGCCTGGCTTCAGCCTAGTCCAGCCCTGTCCATTGTGGCCATTTGGGGAGTTAAATAAAGGATGGAAAATATCTGTCTATCTCCTTCTCCCACCCCAGGCATCCAGAGAGTGAACCAGCAGATGGTAGATCTCTTTCTCTCTCCCTGTTTCTCCCGCTAACTCTGCTTTCAAAAACAAATTTTAAAAATCAAACAAACAAACAAAAAACAGATCCTGCACAAAAGAGAATGCTACCATTAACAAAGCACACCTTTAATCTAATGTTTTACAAAAAGATACCTTTTGTAAAGGAAGGAAGGACTGCTCACTGTGACAGCAAAGGAGAGAATGATACCCATGGCTGTTTTCCAGAGAACTCCAGCAGGGGAAAATCATACACCTGAACCAATAACACAAGCTATAAAGTAAATCTCTAAAAATAGTAAGTTCAAATCATGTGTTCTGACTTGCAGGGAAAAAAGCTAAAGCTACAGGAAGAAGAAGGTGGGGAGAAAGGCCCGGCGGTGAGGGCGCCACTCGGGGCAGCTCCGCTTTATTGAATTCCCTCCGTCTGTCCCGGGGAATCAGACTCCTGCCATCAGTTCCACTGAACTCCCAAAGCTGCCTTCCGCGGGGACTCTCACGCTTACCTGGTGTCTCTGCCGATGACTACGAAGGCCTCTTGCTGCAGATTCACGGCTTCTTTCTCGCTGATGTCCACAAGCACCCTCGTCACATCCTGCTCCTCAGCGTTGGCCAGACAGGTCGCGTGTTCCTCCCAGGCAGGTGCCAACATTTCACCCAGAGGATCAACCAATTTGACACCATTGTCTTCCTTAGAAGAAAAACAAACAATGAGCAAGCTCACGCACATGACGGAGAGCGGAGGAAGCAGAACTCATTCCGGCTTTTCCCCCAGCCAAAGAGAGCCAAAGCCGGGCCACTCCGACTCCTGCCGCTAGCATTAACACGAGGCCCAGGGCTGGGGGTTGTGGATGTGAAGGGTCTTTAGAAGTCTATGGAAAATGTGCATCATAAAAATATCTACTCATGGATTTCTAACATTTTTGCATCAAAATAAACATCTTCTAATTCCACTTTTCTATAAACTTTTGGAAGTCCCCTTAAACACTGTCTTGTGAAACTCTCATGACACACATATCACGCCTGTGATTGAGAGGTTAGGTAATTTATGATCACACAGCTGGTAAGCGTCGGTGGTGCTGTTCCAACATCTAGTCCGCCTGACTTCTAAGGCCAACCAGCACTGGGCTCCCTTAGCTGCTGAACAGGCTGCCCCTGCGTACTCACTAGCAATCAACTGGCATAGATGGAGGGCACACAGAGACCCTCTTCTCTACGACTCTGGCCTCCAGGAGCCTACTGGCCAGCATGTCAACTGGATGGCAGCCCAGACACTGAAAACATCCTCAACTCTGTTCTGCTCAAGTTCCTGGAAAGAAATAAAGTGTAGGTCAGAGTGAATGTCAACAGCGGGAAACAGGGCAGCACTGTTTTGACAAGAGCTTCTGAACTAGCAGTAACTGAGGTTCTTCAGAGACGCCATCAGTCAGCTGCAGTAACTGGCACCTTCAGACATCTACGCATCTGGAGGATGAACAATGTCTTCCACTGCTGGGGAGAGGAGGTTCAAACGCCTCACTGACCTACAGGGCTTTCACCTGTTGCTGGTTTAGCTACAAAGGTAAATACGTCGCACCTTACCAATCAATTAGAAGCACAGTATTTCAGCCATATAGTTCAGGAGCTACAGGCTTACAGAATAAAATAAGTTGTATCAATGGTTAGCCAAGACCTAAAACCACCTGAGTATTCATCGGTGTCCATGGACAGATGATTGGCCAAAGAAAATGTGGTATATGTTTATACAACAGAATTATTGTTCAGCCTTGGAAAGGAAGGCAATTCTGTCATTTACAAAAACCTGGATGAACCTGAAGAGTGTTAAGCTAAGTGAAATAAGCCAGGCACAACAAGAAAATACTGCATGATCACATTTCTATGTGGAACCTAAAAAGTGAAACTCACAGGAAGTAGAAGAGTGGTTTCCAGGGCCTAGAAGTGGGGGGAGCTGTTGGAAACAGTGCAAAGTGCTTATGTTCTGCAGGCCTCATGCACACCCTGGTGCTGCCTACTGCCTATAGTTGTTGTTTTTTTGTTTTTTGTTTTTTTTTGACAAGCAGAGTGGACAGAGAGAGAGAGAGACAGAGAGAAAGGTCTTCCTTCCGCTGGTTCAACCCCCAAATGGCCGTTACAGCCGGCGCGCTGTGCAGGTCCGAAGCCAGGAGCCAGGTGATTCCTCCTGGTCTCCCATGGGGTGCAGGGCCCAAACACTTGGGCCATCCTCCACTGCCTTCCCAGGCCACGGCAGAGAGCTGGACCGGAAGAGGAGCAACTGGGACAGAATCCGGCGCCCCGACCGGGACTAGAACTCAGGGTGCCAGGGCCGCAGGCGGAGAATTAGCCAAGTGAGCCACGGCACCCGCCGCTGCCTATAGTTAGTACTAATGCATACTTCAAATTTGTTAGCAGATCTTAAAGTATTATCACACACACACACACAAGGATATTTATGACAAATGATATGTGTGTGGTCATCATTTAACAATGTAACATGTATCAACACATGATGCTGTACAACATGAATATATACAATTTTTATTATCACTTAAAGCCCCATAAAACTGAAAAAATAAAAAGGAATACTTTGATTAAAAACTTAATTATCAAGAGGAACAGAACCACCACTCCTTATCGATATTCTGCTGAAAACGCACTCTTGGATTCCTGGGCCTGCTTGATTGGCTGCTCATTCAGAATAGGGACTGATTACTGAGCTACAGAAAACCTGTCCAAAAAGGTAAAAAATCTGTCTTCGTCTCCTCTTCCCCCACCCACTCCCAGTCTCTTCAATCACTACCAAATTAATAGAGGTCAACATCTCTAAATTGTTGACCTTGTCTCAATTCAAATAACAAGGAAAGACATGTTCCAATGTTTCCAATATGGACATCCTCCAAAAAATGACATTCATTTCTCAATCTCTCCACACCCTCTAAGGAGTCATAGCCTAAACGACCACTCCCTTAAGTAGAGGCGGTTTCAAATCCAAAGACACATTCCTAGAATTAGAACTTGACCTCTGGGACAAACTGCCCAGACACTAGGGTTTAGTCTTGCAAACAAGCTTGCTTCATCTGAACTTTTTTTTTTTTTTTTTTTGACAGGCAGAGTGGACAGTGAGAGAGAGAGACAGAGAGACAGGTCTTCCTTTTGCCGTTGGTTCACCCTCCAATGGCCGCCGCGGCTGGCGCGCTGTGGCCGGCGCACCGCGCTGATCCGAAGGCAGGAGCCAGGTACTTATCCTGGTCTCCCATGGGGTGCAGGGCCCAAGGACTTGGGCCATCCTCCACTGCACTCCCAGGCCACAGCAGAGAGCTGGCCTGGAAGAGGGGCAACCGGGACAGAATCCGGTGCCCCGACCGGGACTAGAACCCGGTGTGCCGGCGCCGCAAGGCGGAGGATTAGCCTAGTGCATCTGAACATTTAAAAGCATTACCTCAGGATTGTGCGATGCTGTCACCATGACTCCAATGGTGGACTGTGTCTGCTTTGACCTCAGCACAGCCAATAATCCCATGCGAAACATCACGTGATCGAGATGTTCGGCCTTCGTTCGAAACCCAGCAGTCCCATACTGCAGAGTGAGTCCGGCGGGCTTGGCATGCAACGCCGAGTGTTGTGTGACAGCAGCTAAATCCATGTCTACAAAATCCAGAAAAACTTTTCAGGCAGAATCAGTCTTGGAAGGACCACTTGCTAGGCCTGCCTCATTCTGAATCTGCCCAAAGAAGTGTTGTAAAGAAGTTGCACTAAATCGCGAGTCAGCCTTACCTAGAAGATCCTACCCAACTTGTCCACTCCAGAACAGATCTAGGGCAGGAATCGGGCTGTCCCCTAAGGTCAGAGCCTCAAGTGGGCGGGGGCTGCGCGTCCCGACACGTCTGGGCAATCTGTAAGCTTCTGTTGTTCTTCCTCCAAAGGAAGAGCAGGGAACAAGGGTTTCCTCTCCAGGTGCCTCCTAATACAAGATCTAATACAAGGGCTTTCAAAAGCTTCGTGGAAAATGCATATTCTGAAAATTCCATCTATGAATTTGAAAAACATGTTCAAACCAAAATAAAGTATCCCTTTAATTCTACTTCCCACAAACCTTTTTAATTATTACCCTCACACAATCTGTATGCCGGAATTCTTTTTTTTTTTTTAAGAATCAAGACATTCTTGCAAATTAAGCTCCGAAACCAGAAACATCTTCCAAGTAAAACCACCTTCTACCTTTGATTTTAAAAACCAAACACGGTTTTTTAATACTTCCTTCTCTGGGGTCTTCCAATGAACTGGAACTTCCCAACCGCATATCCCTGCAACACTATGCACAATTCATTCCCAACTGCCCAGCGATGAGCCGTCTCACAGCTAGCTCCTAGCCTCGCCATCTCATCTGCTTATTGGTCTTTATTGCGTCAATGAACAAAAGCGACAAAAAATGGTCAAAAATCTCAGCTTTTGTCCTGTTGGAAAAAGTGGACATTCTGCAATGCTATTTCCGTGTAGACCCAAGTACTCACATCTCTTTCGCAAGCTTGGATACGTTTTTGTAAAAACTGACCAGTCAGGAATGCGTCGTGATTGTGCATAAGGGCGTACACGAATCCTGTTAAATTCAGTCTTTTTAAAAATGCCAAGGTGACACGTTTCCATCCTTTAATGCATTTTAGGCTCTAAAACTACTTTCAATGAGTATGTGGATACTCGCATTACTAGTCAAAACAGCGTCCACTCCAAAAAACTGAGTATCCCTCTTCTCTCCATCCAATCTTCAAACAGCTCCAGCTCCGCTCTCCTCCCTAACTGCGGCTCGACTCCCCGCTCCCAACCGCGAGGTCTCCCCGCAGGGCAGTGGGCGAAAACCCCAGCACCAGACCCTCGGGCCGGCTGAGCAGCCCGCTCCCCCGGCGCGGCGGGCAGGCGCGTCGGCGGGGCCGCGCTGTCCATACCCTTGCCTGCCGCTAGCTTGCAGCTGGGCCCAGGACACGGCCCGCCGGCCAGCACGAACCCCCGCCGCCTGCAACGCCCGCTCTCGCCGCGCAGCCCCGGGACCCGGCTTACTTCCGCCAGCACACGCCGCTCCCCTGCACCGGGCGCACTGGCACCCTCCCGGGAACCGCCGCTGCCACACGCCAGGGCTCCGAGTCCGCAGACGTGGCCCTGCGTGGCTTCCGGCCCGTCGCCACGCCCCCCGGCCAATCACGGCGGGCGAGGGCCCGCTGGCCCCGCCCCGGCCTCCTCGGCGGTCACGCGCAGCTCGCGCCTGCAGAACTGCGGTTGCGGTTCTGAGCGGGCTCTGGGGCTGTTTCCATTGAATGACCAGGAAGGGTGAGGCCCCGCGATGGCCCGGGGGTTGGGGCCGAGGGTCCAGAGCCAGGCGGCCGCGGATAGGCAGCCTCCCATCTCCAAGTCGGGGCGCGGGGAGAGGCAGGTCCTTTGGTGTCGGGAAGCCGGGGTACCCGGTGGTCCTGGATGGGGTCGGGGGCGGGGGAACCCGGCCTCGATCTGGGAGGTCTGACAAGGTGGCCTCCACCGCAGTGGGCGCCATCCCTTTCTCGATCGGTGATGTCATCTCCCAAACTGTTGAATTCGGGGAGCCTCCTGGGGCCATTACTGCCTCTGCTTGTGCTCCCTTTCCAGCGAGCTCGCTCTAAATGTCATTCATTTATTTACTCCTAAGCCCCCCGCCCTTGCCCGGGCCCCTGGGTGCCTAGGCGGGGTGAATCCCACTCGTCCGGAATTCCCAGGATGCTGTCCCAGGCTACTGTGGCTCAAGGGAGAGGAAGAAAGGACCTCCCTAAAAGGCGTTGGGGGCGGCGGTACCCTCGCGACTCTGGCTCTGTGAGGCCCAGAGCCCCTCCCCGCGCGCTGAGGCCCTACTCCGCACCCAGCTGCTCCGCCCAAGCCTGAGACCCGCTTCCAGACCTGGGCCCCTGCCCTGCCCGGAATTCAGGCTGCGGGGCGTCCACAGGTGTGGTTCTCCAACCACCTGCAGCCAGCGCGACTATCCAAACACCTGTTGCAAGCTCAGATTCCCAGCTTTAGATCGGGAGGTGGGTGGAGGGAAACGGGACTGGGAACCTGGATTGTATTGGAGCCTTTTAGGGAATGCTGTGCATACTAGATGTGGGAAGAGGCGATAAAGCAGGGGGGTGCAAATGTCCTGGTTGGGTCCCCCAGCTGGCAGAGCGAACCGCTCCTGCGGAACTGCTTGTCCATAAAGGGACCTGCGGGAAATTTTGCTGGACAGCAGCTGACATTGGCAAACTCAGTGTCTCTGCCTTTCCAGGCTTCCGGGCAGGTGGATTTTGAGACAACATGTCGGCTTCGGTGAAAGAAAGCCTTCAGCTTCAGCTACTGGAAATGGAAATGCTGCTTTCCATGTTTCCTAACCAAGGAGAAGTAAAGCTTGAAGATGTAAATGCCTTGACGAATATAAAGAGATATTTGGAAGGCACCAGGGAAGCGCTACCACCAAAAATCGAATTTGTGATTACGCTCCAGATTGAGGAGCCCAAGGTGGGTGCCCAGTTTTTTTTTTTTAACTTTTATTTAATGAATATAAATTTCCAAAGTACAGCTTATGGATTACAATGCCCCCCCCCATAACTTCCCTCCCACCCGCAACCCTCCCCTTTCCCTCTCCCCCTCCCCTTCCATTCACATCAAGATTCATTTTCATTTCTCTTATATACAGGAGATCAGTTTAGTATAAAGTAGATTTCAACAGTTTGCACCCACGTAGAAACACAAAGTGAAAAATACTGTTTGAGTACTAGTTATAGCATTAAATCACAATGTACAGCACACTAAGGACAGAGATCCTACATGAAGAGTAAGTGCACAGTGACTCCTGTTGTTGACTTAACAAATTGACACTCTTGTTTATGGCATCAGTAATCACCCCAGGCTCTTGTCATGAGCTGCCAAGGCTATGGAAGCCCCGAGTTTACCGACTGATCATATTTAGACAATGCCATGGTCAAAGTGGAAGTTCTCTCCTCCCTTCAGAGAAAGGTACCTCCTTCTTTGATGGCCTGTTCTTTCCACTGGGATCTCACTCGCAGAGATCTTTCATTTAGGTCATTTTTTTCTTTTTTCTTTTTTTTTTTTTTTTTTTTTTCCAGAGTGTCTTGGCTTTCCATGCCTGAAATACTCTCATGGGTGCCCAGTTTTTTAACCAGAACACCTGGAACATGAGTTTCCTGTCCAGCAAATAAGATGGAACCTTCCAGATGCTTATTCCCTTTTCTTGACTGAAAGCAGAATGTATACAATATGAAAGGCTTCATCTACTGCCTTCTGCAGATATCCTGGGTTTTATATAAACACACACACCTTTTGCACAAATATGCCTCGCATTTTTATAGGACATGTCTTGCAGTCTTAAACAATCAGTTATTCTGTTCACTCACAGTTGCTTACCAGTCTGCCTCACGTTATGGAGTACCTTTTACACGTATCACACAAATCTAAACACTAGCTGTAGAAAAGCTGGCATTTAAGGAGTGAATGAACTTTTTGTTTTGTTTTTGTTTTTGATGGCACCATACACAGAAAACAAATATAGATACAGAATCTAAATGTTATAAATTAATTTACCTGCTTCTCATCCTTTTATCTGCAACAACACTAGCATGGCCTAGGTAACACGTGGCTTTGGCATTTGAGAACACAGTGTTAGCTCTCCTCCTCAGTCCCCAGCTGCCTTTCCCTCAGAGAATTCCTGCTTCCCCAGGCTGTATTCTGTCCTGCTGGTTACACACAGCGAGGAAACCCTGAACTTTCCATAGTAACGCTTCTCACAGCTGAACTTAAATATGCTGTGTGTAGTTACTTGTTCAATGTGTGTCTTCTTCACTAGTCTCTGGATTTGGTGAGGACACAAATAGTGTCTGGCATCTTCATTTTTTAAGCCCAGTACAGGGCACCCAGCACATGTAGTTAGTTGTTCAATAAATACTTGACAAAATGCATCAATGGAAGGAATGATGTATGTACAGTACTTGGTACGTGATTGGCACAACAATCACAGTAGCTTTCATTTATCAAAATCATGCAGCTGCCATTGATAAATTAGCGTGTGTGATTTTACACTCTTTATCTGATTTTCATTTTAAGGTGAAAATTGATTTGCAAGTCACCATGCCTCACAGCTACCCCTACGTAGCACTGCAGCTGTTTGGACGGTCACCTGAGCTTGACAGACAGCAGCAGCTGCTTCTCAACAAAGATCTCACTTCCTACATCGGGACTTTTGACCCAGGTGAGCTGTGTGTGTGCGCAGCAGTCCAGTGGCTACAAGACAACAGTGTGTCCTACTTCCTGAGCAGAAAGCTCGTGTATGAACCATCTACCCAGGCAAAGCCCATCAAGAACACGTTCATCCGCATGTGGATCTACAGCCACCATATATACCAGCAGGACCTAAGGAAAAAGATTTTGGAAGTGGGGAAAAGGTTGGATGTGACGGGATTTTGCATGACAGGAAAGCCCGGTATAATCTGCGTGGAGGGTTTCAAAGAGCACTGCGAGGAGTTCTGGCACACAATCAGGTACCCCAACTGGAAGCACATTTCCTGTAAGCATGCAGAAAGCACCGAGACCGAAGGAGATGGCGAGGACCTGCGTCTTTTCCATTCTTTTGAAGAATTACTCCTTGAGGCCCACGGTGACTACGGATTAAGGAATGACTATCACATGAATCTGGGCCAGTTCTTAGAATTTCTCAAGAAACACAAAAGTGAGCATGTTTTTCAGATACTATTTGGCATTGAGAGCAAAAGCTCAGAGTCCTAGGAAGTCATTAAGAGGCCGGTATTTGTAAGTTCACTCAGTATTGATGTTAACAAGACCAAAGTACAAAGGCCAAGGCTGTGTAGCATCCTTGGTGGAAGACCTAGCTCCAGGATTTTTACCTGGTAATGAGTTTCAACTGGTCATGAAATGAAAGGGCCTTTTAACTTTATAACTGTAAAGTTGTGATGTTATCTTCTTGTATTAAGTCACTTGAAACAATTTCATTGTAAGTTAATAAAACATTTAACCAGTGGAGTTGATTTAAGACGAGTCCAAAACCCAGTTAACATCAAACAGCAGACTGCAGTTGTATATTCATAAATATTAATAACATTCCTCCTTTTCATGATGCCAGTACACGGGTGACATGCCAACTTGTCTTTCGTTATTTTAGATGAGTTCTAAATCAAGGATAAAATGCGACAAAGGGAGAGCACATGTTTACTACATTTCTTGACGTTAAACCTCTGATTTGAGTGTTTTCTTTGAGTTACACTAGATCCAGACAGCAAGGGCAGAGGAATCATAGCAATGAAGCCACAAGAGGAATGAAGATGATGCACAATGCTACGTGTTCTTTTTCTGGCTGCTTCTATCAGTTGATTAATGATACTAGCAATATTCTTTGCCCAGTTCTTATCCACAAAATAAATATGGCTTCTTGTCTACAGAGTGTTGAGAGGGGACCAGTGTGGATGACTGCACTGTCACCTTATTAGTGGGGGAACAAAAAAGTACGTTTCGGTGTTAAGTCAGTGCTATCTATTCTGAAAATTCGGAACTCTGCTAGCTGTTTTCAAAAGTTTAATGATAACTCATCAAGTAGCTCCTGTGGCGCCTTCTCACTGCCGGGTCCCCAGCCCTCCCCAAGAATGTCCGGGTGTCTCAGATGCCTCCGCAGCCTTCCCTGTTGCCATGGTCCCTCCTCAGCAACTGCCACCCTCTCCTGGGGAACATTCCACCCTCCTGCTGGGCGCCAGGCAACTCACTCGTGTCCTGGACCCCTCAGAATGCCGGAACTGGATGACAGGATTTGGTAACATGGAGGGGAGAGTTTTGGTCCCCATTTCTCCACACATTCTGTTGGATGGCGTGTTGTGTGTGCTGAGTGTGCAGAACTTCTAAGAACAGTCCTCCCCCTTTTCTGTCTGTGTGTCTAGGATGCAGACCGTTGTCCTTCTGTTAGGAGATATAACAGAGCAAGGGGTTGGAACTAAGCAGACTCTTTTGTGCCTGTGAAAGCCTTGGAACTGGGTTCATTTTTTAATTTAATATTTATTTTACAGTTGCAGAGAGAGGGAGGCAGAGATCTTCAAATCCGCTGGTTTAGTTCCCAGATGGCTGCAATGGCCAGGGCTGAGGCAAGCAGAAGCCAGGATCCAGGAACCAGGACCTTCATCCAGGTCTCCCACATGGGTGCAGGGGCCCAGGCACTTGGGCCATCTTCCACTGCTTTTCCCAGGCCAGTAGCAGGGAGCTGGATCAGAAGTGGAGGAACCAGGATCCAAACCAGCACCCATATGGGATGCAGGCATTGCAGGCAGCAGTTTTACCTGCTACACAACGCCAGCCCCTCTGCCCGCTTTCTTAGCTCAGAATGGCTTTCCTCTGAGGGCATTATTGGACCTTCAAGTTTGTTGTGTGGGCCTTTCCTGCCAGACCACCTGCCCATTCGTGTTGTAACCCTGCCTTGGCTGTGACTCGAAGTCGCACTTCACTTACATATGGAGGGAGAAAGGACGGCTCACCTTGCCAAGGACTCCTTTCTCAGTGCTTACCGGGGCTGAGTGTGGGAGTCATCCCTCCACACCGCCTCCCCCTGCTCTGAATAGGATAGTTAGCATTCACAAGGTGCGGGCCTCAAAGAGATACAACCTTTTTTTCCTTTGAAATGAGTAAGTACCTACCTCACAGGAAGTTCTAATAATTAACTAGCAAAAGTTGCTACAGAAGGATACATAAACAAGCTTAAAGAGCTAAAATATGGAACAATTTGATTCTTTATATAGCTCACTAATCAAAGCGAACAAATTCTAGCTTTTGAATTCTTTACTGTTTCTGGAACTGTTTGTGATAGTAATTTGTCAGAATGTACTTTTACATGCCCCGTATGAGCACTCAATGGAAACTTCTATTAGAAGCGCTCACAATAGACATTATGGGAGAAGCGTAAGTTTTATAGAAGAAATATACTCTAAATATAATAATTCAAAACTTTGCATGTATACTAGACTGCTGGTCTTCTGGCTGTGTTTATCCAGCCTGATAGGAGCATTCACATCAGTGTCTCTCTCTGTCACACACACACACACACACCCCACTTTGGGGAACTGCCCCTTCCCTCTATGGTTTGGGAGAAGGTGAATGAAACCAAGTTGCCCTCAGGCAGCTTCTGGAGAGATGGCTGTGCACTCTTGCTGTTGACGTGCCTCATGGCTCCACACTTCCGGCCTACCGAATGCACAGTAGCACAGCACCTCCTTGGAACTATACAACATTGTCCCCTTTTTTTCTTGGAAGTCAGAATCAGCATCTGTTAAGAATCAAGACTCAGTAATTTAAAACATTTTAAATATTTTTTAATTTTATTTGAAAGAAGAGTTAGAGAGAGGAGAGACAGAGGGATCTTTCATCTGCTGGTTCACTCCTAAACTGGCCAAAATGGCCAGGGCTGGGCCAGGCAAAAGCCTGGAGCCCTGAACCCCTTCCACATTCCCCACATGGGTGGAAGGGGCCCAAGCACTAGGCCATCTTAGCACTTCTTTCCCAAGTGCATTGGCAGGGAGCTAGATCAGAAGTGCAGCAGCCAGGACTCCAACCAGCACTCTTTGAGAATGTTCTCCTTATTTTTTATGTTACAGCTAAGAGCTGAAGGCAGTTGGATAGTGAAGTGAGGAGTGGGCCACACGACACAGGGACCCCTAAAACATCCATGTGTTAATTGAAAATATCCTGCCTATGAACTTGGGTTTTCTTATGTGGCTGTTTACAAACCATCCAACCCTGATCTGAACTTCAGAAGCTTTCAGGGTACTGTTGGAGGTCTCAGTGGAACACTTTTAAGTGGGACAGCTTTTGATTTGCTTTTATCTCAAAGGCCCAGGAGTATGTCAAAAGAATGATTTTTTGCTGAAGAAGGCATGGTTTGCTGAAAATGTAAAACATTTAAAAATTTCTTCTTTATACAGAATCCTGATTTTCAACAGGAACTCTGAGCCTAATGGGTCTCCTACAGTGTCTTCAGGGTAGAGCTAATTTCACTGCAGCCTGGACCAGCGGGGGACATCTCTCTTTTTCTCAGTCCAGTGAAAGGCAGAAGTGTTTGAATCAACCCATTAAGTGGGTCTGAGCAGCACATACAGAATTTAAAGAAGCCCACCAAACAGCGGGGGTCTTCCTTAGTCATTTTAAGGAACAAAGTAGCAAGTCTGTGCTTCACAATGAGGGGCACCCTAACACGGAACACACACTGGTCCTCCACAAAACTTGGCTGAGGTGACAAGTTCTTGTGCTTTCATGGGAATTCCCTTTCAACCTCTGACATCCCAGGCATCCGGGGATCTACTTGTGCTCCAAGTCCTCTCGGTGTATCATCATCAATATGCTGGACCAGCATGATGCCCTAGACAATGGTAAGCTGACCAATGCTGGTAGTAAGAAGGATGTTCTAGAAGCAGATACTTAGCCGTTAAGATGCCCATGTCCCACACTGCAGTAACCTGGGTTCAGATCCTTGCTTTGAACTCTTTTTGTCTACTAATAAAACCACAACCAGCTTTTGTAGGCTGTTTGTATGGGATTTTTTTTTTATCATTTTACTTTTATCCTTTTTGTTTCCTTTAATTTAAAGTTCCTACCTCTTTAAAATGGCATATAGTTGATTTTTTTTTAATTTAATCTGATAAACTTTGCCTTTAAATTGGAGTGTTTAGTTCACATTTAATACAATTACCAGTGGGGCCAGTGCTGTGGCCTACCAGGTAAAGCCACCACCTGCAGTGCCAGCATCCCATATGGGCACTGATTCGAGTCCCGACTGCTCCACTTCTGATCCAGCTCTTTGCTGTAGCCTGGGAAAGCAGTAGGATATGGCCCAACTCCTTGGGCTCTTGCGCCCATGTGGGAGAACTGGAAGAAGCTCCCGGCTCTTGGCTTTGGATCGCGCAGCTCCAACTGTTGCGGCCAATTGGGGAGTGAACCAGTGGATGGAAGACCTCTCTCTCTCTCTCTGCCTCTCCTTCTCTTTCTATGTAACTCTTTCAAATAAATAAAATAAAAAAAAAATCATTGTGCTTTAAACAATCTATTTGCTTTAAAAAATTATATATATATATATAAAATTACCAGTAAAGATGGGTATTTTGCTATTTTGCATTAATCAAGTGGAAATCATTCAATTTTATTTCCTTTCTCAGCTTTTTAACATTTTTCAGCTTTTTATTCCATTTTATAACCTCTTCTCAGTGGCTATTCTAGAGGTTATAAAACACTTAGTTAACTTATTAAAATTTTTTAAAGATGTTATCTCTTTGAGAGGTAGAGTTACAGACGGTGAGAGGGAGAGACAATGAGAAAGGTTTTTCCATTCACTAGTTCACTCTGCAAGACTACAACAGCTGGACTGGGCCAATCCAAAGCCAGCCTCTTCCAGGTCCCTCACATGGGCGCAGTGGCCCAGGCACCTGGGCCATCTTCTACTGCTTTCCCAGGCCATAAGCAGGGAGCTAGATCAGAAGAGGAGCAGCTGGGACTAGATCCGGCGCCCACATCAGATGCTGGCCAGAGGCGGAGGCTTAGCCCTCTATGCCACAGCGCTGGCCCCCTATTAGGATATTTCTTGAGGGATACTGTAGGCCTACAGTAATTGCTCATGAAGACTGTGCATGAAAGTGGTACATTGCCTGTTGTAATATTCCCTGACTTAATTATATACTGCTTCAAGAATAATGGGTAAGCCACACAACTTAATCATTCATTTTACTCTTTGTCCGACTCCTACTTTTACTTCTACATACTTGATAAACATTACCCACATTATTATTTACATCAAAAGGTCAATATGAAACAACTCCTATAACTTATCATTAATATCAACATATATACTGCATAATAGTATTCAATATTTGCCATACATTAACCATTTTTAGCTCTTTTTATTTCTTCCTACAGATCCACACTTCCCTCTGGGATCATGCTCCCTCATTTTGAAGAATTTCCTTTATGTCTCTAGCAATGTTAGGTCTAGAGGCAATAAATGATCTCAATTTTGGTTTGTCTGAAACACCTTATTTTGCCTTCATTTTCAAAGGGTGTTTTCTTGATACATAGAATTCTTAGTTATCATTTATTCTTTCAGCACCTTAAGAGTATCTTTCTATTATCTCTTATTTTTTCTGCTAAGTTTGTTGTCAATCTTATTGTTATACCTCGGAAGGTATTTTTTTTACTGCTTTTAAGATTTTCTGCTTATTTTTGGTTTTCAGAATTTTAAGATATTCTTAGATGTGGTTTTATTTGTACAAGTATTGATCAGTTGGGGATTGCCAGTTCTGTTTACAAACTGGTAATTTTTTAGTAATTTCAGAAAACTCTTGGTTATTTTCTCTTCAGATAGTGATTGCACTCCACTACTCTCTTCTCCCCTTCCAGCCCTCCACTGGCACAAATGTTAGACCATGTCATAGCAGGCAGCTTTTATTTCTTGCTCATTTTTTCCTGCGTGCTTCAAAATCTGAGTAATTTTTAATGAGCTACCCTTAAGGGCATCAATTTTTTTTTCTGGCTGCTGCTAAGCCTATCCACTGATTCTTAATTTCACATATTTTGTTATTCAGATCTAAAAATATACATTTAATTCTTTAGGTATTTCATTTTCTATTAAAACCTATCTTTCCTTCCATTTTATTTTTTCTCCTCTAATCCCATAAGCATTACTGTAACAGTTTTAAATCCTTGTGTGATAATGCATCTGGATGATTTGTCAATTTGCTTCTATCAATTATTTTTTCCTCCTGATTAGGGTGACAGCTTTCTGCTTCTAATTTTTTTCTGTTTTGAATGTAGACTGAATATTGTATTTAAAAGACCTCTAGTGACTGAGTAGATATATTTTTTCTGAGAGTGCACTAGGGTGAGAGGCTGAGAACTTGAATCATGAGTTAAGCTGGATCTGGGCCAGACTGCACTTTAGTTAGTCCGTTTAGTTATAAGAGCAAGTCCTATCTGGTATGTATTACAGGAATAGACCTTGATTTTTCCACATATATTTTAGAGTAAGTTTACTCATTTCCTTGTAAATTTCAACCAAAACTTGGACTTGTGGTAGAGAAAATGCTGTGCTCATCAAGTGTGGTTCATGTTGTAGTCCTGAGGCCAGAGAAAGACAATATCTCTGTTTCTCTTGTTATACCACTGGGGCTACGTGATGAGTCTTAGGCAGGAGATAGTGGGTAAAAATGGCTGACCCAAAAAACCTTCTGAATAATCTCCCACGCTTGCTTGTCCTTTTGGTGACTCTGGAGGCCACACGATACAGAGGGACGTATTATAAAATGGAAGGGCCTTCTCTCCCAGGTGACTGCAGTAGGCAACAATGTAAGCAAACACTGTGCTTTTATGGGGCGAGTCTGACATTGTGGGGTTTAGCAGCAGTTAGCCTAGCCTGACCTGGACAGAACTGCATTGAGTTTATAGATTATTTGGAGAGAGAAATACAACTTTATATTAACACATTCCAATCAAGAGCATACGCTCTCCATGTATCCATATCTTTCTTAAAGATTTATTTGAAAGGCAGAGTGACACAGAGAGAGGAGCCGGGCTGAAGTCAGGAGTCTGCAACACCATCCGGTCTCCCATGTGGGTGGTAGGGACCATTTTCCTCTGCTTTCCCAAGTGCATTAGCAAGGAGCTGCATCAGAAGTGGAGAATTTGAACCAGCATTTCAATATAGGATAACCCACGTTGCAAGTGGTGGCTTAATTCACTGCTCCACGATGCCAACCCCTTTTCACATCTTTTATATTTTTTTTAGTGGAATTCAAAATTTTTCCTCACAGAATATCATATCATTTATTCTTGTTGTAAATTATAACTCCTTTTTGCCTTTAACATCTAGTTGATCATTGCAGATAGAAAAATTCTACTGCTTTATTTTTTATTTTTTTATTTTTTTTGACAGGCAGAGTTAGACGGTGAGAGAGAGAGACAAAGAGAAAGGTCTTCCTTCCATTGGTTCAACCCCCAAATGGCTGCTACAGCCGGCGCACTGTGCGGATCCGAAGCCAGGAGCCAGGTGCTTCCTCCTGGTCTCCCAGGGGGTGCAGGGCCCAAGCACCTGGGCCATCCTCCACTGCACTCCTGGGCCACAACAGAGAGCTGGACTGGAAGAGGAGCAACCGGGACCAGAACCCGGTGCCCATATAGGATGCCGGCGCCGCAGGCAGAGGATTAACCAAGTGAGCCACGGTGCCGGCCCCAAAATTCTACGGCTTTTTAAAGATGATTTTGCATATGGAAAACCTGGACTCTCTTTAATAGTTTTTACTATTGCTGGATGTGTATGCAGATATTATCTGAAAAAATTATATTATTATCTCTTCCTTACTAACACACTATTTTCTTTATCATAGCTTTATCTGATTTCCTGTTATTGTAGACAGTAATCAACATTGTGTTTTTAATACATCATTGGATTTGTTTAATATTTTTGCATGTATGCTTATTAAATGAAACAGGTTTAACATTTTCTTGCTTTCAGTTCTCCATATGTAATGTCCTTTCCTGCCTGGGATACCTGAATACATTCTTATTCTCTACCTAAAACACTTGACTCTACACTTGATCTTAGCCAAAAGGCCGAGAAGTGGTAACACTTGACTCTCCCAACACACACACACACACACACACACACACGCATGCACTCAGGCACCATTTGGCTAGCTCCTGCTTATTCTTTATCTTTCTGGTTACTGCTTCCTTTTCCTGACCCCTCCCCTTCTGTCTAACTCATGTATTCATGTGCTCCAACAGATTTTTACATTTCCTCTGCTAATAACAACATATAAAAAATTGTTAAATGCATTGATTTTCTTAGTCAGTGTTCCCCTTCCTAATTTGCATAGCTGACTGAAGAGAGCCTGTGGGGCGGGGGGGCAGCATTGTGGCATAGTGGGTTAAGTGGCTGCTTGAAACACTAGAATTCCATATCTGAGTGCCAGCCTGAGTCCTGGTCACTCTGTTATACACCTGAGAGGTGGGGGAAGATGGCTTAAGTACTTGAGTCTCTGCGACCCATGTGGGAGACCACAATGGAGTTCTAGGCTCCCAGCTTCTGCCTGGCCCAGATCTGGCTGTTGCAGCAATTTGGAGAGTAAACCAGAAAATAAAAGATCTCTTTGTCTCTCCTTTCTCTGTTGCTCTGCCTTTCTAATAAGTAAATACATCTTAATAAAACAGAGAGAGCAAGCGCACAAGCCTGGGACAAATCAATTTTTATCTGCTTTGTTGAGGCATTGTTTACCAAAACAATTTTGAGAAAATATTTCCCATAGACTTAAGTAAGTTTCACTTCTCGTATGGAAATGCTATATTCGGCTGTTGTATATAACTGTCTCTTCTAGATCAGCACAGTATGGCAGTCATTAGCCAGCTAGTGAGCCCTCATGGCTAGTCTGAACTGAATTAACATTTTTTAAGATTTATTTATTTATTTGAAAGGCAGAGTCATACAGAGGCAGAGAGAGAGAGAGAGAGAGAGAGAGAGAGAGAGAGAGAGAGAGAGAGAGAAATTGATCCTTTATCTGATGTTCCCTTCCCAAATGGCTTCCACAGCTAGGGCTCAGACAAAGCCAAAGCCAAGAACCAGGAGCTTCTTCCAGGTCTCTCGCATGGGTGCAGGGGCCCAAGCACTTGGGCCACCTTTCGCTGCTTTCCCCAGGCACATTATCAGGGAGCTGGATTAGAAGTAAAGCAGTTAGGTCTTGAACAACACCTATATGGGATGCTGCCACTGCAGGCTGTGGCTTTACCCACCATGCCACGACAGCCCCTGAATTAAAATTTCAGAATAAAATATTTACTAGATTTTTGAAGTCTCAGAATGAACCCATACTGTAAAATAGCTCAATAATGTTTATATTGATTATATACTGAAATGATAACATTTGGATATACTATTTAAAAAAAATATATTATTAACATCAGTACCACCTGTTTATTTTATGATGCTAAAAGAAAATTTTTAAAAATTGAGATTACATTAAATAAGGCAATGTGTGTAGAATGCTTAACATCTAATAACTATCCTGTGTTTGTTCCATTGTCTTTCTCTGAGGACAATGAAGTAGCTCACTCCTAATAGGACCTAGTTTTTATGATTACATATATATTAAATGGAGTTCATACTGAAATTAGCAGCTATCAGAATATTTTAAGAATTCGTAATACCTTGTCATATGACCCCCAATACCAAGCAAAATTTTTATTTTAAAAATGTAACAAGGTTTTAAGAAAAAATGACAATTATTTTATAATTTTACTTATTCAATGTTTCTATGCTTTAATAAATCTTTTGCATAGGAGAATACACGTAGTTAGAGCTTTAAGACAACATGGAAACAAAAGAAACAGGTAAGCATTCAGAGTCTTTTCCAAATAACTATCTTGAGGAAACCCTTAGCTAAATGTTACTTTTAGAAATACCCAAACCACACCTAAAACAGTTTGTGTGACATTCAACTCTCAGTAAAATTATAGTTCAGTTTATATTGAACTTCTTCTTACATTTTCTACAGCATTACTTCAAAAACAGAAAATTCTATAAATAAATAGCCAATGTTATTGCACCTGAGCTTCAGCTTTAAAATTCTTTCCATTTTATCAATCATGTTCTAAGTAAATAGTCTCGGTAACTAAAATATTATACTATCTGATATAATGATAATTTCTGATACCAGGGATGTAGTTACAAAACTTTCTCCAAACTTACAGGACAGGGAGGTTACTATAACATAGCAAGCTCTGCTAACTGAGCTAATCCAGGAGACACGAGGGATCCAGTTTGTCTGGGAGTCATGGTCTTGCTCCTGACTCCTGAGATCCTTGCCTTTGCAGGTCAGCTCCGCAGGCAGCCCTTCCTCAAGGATCTTCTTAACTAGCCTCCTTTCAGTCCTCATGGCTCAGACTGTGCTGAACTGAAGGTGCTGACTTCTAGACGAGGCCCACAGCTCACAAAGGCCCTGCAGCAGCAGTGCGGTAGCTGCAGGATACGGCATTTGGTCGGCAGGAAGCAAAGGTGCTGTTAGAGGGATTTCTGACCCACGGTGAAGGTGATCAGAGCTTTACTCTGAGAGATGTTCAATGACAAAAGAAAATTCAAAACTAAGACTGCACAGGGCATTGTAAACAGCAGTGATCTCTCTTAGAAATATTAGAATTCAGTTGCACAAAAAGAACAAATATAATCTGGGACTGAAATAAAAATACCTGAGAAGTTATCTTTCTCCAGGTAGCAAAGTAGTGTTGTTTCTGTTTAGCAAAAGTTCATTTATGTCTAAGTTCATGTCTGTCTTCGTTAAAAAAACAAAATTTAACAAAATGCTCAACAAAAGTATTATGAGTTTTAATGTTGATCATATCAGTGTATTACTAATTTTGGTCTTCCCATTAATTCCCTATATAAAAATGATGAGTTTCTCAGTAGTAGGTACAATAACTATTAAACAGAATTTGGCCAGAATAATTAAAATAGAAACCATAAGTAACTGGAAGGTAAATGAAGCAAAATTGCCTACTATAACATTTATTCTAATTTATATTAATATCCCTCCATAAGTTTTGAGACTGTTAAAGTAAAATTATTTTGCTCTAAACATATTATGAATCATCAGAAAAGATTCAAACCTTTAAAAACTATGAAAGACTTCAAGATCTCATTAATGGAGTTAGAAACGCCGGCTATTATGCTACTGTTCAACTTTGGTCTGTATTTTCTGGGCCTGTTCAGGCCAAGAATAACAATCAGGTAGAATCTGGTCATAATCCGTGCTATACATCTGGGAGCGGACAAACGCTTCTTTGTTTTGTGGTTCAGGATAAACTGTGGCTGTCTTTTCCTGGTATGCATCTTTCACAATCTAGCAATGAGAAAAGAATATTAATTACTTTAATGAATAGAGGTGATGGTGAGCACATATCTGAAGCTTTCTTCTGTTTCAAAAAATTAATTTATATCATATATTTCTACCAACATACAGTATATTATCATAAAAACACACTTAAAGAATATATAAAATGAAAAATCTATTACCAATCTCCCAATGTGGGGGGAGGGACTGCTAGTAACTAAGGAAAGTCTGACTAGTGGAGATTTCTCAGAGAAGCTGGTAGAAGTCTTGACGTGGCATGACTGGTAATTAACTTGAACTACATACTTGAATAGTCCTGTTAAGCTTGAACTCTGATACCTTGAATTTTCAAGAATTTCTGTTCTGACGGTAGATAAAAATCTCTTTGTTTCTGCACGGTCCTCTGGTCCTACTCACCTAATCACAGTCATGGTCAGTGCTCCTTGCTAGAGTCACAGAATCGTGTTACTCACACCATTCTGTTCCACTCTGACTCCTCGATGCTGGCTTTCTCCTTGCATGGCTGTCTTTCATAGAACCGTGCATGAGTTTTCTGTCATGACATACTTTCCCATACTTAGGTCCACGTGACTACACATAGTATGCGTATACTTGTCTTAAAATCTTCCTCCTGTAGTTCCCCAAAGATAATTCCAAACTTTTCCCCATCTTCAAATTTCCATTTGACTCTCCTTATTCTATTGAGAGAATTCCAACTTCTCAGAGAAAATGATCTCAATTGCTATCTCCTCTCTATCTTCATACATGCTCCCTTTCTCTACTTTTCTGTTTTAGAGAAAAGTGGATTTCCCTTTTCTTCAAAATTAATCACTTCATATGTGTTGTTTAATTCACATATGTCATTCTAAAAAATTATCACTGAGGAGCTAATTGTATGAAAACTTGTTTGGATAAGTCTCATTTGAAGAGTATTAGAATTACTGTTTCTTCTCATTGTGAAATTATACACTTATGGAAAATTAAAGACTGTACTGTGCAATGAAGAGCAGGAAACAGAATGTATAAACACAATTATTATAACGATGTTAGAAAAGAAAGCAATCATTTTTTAAAATACAAGAAACAAACACACAAAAATAATAGCAATACTTATTGCAGAATAGTGGTTATTTTTCTTTTCTCTACTTTTCAAAGTGCCAATACTTTGGTATTATTACTTTTAAAACAGCTTTTCTGAGGTATAATTTGTCAGAAAATTCAAGCATTTTTAAACAATTTATTTATTTGAAAGGTGAGAGAGAGACAGACAGGCAGACAGAGAGATCTTCCATCTGCTGGTTCACTCCCCATATGGCCTCATGGCTGGGGCTGGGCCAGGCTGAAGCCAGGATCCAAGAGTTTTTTCTGCATCTCCCACATGGGGTGCAGAGGCCCAAGTACTTGGGCCATGTTCCACTGCTTTCCTAGGCATATTAGTACGAAGCTGGATCAGAAATGGAGCAGCTGGGACTCAAACCAGTGCCCATATGGGATGCTGGCATTACAGGCAGAGGCTTAACCAACTATCTCACAGCACCAGCCCCAAAATTCAAGCGTTTCAATGGACAAATTATTTTTGTGACTTGGCAGATTTGTGTAACCATGACCACATCCAGTACGCTCCCAGGCACTGCAGTGAGATCCCCTCTCCCAATGAAGCCTCCACTCTCCTTCTTGGCAGTGCAAACTTGCTGGAAGAGCGGCTTACGTTTTGCTGCTGCTGCTGTTTTGCTTTCCTAAGCACCATGAGCACCTCTTGTACTACTGCAATTGCTATTAGAAAAGTTTCTGATAACTTCCCACGTACCCAATAAAAGTCTTCATCCATTTTTCTTTTCAGGATTTGGTTCTGTTTCTACGTCCACCCTGAAATCATCTCTTCTGTCATTTCTCACATGACGCTCAGTGTTGAGTCTCCTTTTAAAATCCTGACCACTTCTTTTCCTGTCTGGTTTCTTTCCTCTGCTTCTAGATAGAATTAACTACAGCCTAGCCTAGGTTTTCTTTCCCTCCTATACTTGCTCTCAGGGCAACCCCAACCATTTCTAGACCTTCATTTGTTACTACATGGAGATGATTCCCAAATCTTTGCTCCAACTTTTCTTTAAGCTTCAGCTGTCTCCAAGTATTTGTTAGAATCGCACATCTGAATGTGCCATTGATACCTCAAATTTGTAGACCCCTCATAGCGGCTTCCTCTCTCAAGTCGGTTCATGGTTATGACTTCCTGATTTCTGTCTTTGCACTCAATATTCTTCTATTACTCTAGGTGTATTATATGAATCTTTGTATTTCACTGCTGTCCCCTATTTTCTTAGTTTCTCCTCTATTCATATACTAACTCCTCTTCATTCAAGTCATCAAAATGAGCTTAAAATTATAATGTGGATTCAGTATATTAATAGTTAGAACTAGTTAAAAACTAGTAGATATGTATTAGTAGAAAATGTGAGCATACTCTCTCATAAATAACTAAGCAGGTTATTACCTAAATGCCTAAAATGCCTTCAGCCAACAAGATAATTATATGTGAATCTTAAATGGTGTTGTTAAGTTTGTAATAGCTTAAACTAGTGATTTTCAACCATGAGCAATCTGGCCTACAATGGAACACTTGACAATTATCTGGAAACATTTCCTCTTGTTAAAAATGTGCAGATTCTACTGACATCTAGTGGACAGAGGCCAGCAATGCTGTTAGACATTCTGAAATACTCAGCACAGCATTCATAAGAGTCATCAAGGGGGCACTGGATTCTGTCCCGGTTGCCCCCCTTCCAGGCCAGCTCCCTGCTGTGTCCAGGGAGTGCAGTGGAGGATGGCCCAAGTGCTTGGGCCCTGCACCCACATAGGAGACCAGGATAAGTACCTGGCTCCTGCTATCGGATCAGCGTGGTGCACCGGCTGCAGTCTGCAATATGCTAGCCGCGGTGGCCATTGAAGGGTGAACCAACGGCAAAGAAAGACCTTTCTCTCTGTCTCTCTCTCTCACTGCCCACTCTGCCTGTCAAAAAATAAAAAAAAAAAATAAATAAAAAAAAATTAAAAAAAGAGTCATCAAGCCCAAATACCCAGAGTAATGAGGTTGGAAATCCCCAGCTTAAAACACACAACTTCTGTTATAGACTGAATGTGCCCCTTCTCCAATTCATGTGTTGAAGCCCCAACCACTAGTGCTAAGAAGATGACTGTGATTAGAGCTAGGGCCCTTGAAGAGGTAACCAAGTTAAAACTGGGCTACTGGGGTAGGCCCTAATCCAATTTGACTTTATCCTTATAAGAAGGGGAAAATGGACACAGAGAAGACCACGAGAGGACAAAGCACAGCGATGGCCATCCGCCTGCCAGAAAGAGGGCTCCGAAGAAACCAGAACTGCTGAAATCTTGATCTTGCACTTCTAGTGCCCAGCTCTGAGAAAATAAATTTCTATTGTTTAAGCAGTGGTATTTGGTTTTGAAATTCTTAGAAAATACAACTGAATTACAAAAAAAAATATCCATTTCTCTCTCAGTTTAGTTATAGAAAATGTCCCTGCCTTTAGGTTCTTCTTGGCTAACTCCTGCAACAGCTCACTGGCCACCTCAACAGCTTTCAAGCTCTCTGCCCTCATTGTTTTGCCCTCTGCCCAGTATTACTGTTCTGATCTTAGTCTTTTACTATGCCACATCATAGAAACATGGAGATGGCACATGACGTGATCCTGAACGTCGCCCTACCATTTCTGCAATATTTTGGCAATTATCACAAGGGTGATAGGGAAAAGAAAAAAAAAAAAAAACAAAAAAGAGGTGCAGTGAGAGGAGCCTGGCTGAAAAGAAACCCTATTGAATTATTTAAAGTATAGAAGAAAAAGAACAATGGGAACATAAACGCCAATTCTTCAACTCCTTTGTAAGGATCAAGCATAGTTTATAAGCTCTACTGAGCCAATGGACCTCCTTTCCCTGACTTCTGACATAATCACCTGATACAGAGACACATTTCAAAGAAACAGATTTTTAATATTTAAACATGCATATTTACCAACAGATGGAAGGAAAAGTAATCAAGAGTGGTTTTACCTTTTCTGCAATTTTCAGAGAAACATCTCTAATGGTATTCAGAGGAGGATAAAGTCGGCCCTCTTCCAAGTGTTTATCTGATACTTGCTGAGATATTACCTTAAAAATAATAGAAAAGAAAAAAGAAGTTTACACTTCACTGTACACCATGTAGTAGTTATGTGGATATTAAATGAATGGTCTCATATAAAGGCCATGCACGGAAACCAATCACATTAGTATGATCCCATAACTTGACCTCCCCTCTATCAATGGAAAAACTGAGAGAGGCCGGTGATTGTTGGGATCACACAGTTAGTGAAAAAGATGGGAACAGAATCCAGGTTTCCTCTCAGTCAAGTCACTTTTCTACTGTGTCACGAGATACTGCAAACTTTCCAACTGATGCACTAGGCGAGCAGGGAGAAGAGGAAGGAAGGAAGGAAGGAAGCGAAGGAGGGAGGGAGGGAGGGAAGAAGGGAGGGAAGAGGTGGGGAGGAAGGGAAGAAGGAAGGAAGGAAGATAGATGATAGAAGTAATGGGGAAAGCACAGGAGGGCAGTTATAGGAGGTAGAGCAGGAGGCTGAGAGAGCTATCTCAGAGCCATATCACAAGTAGGATATCAATCTTACAGAGACTGGCCTCAGTTTTGTTGTCCCCAACCCATTACCCCGTTCTAAATCAGAGTTATTTATTGAACTCTCCTAAGCGAAGACACAGATGTGGCAGCAATTTGAAGTCCCCCCTGCCCCTCCCCTTGGCTCCAAGACTCTGATTAAGTCTCTAGGGGGCTGGATCTAAATTAGCTCAAAGCTCGGGCTTTGTTTAATAGAAATAAATTGGATGTGGAGAGGAAGAAAGAAGCCTTCCTCATTTGCAGCAGTTTGAACAGTAAAACTTGTTTGTTGGGGCTGGCGCTGTGGCATAGTAGGTTAAGCATCCATCTGCAGTGCCAGCATCCCATATGGGCACCGGTTTGAGTCCTGGCTGCTCCACTTCCTATCCAGCTCTCTGCTGATGGCCTGAGAAAGCAGTAGAAGATGGCCTAAGTGCTTGGGTCCCTGAACCCGTATGGGAAACCTGGAAGAAACTCCTGGATCCTGACTTTGGATTGGCTCAGCTCTGGCCATTGTGGCCATTTGTGGAGTGAACAAGCGGATGGAAGACCTCTCTCTGTCTCTCCCTCTGTCTGTAACTCTGCCTCTCAGGAAGTAAATAAATCTTTTTTTTTTTAATTTGTTAATATCCCTTAATATATTTTACATTTTTTAAATCATGAAATTATTTTCAAAATGTTGTTTTGTTGCCCACCACCAAAAACATAAGACTCTGAACATATAACACTACAGGAAAGTCCAAAAAGCACTTCCTGTTCTTGAAAGATTTATAATTTCATGAGGTAATAGGGTATAGGAATAAAATGAGAATAGTGAAAGAGAAGACAGACTAGGTTAACGGTAAAATATGAGTGTTAAGAAATCTAGAGGAGCCAGTGCCGTAGCTCAATAGGCTAATCCTCTGCCTGCAGTGCCAGCACACCGGGTTCTAGTCCTGGTTGGGTCGCTGGATTCTGTCCTGGTTGCCCCTCTTCCAGGCCAGCTCTCTGCTGTGGCCCGGGAGTGCAGTGGAGGATGGCCCAAGTGCTTGGGCCCTGCACCTGCATGGGAGACCAGGAGAAACACCTGGCTCCTGCCATCGGATCAGCGCGGTGTGCCGGCCACAGCGCGCCAGCCGCAGTGGCCATTAGGGGATGAACCAACGGAAGGAAGACCTTTCTCTCTCTCTCTCTCTCTCACTGTCCACTCTGCCTGTCAAAAAAAAAGAAAGAAAGAAAGAAAGAAAGAAAGAAAGAAAGAAAGAAAAAGAAATCTAGATGAAGACTGGTTACAGAGGCTTCAAAGTGCAGAGGGGCTTGAGTCTAGAATCAAAAGGAAAGAGGAGGTTAGGCAAACAGGAACAGGGTGGGAATTCCAGCCAGAAGACCAGAGTCAGACCAAGAGCAGTGGAGCAGCACTCAGTGGATGTTTCTTGATGTGGGGGAGCAGAGGATCTGTGTAGAGAAGCAAGGGTTGGGGCACTGTCGATGCCAAACAAGGAGTCTGGGTTAAATCTTGTGGGTGCCTGAGGACTTGTGACGTGGGACACTTAGGAAGAAATGGAATAGTGGGAGGAAGAAGGAGTTAAAGTTATTAGAATAACTCTTATTTAATTGATAGTAGCTTACATATTTACATAAAATATTATAATATGTGGTTATAATGATGAATTATTAATCATAATTGTATAAAATGTATTATTTGCCTATTAGTTTCTTGCCTTTGTAACAGGATATTGAATAACATTTTTCCTTTACCCAAGAATGGGTGCCTATGGCCCCAAACATTAGGACAAAGATACAGTAAGTATTCTAATATATAAGGATGTCCCTAAATAAGTGTGGCCTCCATCTCCCTCAGACCCTAAGTGGTGACAGAATCAGCCCTGCCACCCATACAACCATAGCTGCCCCGTCCCATAAGGCTGAGATGAGGAGATTCAAGGACTGCTGATGACAGTGCAACATGGCTTAGTGGCTTTTTTTCTCCTCTTCTTGCTGCATGCCACCTCTCATTGAAGGCTTGAGGGGTCCTCGTGGAGATGTTGCATTTTTTTCACCCCTCACTCTCAGTAGTTAGAGGAGAAGTGAAAGGAAGGGAGAGTAAATACATGGGGGTAGCCGTAGAGAGTCTGCATTTCCATCAGTAGATCTGGTGTGGAACGCTTCCCAAGGTCAAGTGGCTGCTGAAAAAGAAGCCATTATATCCTGGGAGATTTGGAGAAGGGTAAAGTGCCAGGGTTGGAGACAGATGCCTAAGTTAGGGTCCTCTGAACACATATGTGTTCCAGGAGAGAGGCAGATATAGACCACAGAGGGCATGATGGCCTCAAATAGTGGAGCATTAATAATGTAGAAGTTTTCCATTTTCCATATCCTTCCTTCTCATCTGCAACACATTTGAAGAAATAAGCCTTGATGAGAAGAGGAACAGCATTTTTCAGAATCTAACCACACACAATTCCCCAAACTTCTCATGGTGCTAATGTGGAAGAAAAAGTAAAGGATATGGGTCTTCCCCACTTGCCAAGGTCTCTTGCACTACAGAGAGGAGATGATATTTGAGTTGGGTATAAAATCTTGACCAGAGCAACTGGTTCCTTGTTCACTGACATAATCCTAGCACCTGGAATACTACATAACATATAGTAGGTACTTAATTAACAACTGTTAAAAGAAAAAGTGAATTGAAAAGTATGGGATTTTACTAAGATGCCATCAAGAAAAATAAAAGGGAAATCTGAAGGGAAATTTTATAAAACAACAATTGAAGCAAAATAAAACTATTTTATGTTAATTTGATATTGAATTGAGATTGCTTTAAAAAACCCAGTTATTTCCTGTCCTGCAAAAGATTTATGGCAGATTTAAACCCATTGGAATTTCTCAGATGTTCAGGCAAAAATATTTATGGTATCCAGCACTGTTATTTAATTGAATAGAAAAGAAAACTGAGTAAAAAATATAGTATGGTGGTTGAAAGCTCAAACACTGGTGTGAGGTAGACCTGTGTTTGAATGTTGACTTCACTAATTATTACCTGAATTTGCACAAATTATAAGTAACCTTCCTAAGTCTCACTTTTCTCATCAGAAAGGTAAGACTAATAACAGTTCCTAGCTCACAGAACTAAAAAAAATAAGTTCCAGCAAAGAATTTACCACAGTGTCTGTCAAAGTTGAGTGTTCCATGAACCTTAGCCATTGCATTTAAAACAAACAAATAGGCAGCATGGCAAAATAGAAGCAAAATAGCTTTCTGGATCAAATCTAACTTGACAGTGCATTAGCTTATTAGATACTGGATTAGGAAGCAAGTTTCATAACCAATCACCCATGTGTATTGCATCTGCTACCACTAGTTCCTTGATGGTTTTAGCATCATTGTGCTTTCCCTAGAATGCTACAAAAATGTCATTTTAAAGAGACTGTCACAATCAGAAGATGTCTGAATTATAAAGTATAGTTTGAGTTTTTGCTCTTCATTTGTGTCTTTCATACAGAGAGAAAGTCAACAAATTGTGTAAGAGTCAAGTAGCAAACAGGCAACCAACAGGAGCCTCGTTAAAATTTAAGGGGTGGCCGGCGCCGCGGCTCACTAGGCTAATCCTCCGCCTAGCGGCGCCGGCACACCGGGTTCTAGTCCCGGTCGGGGCGCCGGATTCTGTCCCGGTTGCCCCTCTTCCAGGTCAGCCCTCTGCTGTGGCCAGGGAGTGCAGTGGAGGATGGCCCAGGTGCTTGGGCCCTGCACCCCATGGGAGACCAGGAAAAGCACCTGGCTCCTGGCTCCTGCCATCGGATCAGCGCGGTGCGCCGGCCGCAGCGCGCCGACCGCGGCGGCCATTGGAGGGTGAACCAACGGCAAAGGAAGACCTTTCTCTCTGTCTCTCTCTCACTGTCCACTCTGCCTGTCCAAAAAAAAAAAAAAAAAAAAAAAAATTTAAGGGGTGATTCTGGGAGGAAAAGGAGAGAGAACATATGAATCCTAGTCTCACTCTCACCTATAGACTCATTCATTAAAAACTATTGGCTACCTTTGATGTAGTATGGATATCTCTAATTACATTCCACTGATTTCAAATAATCTCTCCCCATTTCATTCTTTTTTTTTTTTTTTTTCCTGACAGGCAGAGTGGACAGTGAGAGAGAGAGACAGAGAGAAAGGTCTTCCTTTGCCGTTGGTTCACCCTCCAATGGCCGCTGTGGCCGGCACACCGCGCTGATCCGATGGCAGGAGCCAGGTGCTTATCCTGGTCTCCCATGGGGTGCAGGGCCCAAGCACTTGGGCCATCCTCCACTGCACTCCCTGGCCACAGCAGAGAGCTGGCCTGGAAGAGGGGCAACCGGGACAGAATCTGGCGCCCCGACTGGGACTAGAACCCACTGTGCCGGCGCCGCAAGGCGGAGGATTAGCCTAGTGAGCCGTGGCGCCGGCCCCATTTCATTCTGACAATGTTATGGCAACTAGACTTTGAGTTATCCAATGACTTAAGTGAATCAAAGCTTCTTCCAGATTCTGCTGTCCGTGGTGAGGACCTTTGATGTCCTCTGGGCAAAAGTATGTCTTCCAGGTATGAACAGAATGCAAAGACTCTGTTCCCAGGCTCTGGTATAGAACATACAGGCTCTAGTATAGAACATACATAAAGATGACCTAGGGGAGCACTTTGTACTCACATTATAGGTCATGAAGACTGTCCATAGTGCCAAAGGCCAAAACCCTCTGTCCTGTAAAAATGTCCAAAAGTAGTCTTTGGGATTGGTACCAACCCATAAGTATTTTACTTCCATAAGAAAGCCAAGCACTATTTTTTAAAAAATACAAACCTAACTACTATTAAATTTTGAGTTGCCAAACAAAAATCTCACCTAGATCTCCTACATGGTATCTTTTTAAACTGTAAAATACAATCAAAGTAAGAAGAACTTTCTCCTTTTTGGGGCCCTCCAAGAGTGAGTGTCTGTGGTATTGTCTAGTTCTATTTAATTCGACTCAACAAATATTCACTAAGCTTCTGCTTTGTGCCTGACTAGGTGCTACTACTGGAGGTTTTTTTTTTTTTTTAAGATATATATGGAAAATTCCCTGTCTTTAAAGAAGAAAATCAAAAATTTAATCATAGAGACAAACACACCATCTTTTAAAGTATGAAGCACTCAAGAGCATAATACGCCGGCGCCGCGGCTCACTAGGCTAATCCTCCGCCTAACGGCGCCGGCACACCGGGTTCTAGTCCCGGTTGGGGCGCCGGAGTCTGTCCCGGTTGCCCCTCTTCCAGGCCAGCTCTCTGCTGTGGCCAGGGAGTGCAGTGGAGGATGGCCCAAGTGCTTGGGCCCTGCACCCCATGGGAGACCAGGAAAAGCACCTGGCTCCTGGCTCCTGCCATCGGATCAGCGCTGTGCGCCAGCTGCAGCGCGCCGGCTGCGGCGGCCATTGGAGGGTGAACCAACGGCAAAGGAAGACCTTTCTCTCTGTCTCTCTCTCTCACTGTCCACTCTGCCTGTCAAAAAAAAAAAAAAAAAAAAAAAAGCATAATACAACCAGGAATAAAAGTGTGTGTTGTAATGTTTAACACAGAGAGGTGTGATTAAGGAGAAGGATCAGGATGAGCCATCCTTGTTACAGAAAATTCAAGGTGAGAAGAGCCCTAAGTAGTATACTGAAGGACAGGCTGTTATGTGGGGGTAATTCTCAGGGCTTTCCAGGCAGGACAGCAGATAAAACAGGCACCCAGGCATATGTATGTACAGGGTGTCTGAATGCAATCAGAGGAGGGGGAATGGAGAGAATGCCAGATTGCTAAATGTTGGTGCCTAGTTGAAAAGGGGTGTAATGAATAGAAACATGCCTGTTGAGCACAAGGGAAGGTAAGTGTGGGTTTGAACATGGCAGGGCATTTCTGGGGAATTATCCAGCAGGTAACTGGAAATACGTAAAAGATGAGAATAGAGATACATAGATTTGACCATTATTAGAATGAAGATAAAAATGAATACATGGATGAGGCATTTGAAAGTATAAGAAAGTGGAGACAAAAAAAGTGAATACTACCAAAAAAAGATCTTACTTAAAAGGGAAAAGAAAGGAGACAAAGAAAACAATGCATGTGACAAAATTGAGGTGATATGAAAAACAGAAATATGTTGAAGCCTAAGAGAAAACCAGTTGAAAAACCAAAAGATGTATCCAGAGGGATCACTAGCAATGACATGAATAATACTGCTGATATTACCACATTTTCCCCAATGTTTTAGTCATGTTTATTTTCATGGATAGATAGTAAACGGACACTGCTTTTCATGAAATTTGTCACCAGAGGGTGCTAGAGTTATTTAGGAAAGTAAATAACTGGCTCCTGAGAATAAAAGATCACTTTCTTCTCTCCTGATGTGCCTATTCTAAAAGACAATGATTATACTTTGCTTCATGTAAAAACAACTCTAAAATGCTCTGTTAGTAAGCAGACATCTACCTGTGCTTAGCAAGCTTTGTTCTATTAAAGAAAACAGGAGACACCAGCTGTCATGATTTTAATCCAGCAAAGAAAAAGACAAGAGTAGGACATGACAGCTTACAGAATCTGTTTTCAGAGTCGTGCCAGGTGCTAATCCCTGAGCCTAGGCTTCTTCAGTCACATCAGTGACATAGGAATCTAGGTCTGTGCTCTTGGAGTTTCATCTTCACAATGGAAAAAACTGTGTTTGCAGGGTACGAATAACTGAATATCAATTTAGTTTAATGTGGCTCAATTCAACCATAATGTTGTTGTTGTCTTGAAAGATTCTACTTATTTATTTGAGAGGTAGAGTTACAGAGAGAGGGAGAGACAGAAAGAAAGGTCTTCCATCTGCTAGTTCACTCCCCAGATAGCCACAAAGGCCAGAGCTGGGTCAATCCGAAGCCAGGAGGCAGGAGCTTCTTCCAGGTCTCCCACATGAGTGCAGGGGCCCAAGCATTTGGGCCATCCTCTACTATTTTCCCAGGTCATAGCAGAGAGCTGGATCAGAAGAGGAGCAGCTGGGACAAGAACAGGCACCTATATGGGATGCTGGTGCCACAGACAGAGGCTTAGCCTACTACACCACAGTGTCAGATCTCAATCTTAATGTTTTAGTGATTTAGTATTAATAAAATAAATTTCACTCAAGTTTCTCATTGGTGAATTGCATCCTGTTCAAATATGAAAATATGTATTAACCAGGTGAAAATTTTTTTACAAATATATGCCCAGTACTGCATCATTCTACTGAAGCTTGGCAGAGAGGGCAAGGAAAACTGATGGGTACCAGAACCTGGGCCATTATCTAGGAAACTGTGATTGACCTGCTAGCTTATAAGTAGGGTAAACTCTCAGATCTTTCGTAGTTGTCGACAGTATGACATTACCTAGTGGGCCTGCTCTGTGAAATTCTGAGAATCTTTCCTAAAGGCCCAGACTAGAGCTCACTTCTGTCCTTTTAATAATTTTTTAAACACCTACTTCCTTATTTTATTTTCATTTCTGCTTAAATGCTAGTATGGTTTCCATTTTCTACATTGAAACCTCAATGACATAATACTTCCACTACACACAACTTTCATTTTAAAACTTCAAAATAATGTTATTTAGGAAGGTTCTCCACGGAGAAATATTTATCTATCATCGTTTGGAAACAATACCTTAATGGTCTCATAACTGTCACAGAATCTGATTGGAAATATAAAGATGAATAAGGGCTCATTTTAAGAAATCAAAACAATCTTAAAAGACTATTGAGAAAGATTCTTTCACTAGTGAGTCAGTAGGAACCTGCTACCCACCTCTCACTCTCCACTGGGAATGAATTTCTCTTTTTCAATCTCCTTCTCAAGAGTGAGCTGAGATGCTAGAGAAATAAAATACTATACAGAGCATATTTTATATCCATGGCCAACTTAAGCAGATTACAGTACCTCAGCAGTAGTGAGAAAGATTTTGTCTGTGATGTGCCTCAATCCACAGGCCACTACACCAAGAGCAACACCAGGGAAAACATAGGAATTGTTGCCTTGGCCAGGATACAGGGTCTGTCCATTTGGAAGAGTGACTGGATCAAAAGGACTGCCACTGGCAAAAATTGCACGCCCCTGCAACAGACACACACAATTAATTTGAAAAACAAGCAGGATGTTTTAAAAACAAACGTATCAAAACAGGACTATACCATAGCCAAAATTATGAGTACAAGCATTTAGCAAGAATCCTACATTTTCATTAACTCCTTAGTTAATCTGGGCCTCCTTCTGTGGTGTTCTTTCTCACTCTTACTCCTAGAAGTAGGTGAGGTGCAGGATGCCCTAAGACCATCATTCCATTTTCTATAGTGGTCCAACTCATACACCTGTCAAACATTTCTACTAGAAAGGCAACGAACTGTAGACTTTTAAGGATCAAATATGACGCATTAACATTACACTATTGGGAAATAATTACATTTTACATTAGAATTTCGGGACCAACATATTTCCAAAATAATAACTGAAACACACTTTATTTATTTATTTATTTATTTATTTATTTATTTATTTATTTTTGACAGGCAGAGTGGACAGTGAGAGAGAGAGACAGAGAGAAAGGTCTTCCTTTGCCGTTGGTTCACCCTCCAATGGCCACCGCGGCCGGTGTGCCGTGCTGATCCGATGGCAGGAGCCAGGTGCTTATCCTGGTCTCCCATGGGGTGCAGGGCCCAAGCACTTGGGCCATCCTCCACTGCACTCCCTGGCCACAGCAGAAAGCTGGCCTGGAAGAGGAGCCCTGACCGGGACTAGAACCCGGTGTGCTGGCGCTGCAAGGCAGAGGATTAGCCTAGTGATCCACGGCGCCAGCCTGAAACACACTATATATATTTCTATATTGTCAAGAGTTATATAGAAAACATATTTATTAGCATAAGTGGATTTAGTAGGTAAAGAGGAAGATTACATTATCAATAATTATTAACAACTGTTTTCATTTTTCCTTATATTACTATTTTATCACAATTGTCTTGAACAACTGTATTCATCACATGCTTCCGGAAGGCATTAATTTAGGGCCTGCCAGGTGCTGTATGCCATCCTGTTGATTAAAGGAAGAGCATTTGTTGGTTTTGTGAGGATGAGTGTTGAGAGATTCATGATTCAAAGTAGGAAGAAGAAACCTCAGCAAGTAAAACATTACATTCAAAGAAATTCATTCAGTCAAAGAAAGAGTAAGGCACCAATTCCAAAGCTTAAATGATGACAAAATGGGTTATAATTTGCACATTCTTAGATAAGGAGTCTAGTGCCTAAATGATATTGATAATATTAACTTATTGATTTTTAAAAAATGTATAATATACTTTTTGGCTTTTAAAATTTATATAATTTAAAATAAACTTCTTATAATGATATAAAAAGATGAAATAGATAAAGAAATCCGAATTCTCATCTAGGTCTCTATAAGTCAGTTACATTCAGAATTACAGAATTAGATTTGGGTTTGGCTAAGTCTGATTACTTGAGTTCTATTTAGCATATAAAACATTTCATTCTAAACTTTCTAATGCAAGTAAATCATTGTATCATACATTTATATACCTTTAAAATTACATTTGAGAAAGTGGCCTCTAACATAACTTTCCTTCCCCCTCTTCACTCCTGTTCTTCCTATCTCTATAATCACCATATTTATGGTGATTATACTTCATGTGAATAATAGTAGTTAGATAAACATTATATATAAGATTGATAATATGGAGAATTAAATCTCTCCATACAAATTTTGGATTACATTTTCCATAGTTTAGTAATCTTTTTGTGTGTTGTATTTTAACCTTTCCTAACTATCTTTCACCTGTGTCTGTAGTAGTAGAAACTCAAATCCAGCAAGTAGAAATTGACTTTTCTGTTTTCCTTAATCCTTTGGCCAAATCAACATCTAAATTTACAGAATCAAAATGACTTCCAATGTTTTATGTATAGTTATGAAGAACATTAGGCAAGATATCAGATTTTAAAACACAGCTATATAAATCTGGCCAATTTTGTTTATGCATATTACAGATGAGACTCTAAACCCTTGAGGCTTATTGATATATACTAAGACAAAGTAGTTTAACATTATGTGCCTGCTATGTGCAAGGCACCATGCTAAAAGTTTGTTATTGCTCAAAGGGTATTTTTTTTCACTTAAGGATTTTTTAAAAAATATTTATTTATTTGTTTGAAAATCAAAGTTACCATGAGAGATGGAGAGAGAAAGAGAGAGAGAGAGACAGACAGACAGACAGACACTTTCCATCCACTGGTTCACTCCCCAGATGTCTGCAATGACCACTCTGGGCCAGGCCAAAGCCAGGAGGCAGGAGCTTCTTCCAGGTCTGTCATGTAGGTGTAGTGGTAGGACCCAAGCACCTGGACTGTCCTCCTAGGCTTTTCCCAGGCCATTAGCTGGGAGCTGGATCAGAAGTGAAGCAGCTGGGACTTGAACTGGCACCCCTGTGTGATGCTAATGGTATATGCAGCAGCTTTACCTGCTGTACCGCAATGCCAGCCCCCATTTAAGGCTTAAGAACAACTGAAGAATATGAGGCAAACTATTCTCCAATGTCCGGATGAGACAAAAATTAAAATCGGTGATCGCACTGATGCTATCCCAACTAAGAGAGAGAAACAATGGAGTGAGCCCTGGCCAAAAAATTATTAATTCTCATAATGAACATTTAATGATATACTTTTTTTTTTGACAGGCAGAGTTAGACAGTGAGAGAGAGAGAGACAGAGAGAAAGGTCTTCCTTCTGTTGGTTCACCCCCAAGTGGCTGCTACGGCTGGCACACTGCGCCAATCCAAAGCCAGGAGCCAGGTACTTATCCTGGTCTCCCATGCGGGTGCAGGGTCCAAGCACCTGGGTCATCCTCCACTGCCTTCCCGGGCCATAGCAGAGAGCTGGACTGGAAGAGGAGCAACTGGGACAGAATCTGGCGCCCCGACCAGGACCAGAACCCAGGGTGCCGGCGCCACAGGTGGAGGATTAGCCTAGTGAGCCATGGCGCCAGCCAATGATATACTTTTAAAGAACCAGAGGTGGAGCAGGCAGTTAGCCTAGTAGTTAAGATGCCCATATCCCACACCAGAGTATTGAGTTTGATACCTGGCTCCAGCTCTTTCCTCCAATTTCCTGTCAATGCAGACCTTGGGAGATAGCAGTGATGGCTAGAATAACTGGCTTCCTGCTATCCAAGTGGGAGACCAGGGTTGTGTTCCTGACTCCAGTATCCCAGCTTGCTTATATTCTCTCTCTCTCTCTCTCTTTACCCTGCCTTCATCTCTCTAAAAAGAAAATTAAAAAATTTTAAGAATAAGAAAGAAGTACAGCCATCAAGTTCTGATTTGTGCAGAACAATACAACTTTGGGTTGTGTTTACCCTCTCTAGGTTACTTTGGATTTATTTCTAAAGTAAAAATTTTAGATAGAGATGACTTAACCTCTATTTTGCTGCAATGATATTTTCAAGTCTTTGGTGGTAAAAAAAAAAGACTCATGTTAACATATTAGTCAAATATATATTCGTACAAATAGCGTAAAATAAAATACTTTTTTTGAAACAGTAAAACATTGAAGCACTGAGGATTCCTATTCCAACTGGGCTGGATGTCAAAAGAGCTGCCCAAATGCTCCACCCATGGCATCAAAATCCAAACCCAGGATTTAGGAAAGCAAAAATTAGAGTGTGGTTTTATACTGTATGCTTCAATATTTGAGAATAGCTAGTTAAAAGTTATTTAAATAACCACCTAGAACCAAACTTTTTCCTTGTTAGTTAACAGGTATGTTAACTTCTAACTCACTTGAGGAAAAGTATCATGGAAAATATCATTATTTTACTTAAAAAGAGGATTGATAGAGGTGCCAGTGCTGTAGCGCAGCAGGTTAAGCTGCTGTCTGTAGTGCAAGTATTCCACATGGGCGCCAATTCTTGTCCCCTCTGCTCCACCTCTGATCCAGCTCTCTGCTAGCATGCTAGGGAAAACAGTGGAGGATGGCCCAAGTCCTTGGGTCCTGGCCCATGTGGGAGATGCAGAAGGAAGCTCCTGGCTCCTGGCTTTGTCCCGGCCTGGCATCAGCAGATGCGGCCACTTGGGGAGTGAACCAGTGGATGGAAGATATCTCTGTCTCTCTCCTCTCTGTAAGTCTTTCAAATAAACAAATAAATAAATCTTAAAAAAAAGAAGAATAGGCTTGACACCACAATAATCCAGAAAAGGAAATAGTTCTTATGCTTCTAACTTGTTTATTTTTCTTTTAATCTTTGATGTATAATTTTTAAAGGTGAAGTGTTAAGCACCTTGGATATCCAATGTCTCTCTATAATGAATAAATATTAGATTATTAAAATATGTTACACTTTTTTTAGCTTTACCTTAGTTATTTTATAGCACTGCTCTGCAGAACACTCTGCTTTGCTGGTTGGATTACTCAAAGCAAAAATAATAGGCCGTTCATTGAAGGCAGCCATATCCTGGAGAATCTGCTCTGTGAATGCACCACCAACTGCAGCAACTCCTATGAAGAAATGAGAGACCAGTGACCAGGGCTAGCGTTAGTTAATTCATTAAAACAGCCTGTAGCCTACAAACAATGAGATATGTCAGGGAGTTTTCCAACACACCGTAAAACAAAATATAAAATACTTCTGTTAAAGTGCTAAAAAGAGATGTTTGGTAATGGCAACAATCTTTTTTTTTTTTTTTTTTTGACAGGCAGAGTGGACAGTGAGAGAGAGAGACAGAGAGAAAAGTCTTCCTTTGCCGTTGGTTCACCCTCCAATGGCTGCCGCTGCAGCCGGCGCACCGCGCTGATCCGATGGCAGGAGCCAGGATCCAGGTGCTTTTCCTGGTCTCCCATGGGGTGCAGGGCCCAAGCACCTGGGCCATCCTCCACTGCACTCCCTGGCCATAGCAGAGAGCTGGCCTGGAAGAGGGGCAACCGGGACAGAATCCGGCTCCCTGACCGGGACTAGAACCCGGTGTGCCGGCGCCGCAAGGTGGAGGATTAGCCTAGTGAGCCACGGCGCCGGCTCAACAATCTTTACAGTCACAAATCTACAAGTATCTATAAAAATTATACATGATATCTGGCTCATCATCGGTTGAATTAGTGGCCAATAACTTGGAATTTTGACTATAGACTTTTGCGTTAGGAAATTAAAATATGTCCAATATATTCATGTATATGTATACATATATACATTCTCTCTATAAGCAATTCTATGAGTATATTTATCTGTCAGACTATAAAGTAATTCTGTTTTATAAACTGAAGACAACTCATTCAAATATGAATTTGATGTATCACTTATTGAGAGAAGCTTAACAGAATAAAGCAGTTAGTGAAATGGGGAAAAACAGTAAGATTATTGAAAGAATACATGTTGTGAAACCATTCTAAAAGTTTGGTAAAGGTCCCAATACTGAGTAGTTATTTTTATTATGGTTTGGATTACTCTCAACACTGTCATTTGTTTAAAAGAAGTATCCAGAAATGGAGTATGATACAAAGTAAAGACTGTCATTATATAGACACAAAATAAAGGATGGCATTTCATAACTTTCTCTGAGTCTTTTAAAAATCACATAAAATGTGGCCATTTTAAACATCTTACTGTGTACATACAATGTGCAAATTACTGGGTTAAGTGCTATAAGGAATACAAAGATTGGTGAGATGTGATCCCTGTCTTCCAGATGGTCTAGTTCAATGTTCCACACCTCAGTATTCCTGACATTCGGGACCTGGTAGTTGCTGGTGCAGGGACTGTCCCTTGCACACAGCAGGATATTTAGCACCACGACTAGCTTCTACACACTAGATGTCAGTAGCCCCTTTCTCCATTCCAATCCCCCACTCTCTGGCAGTTAGGACAGACATTGCCAAATATTGCTTGGAGGGCAAAATCTCCCATTTGAGAACCACTCTCTGTCCAGGGTTATCAAATGTGGAAATGTGCTTAACATGCCAGGTGTTAAAAGGCCCACAGAGTAATCACTGGGGCCACATACACCTCGGCTAAGATTACCAACAAGAGCAAGATGGCAGCATTGTTGTGTGGCTGAATGTGTAATTCTGCTTGTGAATTCCAGGGGTTAGTGTTTCAAAAAAGCTAAATTATGCCTCAAAAATCAATAGCAAGAAAATAAATTAGGTCGAAATGTGGATTAGGGATACAGGAAAAGGAGGAGAAAAAGTTTACCTATGAGTGCAGTTGGTTTTATTTCTTTAACAATGGCTTCTAAGTTCTTCATTTCTTCATGTTCTTGGGCAAACTGCTCTTTTTCTGGTGTTAAGGAAGCACGTCCCTAAGTAAAGCAAATAAGAACTTAAAAATCTGCCGTATGTGCATGGGGGCGAATGAAATCTCAGAATATTATGTATATTACCAGCATCTACCCTTAACATTTGTGTGTAATATGTCAAAGCAATTCTAAAGTTCCTTTTTCAGTTGTCAGTAATTCAGTCATTCTTTCAAAAACTGTTTATGTGTCAGACAGTGTTCCAGACAACTGAGACATAACAGCAAACAAAACAAGATATTTCCTTCATTTAATTACTTGGTAATGTGAAATATCATCTGAATAGCAATACTGTTTACACTATCTATGTTAGCACAGTTTCAGAATCTAGACTTAACATTTGCTACTGCACTACCGATATATGTGCCATTGATGAGGAATGGAATTTGAAGCCATATTTAATACATTAAATTCCTTAGATTTTCTGAATACTTGGTTTTGTTTTTAGTGTATGATGATGGATGTGCCGTGTGTCGTATACGAAACATCTAATCACAATAACCTAACTACCAATTTTGAAGATTTGACTACATAATAAATCACTACCTAATTTTATATGATACTTTATGACTTATTAAGTTGTTTCCATATATTTCATTTGACTTCCTCAACAAATTTTGAAATAAGGCAAGTATAATTAGCGTCGTTTAACATATGAGGAGACCAAGTTTGAGACATATTAAGCAACTTGCTCCAGGCAAGGGGTTATACTGGAACATAAAGTCTGTGCAGGATAGTGCACAATCAACCTAGAGAAAAACATTTGCAAACCGTGTCTCAGACTGGTTACACAATGTTAGTCCTGAAGCCAGTACAATTCTGTTGTGTTAAAAAATTATGATTTTTATCTCTGTTTTTAAAGAACAAGACATAGAATTATAGGAAATTTGAAACATCAACTTCTTTCTGCTTGTTTCTTTATCTATAAAAAGTCTAATAGAGGCCAGTGCCGCGACTCACTAGGCTAATCCTCCGCCTTGCGGCACCAGCACACCGGGTTCTAGTCCCGGTCAGGGCGCTGGATTCTGTCCCGGTTGCCCCTCTTCCAGGCCAGCTCTCTGCTGTGGCCAAGGGAGTGGTGGAGGATGGCCCAAGTGCTTGGGCCCTGCACCCCATGGGAGACCAGGAGAAGCACCTGGCTCCTGCCATCGGATCAGCGCGGTGCGTCGGCTGCAGTGCGCTGGCCGCGGCGGCCATTGGAGGGTGAACCAACGGCAAAGGAAGACCTTTCTTTCTGTCTCTCTCACTGTCCACTCTGCCTGTCAAAAAAAAAAAAAAAAAGTCTAATAGAAATTTCTACCTTATCAGGTTGTGGATTAAGAAAAGTAGCACATATGATGCACTCAGGACTGTGCCCAGTTTACAAAAAGAGCCTAATGCAAGTTATTGTTTCTTTTAGCCCGCTGTAAAGTATTATTTCTGTACTACTGTTTTCCATTATGAGCCTGACAGTGCACTTATGGCTTCTTAGAAACAGACTCATCATTAATTATTTTGGGGCTCTAAAGGGTTATACTTTTACCCTCTCTTCCTTTAAATCAAAATATACTACATCTGAGGCACTGTGAAAAAGAATCTTATTTAATTTACTCAGAATCAAATTTTAAGCTTAATGTTTGATATTCAATTCAGTAGATGATACTCTAGACCCTAACAGTATTAAACTGAATATTGTAAGTTCAAGTTGTTGTTCACCTGCTTATTAAATAAAATTCGGGGCCAGCACCGTGGTGCAGTGGGTTAAGCCACCGCCTGTGGCACCAGCATTCCATATGGGTGCCAGTTTGGGTCCCAGCTGCTCCACTTCCTATCTAGCTCCCCGCTTATGGCCTGGGAAAGCAGCGGAGGATGGCCCAAGTGCTTGGGTCCCTGCACCCACATGGGAGACCTGGATGAAGCTCCTGGCTCCTGGCTTCAGCCTGTCTCAGCTCTGGCTGTTGTAGCCATTTGGTCTCTCTTTCTCTTCCTCTCTGTGTCCCTTTCTCTGTGGAACTGTCTTTCAAATAAATAAAAAATCTTAAAAATAACGCAAAAGAATCATATAATTCAATTTCTACTTTAAACAGAGAGCAGGAAATTTCTCAAAAAAGCTTGTTTTAGCATAGCCTTTTAGAATTATCAAATATTTGATATAAACCTGGATTTTGCAAGTGAACACTAAAAAACTAAGTTATTCCTTTTGTATTTACAAAACAAGATTTTTTAAACTTGCCTTTTAATGATTTACATAAATCTCTAACAATATTGAAATATTAACAATTCTCATGGAATGTGAAGGTACCTTGTACTTGGTGTTCCCTTTCTTACATCTGAGCTTCACAGCTAAGACATTTTTCCCATCTCAGAGATTAAGCATTATTCTAGCATGTAATAAGTGGCTAAGCCTAATGATAATTTATTACTCACAAATAAGAAAACAGTGGTATCAGAGGGTATCAAAGAATTCCCCTCAAATATTTTGAGAATTACCAAACTTTAATTTGGAAGAAGTGGTAGATTTAATTGGCCCCAACTCCTTGTCGTGCCCTTCCTGTTGCCAAGTTGTTTTTCTGTTTGTTTGTTTTTGGCCATGCAGAGGTGGGTACATGACCTAACAGTTAAGCTGTGGGTTGGGGTGCCCGTACCCCATTTTTGATTTCTCAGGTTTTCAGTCCTGGCTCAGCTCCACTCCCAGTTCCAGCTTCTGACAGTGCAACTGGAGAGGCACTAGGTCACAGCTCAAGTAGCTGGGTCCCTGCCACCAATGTGAGACATCTGGATTTAGTTCCAGGTTCCTGGCTTTGGCCTGGCATGGCTCTGGCCATTGTGGGTATCTGGGGAGTGAATCAACAGATAGGAACTCACTTTGTCCCTCTGTCTCTGTATCTCTCTGCCTCTCAAATAAATAAAATTTTGAAAATAAAAATTTCAAAAGTTCTTTGCCACGTAACTCTGTAGATTCTTCCAAACAAAGGGAAAGTATGAAGATATTCCTTGACTTATGATGGGATTATAGACTATAAACTCATCATAAATTATAACTATTAGAAGTCAAAAATACATTTAATGCACCTAACCTACCAAACATCATAGCTTAGCCTAACCTACCTTAAATATGCTCAGAGCCATCTAACACAAAGGCTATTTTATAAGAAAATGCTGAATATCTCATGTAATTTATTGTGACACATGAAAACAATTATATATTGAATACTGTACTGAAAGTAAAAAACAGTGTTATCAGATCACTTCTACACAGTAAAGATGAAAAATCATAAACCAAACCACCATGAGTCAGGGACTGCCTGTACTTTCCTCCCCCTTGTCTTTGGACTTGAACTTTTATCAATAAAATATGGAATGAAACAAGACTGTCAGTTTCAAGTTTACAACTTAAAGGGAACTCCTATTTCTGTTTGTTCTCTTGTGCCTCTGCCATTGCTTCAGAAGGGCTGGACTTGACAACACTGCTAGTGTGGGGAGGATGAGAAAGCTGTGACGCACAGGGGACCCAAAATGCTGCTTAGACTGGTCTCATCTGGACAAAGGATGAGTGAGAAATAAATAACTATTACTGTATCTCACTGAGATTTTGTTGTTGGTTATACAATGGTAACTGACTGAAACAGAGAATGATTTTAATTTTATTATATTTCTCACTAATTCTTTTTTTTTAATTCAGTGTTGTTCTTATCTGTTACTTTGGAAGTTTGAGCTTCCTTCTCTTGAAATGATTTAATGAAAAGAATGCTTTTGTAATCTACTTGTTATTTCAATGCCTTATTCCTGCCTTCATTACATGGCAAAAGTAATCTTGCATTATTAGAAACAAAAAACAAAGCAATTCTGGTCAACGGGATAACAATTTTCAGTAACTTCACAGTTACAGTTTTAACTATCTAAACAGTTTTAACTACCTAAAATACTTACAAACTATTTCTGAAAGTACTACAAGCTAAAATGCATGACTATTTTGATAAGTGAAATTTCCAGGAGAGGTGGCAAATAAAGTTGTGGCTTGGGGAGGCACATACTGGGAACAATAACTTTCAGTTTCAAGTGTTTCAAACAAGACATGATACAGTTTGGGGTTGTTACTCTTTCTCAGAAATGCAACTACTCAATTGCATGTATAAAAGCAAGCTAGACTAATGTCTATCTAGAACCCTGTGTGGCAAATATCATAGAACTCCAAATTGTTCCCAGCATAATTTTAGGGAAACAGGCTAAACTATAGACTTCTTACAGCTAGAATTTCTGCATTACACATAAACTCATCTAATGTACCCACACTGGATGCTGAAAGAGACCTGGGTATCAAGAAGTGGTGCGGGGCAGGGTGCTATGGTGTAGTAAGTTATGCCTCCACCTCCACCTGCAACACTGGCATCCCAATGGGCACTGGTTCATGTCCCAGCTCCTCTTCTGATCCAGTTCCCTGCTAATAGCCTGGGAAAGCAGTAGAAGATGGCCCAAATGCTTGGGCCCCTGCACTAAGTGGGAGACCTGGAAGAAGCTCCTAGCTCCTAGCTCCTAGCTTTGGATTGGCTAAGCTCCAGCCATTGCCGCCATTTGGGGAATCAACCAGCAGCTGGAAGACCATTCTGTCTGTCTCTCCCTCTCTTTGTCTGTATCTCTACCTTGTAGAGATGCTGCATAAGTGCCTCTCAGAGGGGCACATCTCCCTGATGTTAGAGGAATGGCCAAAGTTTCTGCTCACACCATAAGAGGCAGGGGATGGGCACACCTGCCCCAAAGGAATGTGGCAGCCGGGACAGCAGGGGGCTAACAGATGTTAATTGGTACCTGGAATATTTTGGGGAATTTGTAAATTTGCACAAGCATCCAAATAGGCCTGTCACTGAAGATTTACAACACAGCTCTATTCCCTATGTTAAACCACCAGACCAAATTCCTTTTCCCAAATCCTTAAGTTGATGTATAACCTTGCCTACGTGCCTGCTGGCTTGTAGACTTGCTGGTACCCTCTAAATAAAAGTGGGAGTGCATAGCTATCCAGTGTTGTGCTCTTAGAATGGACGCTCCTGTGTCCTGTCTCCTCATTTGAAAAAACCTACACTAGCTCTCAAAGAAAAGGTGGTGGCAGTGTGGCTAAGTCTGTGATGGTAGTGTTTTTGGATTTCCTCCAGTAGATGTGGCAGTCATAGATCTAATGTATCAACAGGTAAGTGCTAAGTAATGGTGGTGGCAGCAACCATAACAGAGTACTTTCCTATTTGTGACTGAAACACTGATTTTTGAGTCAGCAGCAAAAGCAATGGCAATCGCAACTTCCTTCCTAATGTAGATTTCATTGTGAGAACTGTTCCTGATAGCTCAGTCTGAAGCAGGCTACCTCAAAAGTTCAGAGATTTGTTTCTCATATTTTAACTGATAACGTCTCTAATGTTTGCAAGCTTCTCTAACAGAGAACAAATATTTCAGGATAATTATTCACTTATTCCAAACTAGCTATACTAATCTTAACAAAATGTCAGGTAATAATCTTGATGACTGCAGAAAAATATGCTTGTCTCAGAAAAACTGAGTGAGAGGCAAGCATTGTGGTGTAGCAGGTAAAACCACCACCTGCGATGACAGAATCTCATGTGTGTGCCAATTTGAGTTACAGCTGCTCCACTTCTGATCCAGCTCCCTACTGATGGTATGGGAAAAGCAGCTGAAGATGGCCGAAGTGCTTGGGCCCCTGCCACCCATGTGGGAGACCTGGATGGGGCTCTTGGCTTCTGGTTTCAGCCTGGCCCAATGCTGGCCATTGTAGCCATCTGGGGAGGGAACTAGTGGATGGAAGATCTCTTTCTCTTTCTCTGTCTCTCCCTCTCTCTCTACAACTGCCTTTGAAATAAATAAAATAAATCTTAAAAAAAAAAAAAACTGAATGAACCTCAGGGTTTGCTTATTGGTATTTTTGTTTCTCATCTAAAAAATTTATATACGAACACTCAATACATTTTTTCATGTCCAAATATTGAAACTCTTTCATATGGTACAGAGTTGTTCTATCCATCAAGGTTCACTTCTTTTTAAAAAAATCAATTTATTTGTGTTTATATGTACTTTCATTCTCTCATTTTTTTAAAAAAATTGTTTATTTGAAAGGCCGAGTAAAATGAGAGAGAGGAGGGGAGAGAGAGAGAGAAAACAAGAGGTCTTCCATCTGCTGGTTCACTCCCCAAATGGCTACAATGGTCAGAACTGGGCTGATCTGAAGCCAAGAGCTTCTTTTGGAGCTCCCACATGAATGCAGGGGCCCAAGGACTTGGGCCATCTTCTACCGCTTTCCCAGGCCACAGCAGAGAGCTGGAATGGAAGTGGAACAGCTGGGACATGAACCAGCATCCTTATGGGATGCCAGCACTGTAGGCGGCGGCTTTACCTGCTATGCCACAGCACTGGCCCCCTCATTCTCACATTTTAAACAATAATTATTCCTAGGGCAGGCATTATGGCACAGTGTGTTAAGCTACTGCTTTGGGCACCTGTGTTCCATATTGGAGTGCCTAGGATCAAGTCCCTCCTCAGCTTTACAATCCAGTTTCTTGTTAACATGCGCCCTGGAAGACAGCAGAGATGGCTCAAATATTCAGGCTCCAGAGATTCGGGTGGAGTTCCTGGCTCCTGGCTTCATTCTGGCCCAGCGCCAGATGTTGCTCAGTAATTCCGTGGATGGAAGATCATTCTTTCTCTCTCTCTCTCTAATTATTGTTATTGTTATTCTTATTCTAATCCTTCTCCTTCTCCCTCTCCTTATTCTTGCTCTTACTACCTTTCTGTTGCTCTGCCTTTCAAATTAATAAAAATAAATTAATTAACTTTAAAATAGTAATATTTCCCAGTTTTAGCCACCCACAATGGCTGCCCAGGTAGAGACTGTATTTCTTAGCCTGTCTGCATCTTGGGTTGTGTTAAGACTTCCTTCTGGCCAACAGGATAGAATGGAAGTGGCATGTGCAGCTTTTGGACTGGGTCTCTAGAAAGGAATGAGGTACATGATGCCAGTCCATTACCTGCTGCCCTTTGCTCACTGGGAGATGGTGATAACTGAAAGCCTCTCTGCACTGATCGATGGCGGGCAAACCCTACATCTCTGATCCGCCCACATTCGACACTGTTAGAGACAAAGAAACCAATTTCATCTTCTTTAAGACCCTATATTTTAGGTTCTTCTTGAACAGTAATTTTAAATAATACCTAGCCTATATTCATTTAGATATTTGGTAATAACATAGATAGATGTAGGAGGAAACTTTTCCTTGTCCAGACCTTAGCTTCCAGTAAAGCTAGTGGCCAAACTACTAAAAGCAAGAAAGTACCCATACAATTTTTATGTATGTGCAGTAATGTAAATTCTACCATGTTTTCATATTTAAGCAATTATTTTTTATTCCCAGTGAAATTATTGCTTATTGGAATTTAATACAATTTTTGTTCAACTTTGCTCCACTGCCCTTAAATAATCTTTTCTATGTTTGTAGACAGATATTCAATGATAACATCTTTCCCTTTCCCTTTCCCAGTTGAGTTATCTAATGTTTTTAATCTGCTCTCATGGGTCCATCTTTCTTCCTTATTATCAACAGGGTGCCTCCACTGTGAACTCTCATGTGCTATTGTCACCCATAAAATACCACAGAACTAAAAACCAGACTCCATTAAAGAAATAGCTAAAACTAAATATGGTCAATGGTCTTCCTTTCAATGTTTTATTAATGTATTCTAGTATCATGGTTTTTTATTTTGTAATTATAGTAAAGTGTTAAAATAGATCTTTACTTTGCTTACTTTGGAATAGAAAGCAGAAAAACCACTAGCAAAATCATTAGGGAAAAGAATCTGTCAGATTTTTCAGAACTATAAACAGAATAGGAAATAGGAAAAATATCTGTAACAGGAAAATATGCCACTGATTTATTTTAAACAATGGTTCAGCTCACCAAAGTATAAGATGCCTCACAATGCATTGTAAAGCAGCATGGCTCATTGCAAAGGCCTACTGAAAGTAGCTGAGTGGGTGTTCCCAGTGAGAAAACCACAGGCTTTAAACCATTCGACTGCTGAAAAAACATGACAATGAAAATATATCCAGACTGCTTCTGGTATATAATTTAAAATAAATTTACATATGATCTCCATAAATAGAAATGGATTACTTTTCATTAGATTAGAAACCAAGATGTAGCCACTCACAATAAAACTGACATCAACAGTAAAAAATCCAGAGACGATTTTGTTAGTAGCTGAAATAACCAAATTCAAACTGGTGCAAATATGCTGCTCAAAGTGGCATGTGAATAAGAGAAGAGTGCTTCTATCAAACGAGGACCTACACAAAGCAAGGTCAAAAAACGAGGACCTATGTAAAGCAATATGAATTTAAAAGATGTTGACTGATCTGAAAATGAGAGACACAATCTCCATTCTTAACACAGTGATTCAAAATATTCCTCAGTGTAATGTCTCAGAATATCCCAAAAAGCAAATTTTTTAAATTGTAAATGTATTTCTAGTGTTGTCTTCATCGCTGTTAATAGTAGTCAATATATCCATAGCTATGATAACTTTTGTTGGCTAAGGACATGAATAATTAGTAGCAGAATGTATTCTAATAGCTAACAACAAATAAATTTGTTGGTTCTGAAAATTTTTCATGAAGAAAGGCACCACAATTAAACACTAAAAATACAATCTATAAAATGTTGGGAATAGAATATGAACTAAGACTCAGAATAATGAAGTCCCTAGGCTCTTCCACTCGCTGCATGACTGTGGGCAAATCCTTTGACATTCCATTGATCTTGGTTTCTCTATCTACAGAATAATTTCCATCATGGCAGTGCTGGTGAGAATGAACCAGATTTGGGCTTTCCTAAGCTAACCAAGCACCACATTTATCTGAAGAAAAATAGCTTCCCAAGCCCTACTTTCAGGGCCAAATCAATTCTAATTCAGTATGTATACTTTCAAAAGCTTCTCAAGTGACCAGAAATCCTTACCCAATTTTGAGAATCACTGTACTAAATGATCTGTCATATCATTATCAGAGCCATTTTAAAACATGTGATATATTCTCATAAAGGTATAAAATAATGACTTCTATAGAAGGAAAGCTACAGAATAATATAAATTGGCAACCGAAGACTTCCAGTAGTTTTTTGGCTGACAATCAGATATAATGAAATATATTTAAAGTAGGTTAAACTGAAGTAAATTGTCTAAAATGAGGAGCAAATTATAAAGAAAACAGATAAATATGAAAAGGAAAGATGTATGCTTTATCACATACACCTTACTTCATTAATCACAGTGTCATCAGCTTGTGGTCACTGAAGCCAGAAGATGACCTGTCTAGTGAGGGAATTTGATGACGTGATTTAAAGAAACAGTTAGAATGTGAATGCCACCTCTTTCATGTTGAGGCATCTGCCTTTACCTTTGGGCCTCTGTTGTTTAGCCTAATAGCTCACTTCTCTCCTGTTTCTTTCTTTCTTAATAAAAATCAAAATCTAATTTGGAATATACATTCTTTTAGCCAGTAACTTAAGTTGGTTATGGACAAAGATTTCTTTCCCCTCCATTCTTTCTTTTCAGAATTCCTTGCTGACACGCTTTCTGTCTTCTTTTGGCGAAGTTCAGGCATGTGAACACCCCTTCCTCAGTATTTTTTAAAGACTCTCTAAACAGACTATGTGTAGCTGGCAATTTCTTTGTGATATCATTTCTTTAACCTCCTCTTGCCCTTTATTGCATACTGATTTTTAGTACAAGGTAGAAGATTTAATCAGATTGAAATCATTATCGATTTTTGTGGGGAACAGTGTAGTATTTCATTATGTGTATATAATGTATAATGCTCTAACTGGGTAACTGACATTTCCATTTCCTTAAACATCTAAAAAATTTTTAATTAATGAGAAATAATGGCATGTCTCTGGGGTACAGTGTGTCACCCATGAACCAATATGCGATTTATAGAGCTCAAACCAGGGCCATCAACATCTCTATCTCTCCACTACCAGCTCATGTTCCAGAGCTTTCAAACTCCTCTCTTCTAGACATTCAAAAATCCATACTGTAGATCTCTGTGAACTACAGTCGTCCCCTGTGCTGCGGAACACCAGAACTTACTCCTTCTTCTGACTGTATTTTGGTGCCCATTTCCCCCTTTTCTCCCTGCCAAGCCAGTATCTAGTAGTCACTATTCTATATTCAGATTAACCTTTTTAAAAAAACTTTCACAGATAAGAGAGAACATGCAGTATTTATCTTTCTGGCTGACTTAAGTTAACATTGCTATCATCAAAAGGATACCAACAAATGTACTAAGGATATGGAAGGAAAAGAACTCTTACACACTGTTGGTGGAATGTGAATTAGTACAGACATTAGGAAGAACAGCACAGAGATTACTTAAAAGACTACAAATACAGAGAGGCATCAAAAATCACACTTTCGGTAAATATCCAAAGAAAATGAAATCAGTATCTCAAGAAGACACCTGCACTCTGTTTACTGCTTCACTATTCACAATGGCTAAGATATGGAATCACTCTACATGCCCAGAAATGGATGAACGGGTCAAGTAAATATGGTATACATATGCAGTGGAATATTATTCAGCCATAAAGAGAATGACTTCCTATCTTTTGCAGCAAAATGGAAGAAATACTACCATTTTCAAAGCACATATGTTGCGGTATAAGTAAGGAGGTGGCTAGGTGGCAAAGACTGTCAAGATTTTGTGTTATCATTCCACAAACACAGACAGGTATATATAAATAATAGATTGCTACTGATAAATGTGTATTCTTCCTCTGCACAGGCATTGGAAGATCTCTTCTACAAGTGCCTACCTTGAATTCACACCTGCCTGGCCAGTGGGCCTGATTTTACCAGCCTGATTTTTCTGTCATGTCATTAGTTATTTATCAAGAATGAGTCCTATCCCTCTTTGGATCTGCAGACAGGGCCTCCTCAGCTCACTGTCAGTAGCATTTCATTGCAATACTTGTAATATAGATATATGTGCTTGCTAGAAGAGTCCAAAATTGTTTTGATGAGTTCCAGGATAGATTAACAGAAGAAAAAAAGGCTGTAATAAAAATGCAACAAGGAGTACAGAATGGTTGTAATTCAAGATAGCAGTAGTAAACCTTATCAACTTTTTTTTTTTTTTTTTTTTTACAGGCAGAGTGGACAGTGAGAGAGACAGACAGAAAGAAAGGTCTTCCTTTTGCTGTTGGTTCACCCTCCAATGGCTGCCACGGCCGGCGCGCTGCAGCCGGCGCACGGCGCTGATCCGATGGCAGGAGCCAGGTACTTCTCCTGGTCTCCCATGGGGTGCAGGGCCCAAGCACTTGGGCCATCCTCCACCTCACTCCCGGGCCACAGCAGAGAGCTGGCCTGGAAGAGGGGCAACCGGGACAGAATCCGGCGCCCCGACCGGGACTAGAACCCGGTGTGCCGGCGCCACAAGGCGGAGGATTAGCCTAGTGAGCCGCGGCGCCGGCAACCTTATCAACATTTAATTTTGTATGTTAAAAATCTTTGCTCCTGGGACTGGGGTTGTGGCATAGCAGGTTAAGCTGCTGCTTGCAGTGCCAGCATCCCATATGGGCACTGGTTTGAGTCCTGGCTACTCCACTTCTGATCCAGCTGATATTTGACTTCTATTATTTTTAGTACCTGTATACAAATTGATAATACTTTTAATGAAATAGAAAAGAGGGAGAAAATAATCAAGCAAATGCTTTTCAACAGACTACAAAATCTCTTAGGAGTTACTATTTTAAAAACACACAAAAAATCAGAGTTTATGAAACGTATTCACCATCATTCAAGGTGGTGAAATTCTGTCTGAAATTCTAATAAAACAAAGGAATGGAAAATTTATCTATACAGTGTGGGGTTTCAAACCCTAGACTTACAGATTATACTCTCATGAAGGAAATAACTCTTTTTTTCAAAATTGCCTTTATAACATATACTGTAACTTTATTCACCATTTCTACCTAAATACTTAACTATAAATTTAAAAATATACAATGAAAAAAATTAAAAAAAAAAAAACATAAAACCAAAATCAAACCAAAATTTAATCAGCTTATGTTTGATTCTAGGTAAAGTCTTCCCATTATGATTTCTGTTAATAGCTACTTGGATTTTTAGTGTTTCATCTTAGCATTATTTTGGTTTATTAGAGGCAAAATGTATGCATTTAAAGAATAGAATAAGTCCAGTTTCTTCTGTTTTGTGGCTTTTTGTCCTTCCAAAAAATGTTCAGACCATCATTGTAGAATGCAAACATTAATCATGCTGGCAATGTTCCTTTTTTGTTATCTCTTACATTTTTTATTCTCCCACCCTTTAACTTTTATTTTGGAAGTCTCTTATTTTTAAAAAACAAGTATCAGGGCCAGCGCTGTGACACAGCGGATTAAGGCCCTGGCCTGCAGCACTGGCATCCCATATGGGTGCTGGTTCGAGTCGCAGCTGCTCCACCTCCTATCCAGCTCCCTGATAATGCGCCTGGGAAAGCAGCAGAGGATGACCCAAGCCCTTAGACCCCTCCTGTCGCTCCCCCTCTCCGTGGAGGAACGACACAGGACCCTGCGCTGTTCTTTCGTCTGCTCGGCCCTCCCCGGGTTTGCTGCTGGTTCTTCCCGGGTTGGCTACTATCCCTTCCACCTCCGTGGAAGGGCGGTTCCCCCTGGTCGCTTTCCCCACTTCCGCAGGGGAGCGGCACCCCGCCGGCCGGTTCTCTCGGGGGCTGCACGGGTTCCCTTAGATGTTCCCCATAGATGTTCCTGGTGCATGCCGTCTCTCTCCTCCTTTATAGTCCTCCTCTGCCAATCCCAACTCGGCTGCCCACACGCCGAGTACGCTGCTCTCCAATCAGGAGCAAGTCCTACAGTTAATTGGTTGAACTGGAGGCAGCTGTGCGGAAGCTGTTTACTTCTCTCCCAGCGCCATATTGTGGGAGAGCAGATGCATAGAATAAGTCTTAATTCCAGTAACAGTCTAGTCCGGTTTGCTCCCCACACCCTCCCTGCATCCACGTAGGAGACTCGGAAGAAGCTCCTTGCTCCTGGCTTCGTATGGGCTCAGCTCTGGCTGTTGCAGCCATTTAGGGGGTGAACCAGTGGATGGGAGACTCTCTCTTTCTATGTTTCAACCTCTCTCTGTAACTCTTTCAAATAAATAAAATAATCTTTTTTAAAAAGGTATCAACTTATTTATATTAATACTAGTTGGCCAAAGTAATATATCAATTGTTTATTGCTATAAAATAATAAAGTATTAAGATATTTGAGTAGTATCAGTGATGAGGTAATTGATTCCAATCAACCTGATATTGATGAATTATTTAAAATACTGGCATTCTATAGCACAAACTCTCCCCAGTGCACCTTATGTTATAAATAATAAATGCTATGGCTGTGATGTTGGATATGAAAACAGAAAACATGCCAGAATTATAATTATCTAGTCTGATGAAGATATACTTCCAAAGATGAGTTGACCTCAATGTTGACTTTTTAATTTTTGGTTTTATGTCTTTAAAACATGAAGGGGGACTGACTTTGAGGCACAGTGGGTTAGGCTGCTGCTTATGACACTGGCATCCCATTGGAATATCGGTTCTAGTCCTGGCTACTCTGTTTCTGATCCAACTCTCTGCTAACGCACCTAGGGAAGCAGCAGCAGATAGTCCAAGTATTTTGGCTCCTGCCGCCCACAATGAAGCCCCAGATGGAGCTCCAGGCTCCAGGCTTCAACCTGGCCCAGCCTTGGCCACGTGGGGAGTGAACCAGCAGATGGAAGATCTCTTTCTCTCTGTCATTCTTTCACATAAATAAAATAAATCTTTCAAAAGTAAAATAGTGGCCCTTCACCAAAAAAACAACTTTGTTCAAAATTTTATATATTATAAATAATTATATTACAAGTTAATAAAATCAATAGAATTATTATTATTGGCTCTCAGGAGATGCTGAAAAAGTACTAAGGATGAGAGAAATAAAATATAAGAGAATCATATACATTTGAAAGCAATGTTATACTAGTTTACTAGTTATTCTAAGATTCATTAGCTCTATAACAAAAATCAATCTAAGAATTTCGGTTGTTTAAAACCATGAGAGGGGCTGGTGTTGTGGTGTAGCAGGTAAAGCCACAGCCTGAGAAGCTTGCATCCCCTATGGGTTCTGGTTCATGTCCTGGCTGCTCTACTCCCCATTCAGCTCCCTGCTAAAGGCTTGGGAAAAGAGTAGTGCAAGATGGCCTAACTTCCTGGGCCCCTGCCATTTGTGTGGGAGACCCATAAGAAATTCCTGGCTCCTGGCTTCAGTCTGGTCCAGCCCTGGCTGTTGTGGACACGTGTGGAATGAACCAGCAAATGAAAGATCGATCTCTCCCTTTCTATCTCTCTCTCTCTGTCTCTCTCTCTCTCTCTGCCTTTCCCTCACTATCTGACTCTTTCTGAATAATAAATAAATATATTTTTTTTTGACAGAGAGAGTGGACAGTGAGAGAGAGAGAGACAGACAGAAAGAAAGCTCTTCCTTTGCTGTTGGTTCACCCTCCAATGGCTGCCGCGGCCGACACACTGCAGCTGGCACACCACGCTGATCCGAAGCCAGGAGCCAGGTGCTTATCCTGGTCTCCCATGGGGTACAGGGCCCAAGCACTTGGGCCATCCTCCACTGCACTCCCTTGGCCACAGCAGAGAGCTGGCCTGGAAGAGGGGTAACTGGGACACAATCCGGTGCCCCGACCAGGACTAGAACCTGGTGTGCCGATGCTGCTAGGCGGAGGATTAGCCTGTTGAGCCGCGGCACCGGCCCTGAATAATAAATAAATATTTTTAAAAATGTATAAAAACATACGAGAAAAAGTGATTAATTGAAAGTCGATGAGTCTCTTTTATATTAAATAGTACAAAGCTATTATATATATAACAACCTTCCAAAATCTAACTCTACCTTGGAAAGCAGAATATATGCACTGCTTTATTTTGGCAAGTAAAAGACTCATGAAGTAAGAGTGACTGATTAGGTTTAGCCAACAATTTCAGCTATTCCAAGTATTGCAATCCACGGAATTTAGAGTCTTGGCTTAGTATATCTATGTTAAAATTATTTGAGGTGCTAAAATCTGTATATTTTATATAGGTTCAACATAAAAATGTCATTACAAACCATAAAACAAAACAATAGTCATAAATTTCCCCTTTAGATTCCTGAATGTTTTACAACCCTGCGGTCTACACAATTTATATAGCTTCTTCCTTAGCTCCAACAATTTACATGCTGATGATCCCCAAACCTCTATCTCCCCAAACCAAGACCCTTATCCTGAGTGTCAGTCCTGTATCTCCAACTACTGAGGGGCCAGCTCTACTGAGGGATCCAAAGCCATTTTTTTAATTAATTAATTAATTAATTTTTTGACAGGCAGAGTGGACAGTGAGAGAGAGAGACAGAGAGAAAGGGCCTCCTTTGCCGTTGGTTCACCCTCCAGCCGCCGCGGCTGGTGCACTGCGCTGATCCGATGGCAGGAGCCAGGTGCTTCTCCTGGTCTCCCATGGGGTGCAGGGCCCAAGCACTTGGGCCATCCTCCACTGCACTCCCTGGCCACAGCAGAGAGTTGGTTTGGAAGAGGGGCAACTGGGACAGAATCCGGTGCCCCGACCAGGACTAGAACCCGGTGTGCCGGCGCCGCAAGGCGGAGGATTAGCCTAGTGAGCTGCGGTGCTGGCCCCAAAGCCATTTTAAACTTGCTATGTACTGATGGATCTTATTATCTTTCCCTTAAACTGGTCTGTTCTTCTAAAAATTGACATATATAATAATTGCTTGTATTTATAGGGTATAATAACTTGACACATGTATATAGCATGCAGTGATCAAATCAGGGTAGTCAGCCATTTCTACCTCTTTTTTTTTTTTTTCCAGTATTCTAGCATTTTATTGAATCAGGCAAGGAATCTCCACATTGTTGTACATACAAGTTTATATACAGTTATAAGGGCATGTCACTTGTCACAAAGATACAGCTGAACAGTTGGTTGGCAAGTCTAGAATTCTGAGAACATTCAAAGAGTAAACACAGTAAAAAGTCATGCAAGTTCTAGAACAGTGAATCATGATGGAGCTCACTCAATTTATCCTTTATCTTCAAAATGCATATGGTATCTTTAACCAGAAAAAAATGAATCTGACAACCAGTAGGTTGTCTCTGGTTGACATTTATCTCCCTAAGGACTATCGAGCCTCTCTGTCACTGGCCTGTCTGACTGGAAATAACCCTAAGCACACAGGTTTTCTGGAAAGATTTACTGCTGTAAAATGCATGCCCCTTATTCATATTACCCCTTAAAGTCAAGGAGCTTTGCTTAAAGCATTTATCTGTATGATACCTAAACCAGGAATCCCAGCTATGACCTTCTCATGTATTTACACTGAATATGGGCCCACAACAAACCACGTGAAGATTAAAGAGAGTGTGAGTAGAGAAACAATTCAGTGAGCCTGTCATTACCTAGGTCTATTGTAGCTTAGCTAAGTGACACTAAGTTTAAGAATCTTAAGAAACCTTATGGACATTTTCTTCGGTGGTAGTTTTGAACTTTTAGGTTTAAAATGATAACTGGACTTCACACAGCCTCATACTGATTTGTCCAGATCTACATCTAATATATACTCCACATCCTAATGAGTAGGTAGACAAGATCAAAGGCCGTTTTATAAGCTTTACTTTCCCATAACCTTTACTTCCCCTCCGCCACTCCTCCTGTGGAAGCTCCCCAATGTAAGCCAAAAGGTCAATTCTGGATTTAAACTTGTCTGAACTCGGATTATAAGAGTTAACATGCAAATACAGGGACAAAGTTAAATTCATTTGTCAACAGCAAACATTATAGATGTATGCTACAAACCTGCTAAACAGAAGACCCGGAGAAAACAAAGATGACAACACCCACATTAAATAAAAAAAAAAAAAAATCTTGAAGGTAGTTTTATTTTATAGCAACTGAATTTATCCATCAAATGCTTCATGACCACAAAATGTTTCTGAAACTAAAACTAAAAGAGGATTTCAGGGAGTTGGGAATACATGTTAGATACTAACGACCTTCAAGCTCTGAAGATGTCATTACATGAAGAAAACAATGGGAAACCCTGTTCCTGGAAATCACGTACAGGTAACATATGGAGATCACTGTCTCCGATACAGACACTGTGGTAGGCAAAAACTACCTTGCTCTTTATACATTATGGAAGACACTGCCCCCCATAATGTGAGTTAGGTTTCTGACAAAGGTACTGGAAATTTTGCAAAACTGGAATTTAAGCTATATCCTGGATAAATGTAGCCATAAAATTCTGCATGAGCAGTACCCACAGCCTTTAGGTGACATTTATTTAGAACATGGTTTAGAATGTAGTTCATTATATTCAGGAGAACTATCATTTTTATCTGGTCAGCTAAATACAAGTCTAACTTGATTAGCTATCCCTAATTAAATTTAATTTTTTCTTTAGCTTTTTAATTTTTTGGGGGGGGATTGCAGCTGTTTTCTAAAACCCACTATAGTGTTGATCATGAAGGCAAAACTTCCAGTATCTGTTGGGTTTTATTAGCAGATGCTACTTTTATTAAAAAAAAAAATCGACAGTATAACTGTCATAATTATGGAAGGCACTGCTTCCGATAATTATCTTCTATAAAAAACATCATTTATAGTGAACTCTGTCACTGATAAATAAACAATAAATATCTCAATGCCAAAATGATAGAAAGCTTTCCCAAAATATTAACACTTTGGCCAAAATTTGGCAGTGTGTTCCTTAAGGTCTGACAAACTGAATCTGAACACCTAAAACTGGTTCTCTTTCAAAATACTTTGGAAAAAACAAAACCAACAAAGAACTAAACAAAGACTTGTGGGAAAGGGGACAGAGGAAAAGAAAACCCACTAAGTCTTTGGCTTCTGGTCTCCTCTTCTTATAAATATTGAGGTTAACACATTAAGGCCTCACTCCTGCAATAAACAGTTGAACCTCATTTCATCCATTTCTACCTCCTTAAACATGTATCATTTCTTTATGCTGGGAAGTTTTCAATCCTCTTTTCCAGTTCTTCATAAAACATATAATGTTGCAAACTGTAATCATCCTACTATGTTAGGGATTAGGAAGGGAACTGTAGAAGGAGGCGATATAGTTGGAAGGTACCAAAGCACAGTTACATAGCAAGATAAGTTCAAGTAGTATGTTCTTTATTCTTTTTTTTTTTTTTTTTTAAATTAATGACTGTAGCACTTACCTGGATACCCAAGGAGACCAGCTAGACTTCTTTCTCTACTATTCTCTGTTCTTCCTTCCATATTTAACCAACTACTAAGTATACCAATCTTGTTTCCCAAATATCTAGCCAATCAAGCTTCTTTTACACAACTCCAGGGTTCGGCTCCAGCTAATTTTTATCTGGACGACTGTAACAGTTTTACAACTCAATTCCTTTTCCCAGTGTCCCTCATTTCATCTACCACAATGCCATGAGAAGGACAAAGAGACAAAGCCCCTGTGTAAGCTTAACTGCTCATCTTCAGGATTCAGAATATTTTGTCACATGTCCTCTACTTCCTTTCAAATCTAACCCTTAAATCTGTCTTATAAAAAATATTTTCTTTTGTACATGTTACTTGCTCTGCCTGGAAATTTGATAATTAATTATTATATTAATATTTATTATCAGGTATGTACTAGACACTGTATAGGATTTTTTAAAATTTTTTTATTTAGTAAATATAAATTTCCTAAGTACAGTTTATGGATTATGATAGCTCCCCTCCCCCATAATTTCCCTCCCACTCGCACCCCTCCCATCTCCTGCTCCCTCTCCCATTTCATTCACATCAAGATTAATTTTCAATTATCTTTATCTGTATAGGATTTTTTTTTTTTTTAATATAAGGAGATGGAAGGCAATCCTTAGTTTCAATCAAGATCTCTGAAGGAACAACCCACCATACCTTGTTTCAGTTTGGGATACAGGGGTTTATGATACCTATGGAGTCTTCAAATGAACTTCTTAACTCTTCCTTATCAACTTTGCTTAAGAGAAAACTTGTCTTGGGGTCTTCCTCAATATTCCCATTCTCCTGTTTAATACAGTTAGGACCTTCACCTCCTGCATACCCTGGCACTTTGAGTATATTTCTACAATAACACTTTTACATAGTACTGTAACACATGGCTTGAGTTTTTCCCACTATGCTATGAACTTCCTGAGATCAAAGGCTTTATTTTGTCCTCAGAGTTTAGAACATTGCCTGACTCACAGGTTTAATTTAGTAAATGTTCTTATTTCATGTCTACAACCTATCTCATGTCACCACAGTTTATAAATTTTTATAGTTTGCTAATTCTTCAAAGTAAAAATTTTTAAGCCAAGAAATTATAAAAAATTTTCTATCAAAATATGAAAATCTCTGTCTTTATATATATTTATTATAAATTTAAGACAAAAAATCTCTGAATAATAATTTTTAAAAAACTAATATTTTCTTGCTTTATAGGAACATAAATAGAATTAGAATTTGGAACATACAAAACAGCACTAAAAGCAATTAAAGTAATGTGTAATATGTACTGATATATGTCCTCTATACCTTTTAAATACAACTATGTTTTTAAATAAAATTATAATATAACACTTTAGAGATTTTTATTCATATTATTAATCCTGTAGTGTGTCATTTATTGTTCTTTGAAAACAATTTTAAGCCTAAATACTGTACTCATATGACTAGTCCACAATTTATTTTTATTTTTTATTTTTTATTTTTTGACAGGCAGAGTGGACAGTGAGAGAGAGAGACAGAGAGAAAGGTCTTCCTTTACCGTTGGTTCACCCTCCAATGGCCGCCGTGGCTGGCGCGCTGCGGCCGGCGCACCGCGCTGATCCGATGGCAGGAGCCAGGAGCCAGGTGCTTTTCCTGGTCTCCCATGGGGTGCAGGGCCCAAGTACCTGGGCCATCCTCCACTGCACTCCCTGGCCACAGCAGAGAGCTGGCCTGGAAGAGGGGCAACCAGGACAGAATCTGGTGCCCCAACCAGGACTAGAACCCGGTGTGCCGGCGCCTCTAGGCGGAGGATTAGCCTAGTGAGCCGCGGCGCCGGCCAAGTCCACAATTTATTTAATAATTATTCTTTATTTAGGTAACATATCACTGTTATATTTATTGTGTGAGAAACTCTCAATATTATAAATAATACTGTCATAGCATCATCTACAGGAAAGATACTTAGAATGGAAACTATTGTCTCAGAAGCATAAACTTTTAATTGCCCTACATACACATAAAACATCTTTTCAGAGCATTTGTACACATTCACATTTATTTCTACATTAAATTCTAGAAGACATTGGTTATCACTGGTTACTCCTTAAAATTCATCTTCACACAGGAAGGGGATTTGTATGCCTTTTTTCTAGCAGTTTGAAGAAGAGTTTTTGATATGCACATGTGGCATATAACTTTTTGGTGACATGGTCACATTTCTATTCTAATTTAGTTCTCACAAAACCCCTAAGAACTGGGCACTATTATCTCCACCAAAGCTAGGCAAACAGAGGTTCAAGTATGTTAACATTCAAACAAGTCCTTATTTCAGGAATTTCCTTTCAAACTCCCAAGACTTTGTTTTTAGCAGGTAAAAAAAAAAAATAGCTATCTCCGTTTTCTTCCTTCTTTTCTAGAAAGTGTACAATCTGACAGATAGCTCTTAATAAAAGGTGCCATACTTGGGAGTTTCATCTGTATCAGTATCAAACTGCCTCAGCTGAAAGCTAAAGTAATTCAAGAGCACTAGCAGTTCATGACTGTATGGAGCCTACCCCCATCACACAGATACAATGTATTCCTGAGTCAGTTGAATCAATATTACTGTATGACATGAATATTCCTATGAAATGGCCATTCTTAACACATTTGTAAAGGGGGGGTTGAAATAGAAGTAGTATTTGAAATGGTCATCAGAATGGCGTACTCATTTCTCTTCCGTTTAAAACTGAGAGATTCTTACCTTAACTATTAATCCTTTTGAGTCAACAAGCCATATCTTTTTGATGGCCTTCTCTTTTGGTAAGCCTTCTTTTTCCATGGCCATCACAATCAGATGTGCAATCCCTAAGGCAGCCTGAGAAAAAGGTCATGAAGACAAAAATGTTAAAAGTATTCAATTCCACACAGTATCTTATCAAGGGTTATATTTTCTTCATTTTGTCCTTGTTCTCAAGGAATTATAAAACGGCTGTCTGTTAAGCTAAAGAAATATCTTCATTCATTTATACTGGGGCCAAATATTTGTCACATTTGGGTTAAGACAAATGACAATCATTTACTCTTCTAACTACAACACAACCACTAATATATGATTTGCTATTTAGCCACAGATAAATCAGTGATAATCTTGATTGTCAGCATCTTTAATTCTACTAATACAATCGAGATTTGCTCCAAAAGGAAAATACTGAACTTAAAATAATGAACTAGTCAACCTTGCTCTTTAGACTGTATTTTATTGTTAAGTTCAAGCTCCTCTAATTGCATTTGAAGAATTAAGCCTGGTCATTTGGACGGGAACTTGACCAATTAGGCAACAGAATGAAACTGACAAAAATAAAATCTGCATTCCCGAGTATTTACTTATTCTCTTGATTTGGATAAAGAAAAGTGCTGTGAAATTTCTTGCAAGATTAAAGGAATCAGCTCCCTTGGTATTTGGCAAACTTTGTTACAATCTGAAATTTCTATTATCTTTTCAGGGATAAACTAAGCGCCAGATTGAGTCATTCAACCATGAACACTTCTGCCCTGCTGAGTACCAAGAACTGGCCCATGCCATTCATCAAAAACCCTTTGGAAATTCAAAGAGATTTACTAAAATTAAATATAGCATGTAATAATCCATGAAATAAAGAACTCAAACATTAATGAGCTGTTGGTTAACCTTGATTTTCATTTCAATTTGAAAGTAAGTCTGTAATTTACAATCTAAGTAGTTTCATGTATTTAAATCCTGGCATTTAAGTTCTAGTTCATGCTTTTTGCTTTATTTTGAAAAAAAAAAAAAAAAAAAGAAAATGAAAACACAATATATATACAATAGTATAATATGTTGTTTTGGTTAATATTCATATTATTTTATAAATTTTAAAGTTTCTTAAAATATATATCCATGAATCATTTTTCTATTTGTTAACTTCTACAGAGATTTTGGAAATGTTCCTATCAGAAGCTCAAATGCAACTAACATTTAAATTTCTATTTTAGGGGCGAATTATTTTTACTGTGGTCTGCTTTTCTTCTTTAGAATGACTAAATTATAGAAAGTAATAACAGAAAACAATATAATTTGGTCTTGCTACAGTCTCCTTCCACAGTTTAAAATATTTTGGTTCTTTTGCATGTGAACAATTATAATGTACCATAAACTCAATTCATCTAATTTATCTAATTCAAACTATTTTTTTCCCTAAAAGGATGTACACAGGGTCTTTAAAAAGTTCATGGAAATGGATGTTAAGAAAAAAACAACACATGAGTGTCAATACAGAAAATAAATTTATCTTTTAATTCTGTTTTCCATTTACTTTTTTGAAGTATCCTCAAACACAGTGATATATGTACACATTGAGTCTAAATTAAGAAAGCTTTTGTATGTGACACTAGAGGATACCAAAAGTCAGATACACAAGTTAAATACCTACAGACTTCCATATATAATCATACATTATGAACGTTTTTTCTGCACAGTATCTTAAATATACACTAAAAAGGATGATGCCAGCTTTGGTAATCTTATAAATGTAAAACTGTAAAAATATCTTGTACCTCTATGCTAAAGTCTCCTCACGAAAAGTTAAAATGCCTGAACACCTAGTTTTGGAATCTTCAATAATGCCTATAGTTGTAATATACAAGATATGTGAAAGGATACCTTAAAACTTGATTTAGTAAATAATTAAACTAATGATATATTCATTGGTTTAGGGGAATAAAAGCATTATATAAAGCAAGTACCTCTCCAGCTCCTTGGAATAGCACTGTTTGATCAGACAGTTTGTTCTTGGTTATTCGAAGAGCTGCAAGGAGACCTGCAACTGCAACAGATGCTGTTCCTGAAACAAGTAATAAATATCCTTGAGCAATCCTCAAACAGATTCTGCCAAATTCTAAGCCTTAACTCATCTCTGGAAACCATTACATAAAAGGTTCACAGACAAAAAAAACCCCAAGGTTGTCTGTTCCATGCTTACTTATGAGGTGAAATTTTCAGGCCACTGATATCAATATTTTAAGATAGCGGCTGGGGTCGGCGCTGTGATGTAGCAGGTTAAAGCCCTGGCCTGAAGTGCCAGCATCTGATATGGGCACCAGTTCTAGTCCCAGCTGCTCCTCTTCCGATCCAGCTCTCTGCCATGGCCTCAGAAAGCAGGCCACATGGGAGATCTGGAAGAAGCTCCTGGCTCCTGGCTTTGGATCTGCTCAGCTCTGGCCATTGCGGCCACTTGGGGAGTGAACCAGTGGATGGAAGACCTCTCTCTCTGTCTCTCCCTCTCACTGTCTGTAACTCCACCTCTCAAATAAAAAAAAAGAGAGCAGCTTATTACTATTCTTGAAATTTTCCCCAAAAGAATAGACCATAACTTATTTTGGTGATACAATTGGTGACATCGAAGTCTGGATTCTTATATGGATTCCAGCTTGACTCAATTACTTGCCAAAAGAATTGAGAGAGAATTCTCATTTGTATTTTCACTATATGGTATAGATGAATAACAACTGATATTTAATTCTTCCACCTCATTACTCTTAGTGTTTTGAAATCTCTTATTGATTCCTTTCATACAAAGGAAGCACATGGTAACTGTTTGCAGCTAATGGTATTGATGGTAATAGTGTTGTGGATACATTTGTAATTTAATGTTTTTAACTTTTCAAAGTAAAAATTTTAATTTTTCAAAGTTAACAAATAAAATCTAATTGCATGGCATTCTTTAATTGTCTTTGTATATGTTAATCATTGGTGGATCCCAAATACACTAGACAAAATTAAAGCAAAATGTTTAGGATAAAAACTGTGTTTTCTGTATCACACCTCACAGGCATAGAGACTCTACCAGTTCTAATTATATTACCTCACCATGTACGCTTTCACAGATCACAAAGCAGTTCTCTTGCTTTGAACATAATTATACAGCTAAGCTCTCTATGGGTTATGCCTGAACTAAAACAGTGCAGCTCGTTGCAGTGCTCTCTGGCTGTATCTACATTTTACTACTCTAAAGTCACATTCTACCTATGTTTCCTAGATCACTCAACTGGGTGGTAAAGTCTAGTTAAAATTTAAATACCCTTATTTGGTTAAACCACACATTGGGATAGATGTAATGAATGACACAATGAAGAAGTGTTATATATGCCAAAGACCAATATATCTTTCATTAAAGAATGACCTCTATTAGTGAAATAACTTTTTAGACCTGATTAGAATTACTATATATTACTAGTAAGGGAGATGGATGTGCAATCAAACAATTGTAAAACTTACATGCCAACAAATAGATCAGAGAGGTAAGAACTAGAAGTAGCAAGAGGAGGGTGAATTTACCTAGGCAGGGACCAAGGCATATAGAGTACCTATCATCTGAGCACCTGTGCTGAGGGATTCGTGTGAGATATCCAGGACCTCAGATGAGAGGATTTACTGAGCAGGAAAAGTACATGCAGAGACATGGAGACAAGGATGACTTCCTATTTAAAATTGGAGGTTGAATACACAATTAGTATTCCTTCCACAAAATTCTGTTAAAACAACAGAAAACAGCTTTAAAAATGAAACTAGAAGAGGGTAGCAGCAAAATTTTAGGAGCTAGAAGGCTTATAAACGGGCAAATGGAAACTGACTTAATAGACTTGAATAATCTAAATTGCTGGCTAGCAGTGGGGGTTGATAAGAAGTGACCAGATAAATCAAAACTCAAAAAGTCCATCTGTAAGAGGTACTATGCACTTCTAGAAGTGGGGATGAAAGATCTAAAACCACAAAGTTGGTCAAAAGTCTGTTAAGCAGCTAGAATTCAAATCTGCTTCTTTCTCCTGCAAATGGATTAGGTGACCTGTGGGGAGCAACTCAGACTAGACTAAGTTACTGGAATTAAGACTTATTCTATGCATCTGCTCTCCCACAATATGGCGCTGGGAGAGGAGGAAACAGCTTCTACACAGCTGCCTCCAGTTCAACCAATAAACAGCAGGACCTGCTCCTGATTGGAGGAGAGCAGCGTACTCGGCGTGTGGGTAGCAGAGTTGGGATTGGTGGAAGAGGACTATAAAGGAGGAGAGAGACACTATGCACCAGGAACATCTAAGGGGAACATCTATCTGAAGGAACACCTGTGCAGCCCCCGAGAGAGCCGGCCGGCGGTGTGCCGCTCCCCCGCGGAAGTGGGGAAAGTGGCAGGGGGAACCGCCCTTCCACGGAGATGGAAGGGACGGTAGCCAACCCGGGAAGAACCAGCAGCAAACCCGGGGAGGGCCGAGCAGACAAAAGAACAGCGCAGGGTCCTGTGTCATTCCTCCACGAAGACGGGGAGCGACAGTGACCCTCCAGCATACTGGAAGTTTCAACAAATCAAGCTAGAGACATACATGAAGAGAGGTTCTGGACTGTAAGACACTGGGCACAATTAGCAGACAGGAAGCCATAATGAAAATAAGAATAAATGAAAATTTACATACTTAACATGGAGATTCCAATCTGTTCCTACTCAGCTCAAAAAATACTGGCAGAAAGCTAGTATCAGGAGAGAGACTGGAAAAAGCTTTTCTTGGAATCTGAGAAGTGTAACAAAAAAGATCCAAAGAGACTGACAGGGAGGTTCTCTAAGAAAATGGCTTAAAGGTCTAAATTTCTATCCAAAGTCTTTGATATTTAAGATAATTTTAGATCACTAGTACAATAAATTTTAAGTATATTTTTGTTAATCTAATACTTTTTGTAAAATACTATTTTTAAAAAACACATATGTCCAAAAAAGAAGGAAAAATGTTCCCTCAAGGGTCCAGTGTAAAAACATTTATTTACATAGTATGGCTGTAATGGTTAGAGAATTATTTTCATTGGCACAGGAATGCAATTTCTGTGCCCACAGTGGGGAAAGTATTACATCTGTGGTAAAAATATCACAAATATTACATAATGGTAAAAATATAATATTAAAAAGGTAAAAAAGAAATACATGGAGGAAATGTGTCTTTAGGACACAATTTTGGTAGAGAGAAACACACAATATGGCTTGGTCATATCTAGTCAGAACCTTAATAACTTGCCAAAGGTTTTCTCTAGGTAGAGATTACACATTTTTCTCAAACATATCTTTTTTGTTTTCTAAGGCAGTAATACTCTAAAATTCCTGGGTAAAAATTAGCAGACTATTTATGTGCAGATCACATCTTGGCCCAGATTAGTTGGGGTAATAAGCTAACTATTTAATGCCTGTATAGTGGGGACCTGTTTGGAGGAATATTCTGCTGTGGATTCCCAGGGCTTTTTTCACATTCACTGCTCTTTTTTTTTCTTTTTAAGGTTTATTTACTTATTTGAAAGTCAGAGTTATACAGAGAGAGGGAGAGGCAGAGAGGCAAAGAGGCAGAGAAAGAGAGAGAGAGAGAGAGAGAGAGAGAGAGAGAAAGAGAGAAAGAGAGGTCTTTCATCTGCTGGTTCACTCCCCAGTTAGCCGCAACAGCCAGAGCTACACTGATCCGAAGCCAGGAGCCAGGAGCTCCTTCTGGGTCTCCCATGGGGGTACAGGGCCATCTCTACTGCTTTTCCTGGCCATAGCAGAGAGCAGGATGGGAAGTGGAGCACCCGGGACTCAAACTGGCACCCATATGGGATGCCAGCACTGCAAGCCGCAGCTTTACCCACTACACCACAGCGCCGGCCCCACATTCACTGCTCTTGAACTTGGTTTAGCTCTCGTCAGATTTCCTGTGTTCTAGTTTTTAATTCTGATGGACCCTGGGCACTGATCACTGAGTTTCTAACCTTGGTTGATGGAAATTATGACTCTAATTGCTATTTTCTTTGTTTGATGACTGTATTTAGTATTCGTTTTCTTAAACTGAACTGATTTCCAATAATTCTGCAGAATGTTTCAAATGCATTACTACTGGTCCTTTATACAACAATATGTTTATTTGAGAGGCAGAGAGATAGAGAGAGCTCTCACACTTGCTGGTTCATTTTCCCAAATGCCTGCAGTGACCAGGATTGGGAACACTCAAGACAGGAACCAGGAACTCAAATGCATGCCCCCTACATTGGGCATTGGAACCAAACTACTTGAACCATCACTGATGCTCTTCTGTGTCTGCATTAGCATCTTTCACTTAAAAAAATGTATTTTATTTATTTGAAATTCACAGTTAGAGAGAGAGAGGCGCGGGGGGCGAGGGGAGACAGAGAGAGAGGTCTTCCATCCGCTGGTTCACTCTCCAAACGGCCACAATGGCAGGGGCTAAGTCAGGCCGAAGACGTGAGCCAGGAACTTCTGGGTCTCCCACATAGGTGCAGGGGCCTAAGCACTTGGGCTATCCTCCCTCTTTCCCAGATGCATTAGCAGGGAGCAGGATTGGAAGTGCATCAGTTGGGACTCTAACCGGCACCCAAGTGGGATGCCCTCATCACAGATGGTGGCTTTACCTCCTACACAACACCACCAACCCCTGGTCTTTCACACTTTTATATGGACATTTCTCTAAGACACACAAAACTGAAAGATATATGGTATTAGAGAAAGGAAGATATACTGTTGTTCAACAGCTTACTGGAGACTATTTGTAGACTACTGCAAAATGAATTGGTAAGAGATTTAAAGACACTGGTCTGCAAAGTCTGTGTTTGTACCATCAAAAGTACTCTTGTCATACACAATAACTTCAAGTTAGGTTTGCAACACATTAAAATTACCTAGAAATTTCCATATTATACCATTTTTGAAAACTTTCAAATATCCATTTCTTATGAATAAATACTCAAAAGAATTTTAATATAAAAAGAGAAGAAAGCAAAGCTTAAATAACATAAGAAATCCTGTAATGAAAATGTGCAATAATCATGAATTTACTAAGGTCACAACATAATTTTCATCACTAAGGCTTTGTGAAAAGGGAAAATTGTGGGGAGCAACCAAGACTAGACTAAATTACTGGAACTGCTAGGACTAATTCTATGCATCTGACCTCCCATCAAACGGTGCTGAGAGAGAGTAAACAACTTCTACACAGCTGCCTCACCAATTTGACTAATAAGCTGCAGGAGCTGATCCTGCTCCTGATTGGAGGAGAGCAGCATGCTCAGTGTGTGGGTAGCAGAGTTGGGATTGGTGGAAGAGGACTATAAAGGAGGAGAGAGACAGCATGCACCAGGAACATCTGAGGAACATCTGAGCAACTCCTGAGAGAGCCGGCCGGCGGTGTGCCGCTCCACCATGGAAGTGGGAAAAGCAGCAGGGGTGCCGCCCCTCCGCAGAGGCGGGGGGGGGGGGGAGGGAGGCGCAGGGTCTGGTGTCGTTCCTCCACGAGTAGGGGAGCGACAAAAAATCCCATCAGTTAGTATACCTCAAAAGATATACAGAGATGAAAAACTTTTCAGCACATTAAATTTACTTAGCTATGTCATACTGAAGAACTTAATTAATCAGAGTGAATTTTAAAATTTATATTTCTAAAGTACATTCCAGCTCATAGGGTATTTTCACAAATAATTATTTTGTTCTCAATATAAATCCATGGAGATTCAAGGCCATGAGACTGAAAAGGACATGGGGTGTGGATGGGTTCCTGGGCACTAGCCCAGTCTGACTCCAGAAGCTCAGAGCAGTCAGAGTGCTGGTAATGAACCTCATGGAGGGGTTAATGATCTCATTATTCAGCACATCAGTGCTCTGTGCAATTTGTGGGCCTGAGTGTTTGGATGCACAGGCACTATGAGATCACTCTGGGCAGTGAATCGGCTGGTTCACCTTGGCACAGAAAAGGACTGAGGCTGTGAACACAGCAGCTAGAGTTAACCTCCCCTCTCCATACTCACTATGGTCAAAGGAGATCCACCATGCCAAACTTGGGTGTCACTCTGGACTCTTTATGCACAAATTGTGGCCAGAGCTCCTTGACCCCACTAAGAACATACTTCTGGATCATGGGTATAAACCACAGGCATTCCCCAAGCCACAGATGCATATTTCCAACAGCAAAGCCTTTAGAGGATATAGCAACAAGTGATCCCTCAGATGTGTAAAAACCAACACAGAATTGTAAGAAACATGAACAAGGGAGGCAATATGAGTCCCAAAAAGGAAGACAACAATACATTAATATTGGAATGTGAAGATGGGGAAATTGATTAAATGCTTGAAAAGGAATGCAAAAGAATGATTCTAAGATTACTAAAGGGGTCATTGCTGTAGTGTAGTAGGTTAAGCCTCTGCCTGCAGTGCTGGCATCCCAATTGGGCAGTAGTTTGTGTCCCAATTGCTCCTCTTCAGATCCAGCTCTCTGCTAATGGCCTGGGAAAACAGTGTAAGATGGCCCAAGTGGTTGGACCCCTGCAACCACATGGGAGACCCAGAAGAAGCTCCTGGATCCTGGCTTCAGATCGGCCCAGTTCCAGCCATTGCAGTCTTTTGGGGAGTGAACCAGCAGATGGAAGATCTCTCTCTCCATATCTCCCTTTCTCTGTCTGTAATTCTGCCTTCCAAATAAATAAATAAATCTTTAAAAAAAGATTTCTGAGAAAACACAAAGAAGCAGTTACATGAAATCAGGAAATCTATACATGACCTAGACAAGAAGTTCTGCAAAGAGATAAAGATATTGAGGAAAAATCAAAACAAAATGTTAGAAGTCAAGAGTTCAATATGACAAATAAAAAATACACTGGAAAGTTTTAACATAAGACTTAGTGGCAGAAGAAAGAAAATCCAAGCCAGAAGACAAATCTTTTGAAATATCTGTGAGATGAAAAAAAAAGAAAAAGTAAAAAATTATAAAATCTAAAACAGTTTTTGATCTATGGGATGCCATCAAAAGACCAAACATAATGTCTTAGGAGTTCCAGAAGGTATGGAAAAAAAGACTGATTTAGAAAATTTATTCAGTGAAATAGTAGCAGAAAATTCCCCTAAATTAGAGAAAGATACGAACATCCAAATGTAAAAAGGGAACAGAACCCCAAATAGACATGATCAGAAAAGATATTCACTATGACACACTGAAGTGAAACCACTGTCAAAAGTAAAACACAAAGAAAATACCTTAAAACTGTGCAAAAGAGAAATGCCAGATTACCTTCAAAGGATTTCCAATTAGATTGACAGCAGATTTGTCAATAGAAACCCTACAAGTCAAGAGGAAATGGAGTGATATGCTTCAATTCCGTTAAAAGAAAATAAAAATCAACCCAGCGAATTTCTCATTCACAAATGAAAGTGAAATAAATACCTTTCAGGACAAGCAAAAATGGAAAGAATTTGACATCAACTGGCCAGTCTTTTTTTTTTTTTTTTTTTTTTTGACAGGCAGAGTGGACAGTGAGAGAGAGAGACAGAGAGAACAACTGGCCAGTCTTATAAATGATTTTAAAGGATGAAATACACACAGAAACAGAGAAAGACCGTGAGCATCAAGAAGAATGTGAAGGCAGAAAACCTCCTAGTGAAAGAACATAGGAGATGCAAACAAACAATAGGAATATTTATGGAAAAGTGGCAGGACCAAGTCATTACTTATTAATAACCTTGAATGAAAATTGACTAAGTTTTCCAATTAAAAGATACACAGACTGGCTGAATGGATTAAAAAAATCTATTTATTACATACAAGAAAAAGGGGCAACAGTAGCAATACTCATACCAGAAATAATAGACTTAAAAAAAACTGTTAAAAGAGACAAAGAAGGTCATTATGTAGTGATTAAGAATCAATTCAAGCCGGAGCCACGGCTCACTAGGCTAATCCTCTGCCTGCGGCGCCGGCACACCGGGTTCTAGTCCCAGTTGGGGCGCCAGATTATGTCCCGGTTGCTCCTCTTCCAGTACAGCTCTCTGCTGTGGCCTGGGAGTGCAGTGGAGGATGGCCCAGGTCCTTGGGCCCCTGCACCTGCATGGGAGACCAGGAGGAAGCACCTGGCTCCTGGCTTTGGATTGGTGCAGCACGCCGGCCACAACACACTGGCCATAGCGGCCACTTGGGGGGTGAACCAATGGAAAAAGGAAGACCTTTCTCTCTGTCTCTCTCTCTCTCACTGTCTAACTCTGCCTGTCAAAAATAAATAAATAAATTAGGCCGGTGCCGCGGCTCACTAGGCTAATCCTCTGCCTAGTGGCGCCGGCACACTGGGTTCTAGTCCCGGTCGGGGCGCCGGATTCTGTCCCGGTTGCCCCTCTTCCAGGCCAGCTCTCTGCTGTGGCCAGGGAGTGCAGTGGAGGATGGCCCAGGTGCTTGGGCCCTGCACCCCATGGGAGACCAGGAAAAGCACCTGGCTCCTGGCTCCTGCCATCGGATCAGCACGGTGCGCTGGCCGCAGCGCGCCAGCCGCGGCGGCCATTGGAGGGTGAACCAACGGAAAAAGGAAGACCTTTCTCTCTGTCTCTCTCTCTCACTGTCCACTCTGCCTGTCAAAAAATAAAAATAAATAAATTAATTAATTAATTAATTAAAAAAATCAATTCAAAAGGGAGATGTGACTATAGTAAATATATATGCACCCAATGTAGGGCACACAGTTTTATAAAACAAATGTTAATTTATCTAAAGGGAGACATATGTTCTAATACAATAATGAGTGACTTTAACACCCCACTTTCATCAATCAGATCAAAAATCAACAAATAAGCGAGAGAGGTAATTTATACTATTCACCAAATGGATTTAATTGATAACTAAAGAACATTTCATTCCACAGCTGCAGAATACACATTCTTTTCACTAATACGTTGGAAATTCCCTAGGACAGACCATATGCTAGGCCATAAAACAAGAAAGAACAAATTTTAAAAAATTAAAATCATACCATGCATCTTTTTAGACCACAATGAAAAGAAGCTAGAAATTAACAACATAAGAAAATCTAGAAAATATACAGAAATATGGAGACTGGACAACATGTTCCTGATTGAATACCAGGTCATGGAAGAATTTGTTAGGTTCCATTTTGAGCACCAGTGCCAGCTGCGGAAGCCCTTGTGGGCATGCACAGAAACCGGCTGAGACAAGACTTTCATCTTCTCAGCAGTACTGGCGGCAGCAGCTCTGGTGCAACTAGCAGGGAGAAGGCAAGTCTGGTCAGTGGCTCTTTTGTGTGTGTGAGACCCACAGATTGTAGCAGAGGGAAAATCCGCATTCCCCACTGACTCTGAGTTTGGCTGGGAGGATTGACAGGGGGCTGGGTACCCACATGGATTGTGAAGTACCCCCAGCTTCCCAACACACCACAGGCTTTGGGACTCTGGGGCTCTAGCTGCCTACGTGGAACACCCACAGACAGCTGGCTTTGGGAACACCTGCCTGGCTGTGTATATGAAAACGCTTGCAGGAAAGAGCTGACACTCCACACCAAGTGACTGTATGAGCCTTGTGTGCTGAGACTTTGGGGACTCTGTGGCTGCATGAGAGGGTGCAGGCTATAGCTGGGTCTCTGGGAGATCACTATGTGCAGCTCCACATGCTTCGAACTCCATGGTTGCCTAGGGTAGGTCATTGCAGCGAGATTCGTGCTCAGAGTGAGGACTGAGTAGATTAGTTGTGAAGTTCATAAGGAAGAGCTGATGAGTGTTGCATCCACGGGGGGCTAACTCCTAGGCACTGGCCACCTTGGAGGAGAGGAGGTGAGGGTATGATCACACCAACAGAGTTGACCATGCTCCCACTTCTATTGATGAGAGATGTACCACAACCAACTTAGGTATCACCCTGGATACTCACCCCACCCGAGCACTGACCAGAGTTCCGTGGCTACACCCAGCACACACCACTCAGTATTCACTGAAAGTGCTGACATTCCACTGAACCTCAGAGGCACAGTTCAAAGAAAAAGATCCATCAGAGGAAAGAATCAACAAGTATCTCCATAAATGCCTAAAAGTAAATGTAGAAATTCCAGAAAGAATAGGGGAGGTAACATGACTGCCACAAAGGAGCACAATAAGATTTCAATATTAGAATGTAAACTTATGGGGCCGGCGCCATGGCTCACTTGGCTAATCCTCTGTCTGCAGCACTGGCATCCCATATGGGTGCCGGGTTCTAGTCCTGGCTGCTCCTCTTCCAGTCCAGCTCTCTGCTGTGGCCCGGAAGGGCAATGGAGGATGGCCCAAGTGCTTAGGCTCCTGCACCTGCATGGGAGACCAGGAAGAAGCACCTGGCTCCTGGCTTCAGATCAGCGCAGCACTGGCCGTAGCAGCCATTTGGGGAATGAACCAGCAGAAGGAAGACCTTTCTGTCTTTCTCTCTCACTGTCTGTAACTCTACCTGTCAAAAAAATAATGTAAACTTATGAAGAGATTGATGAAATGCCAGAGATGCAATTCAAGAGATTAATGATAGGATTAATCAAAAGCAATCAGAAGCAAAACCATGAATTAAAGAAATCCATACATGACATGAATGAAAATTTTTCCCATTGAGGTTTTAAAGAGAAATCAAAATAAAATATTAGAAATGAAGAATTCAATAGATCAAATAAAAAAAAATGTGGTGGAAAGCCTTAACAACAGACTTGATGAGGCACAATAAAGAATATCTGAGCTAGAAGACAAATCTTTGGATTTTTTCCATCAGACCCCCCCCCCCCCAAAAAAAAAGAAGAAGAAGAAGAAGAAATTAGAGAAATTAAAAACAGCACTGAAGATTTCTGGGATACTATCATATGATCTAATGTATGGGTCTTAGTAGTTCCTCAAGGTGTGGAAAGAGAGAATATACTAGAAGGCCTATTCAGTGAAATAATTACAGAAAACTTCCCCCATTTGAAGACAGGAAGAGACGTCCAAGTACAGTAAGCACATAGAACTCCTAAAAGACAGAACCAGAAAAAAAACTTCACCAACACACATTTCAGTCAAACTTTCAACAGTAAAGCATAAAGAAAAGATTCTAAAACATGCATGAGAGAAATGTCAGATGACTTTCAGAGGATCTCCAATTAGACTCACAGCTGACTTCTCATCAGAAACTCTACAGAGTAGGAGAGAACAGATATAGTCCAAGTCTTGAGAGAAAAAAACTGTCAACTCAGAATACTATAACCTGCAAAACTCTCATTATGAGTGAAAGTGAAATAAATACCTTCCATAATAAACAGAAATTAAAACAATTTGTCACCACTAGTCCAGCCTTATGAAATTGCTCAAGGATGTGCTACACACAGAAACATGGTCATCGCTATAAAAGAAGGTGAAGGTAGCAAATCTCCCAGTAAAGTACAAAGGAAATCCAAACTAAAAAATAGGAATATTTATGGAGAGATGGCAGTGCAAAGTCGTTACTTATTAACAGTCACCTTGAATGTAAAGGACCTTAACTCTCTGGTTAAAAGATACACACTGGCTGAACAGATGAAAAAATAAGAACAATCTATTTGCAGCCTACAAGAAACACATCTCACCAAGAAAGATATTTGCAGACTGAAAGTGAAAGGATGGAAAAAGATATTCCACACTAACAGAAACCAAAAAAGAGGTGGTATAGCCATCTAATATAAGACAAAATAGACTTTAACACAAAAACTGTTAGAAGAGCAATGAACGACACTATGTAATGATT